>NW_006300377.1:857164-862710 GCF_000327345.1 Myotis davidii | reverse complement strand
TTGGCAGTTAACTGCCAATCTTAGTTGGCAGTTAATTTGCATATAGCCCTGATTAGCCAATGAAAAGGGTGTCGCCGTACACCAATTACCATTTTTGTCTTTTATTAGTGTAGATTCCCCCCAATAACAAAAGAATGTACATTCTTTTTAGGTTTACATGAAACATTCACCATGATAGACCATATTCTAGACCCCAAAATGAGTCTCAAAACATTTAAAAGGATTCAAGTCATCCAAGTATATTCTCAGAGCACAATTGAGTTAATTTAGAAAATCTCCAAATATTTGGAAGTTAGATAACACACTTTACGTAACCATAGCTCAAACAAGAAAAAAAATTTAGAAAGTATTTTTGGCATGAGTATAAATGAATATGTGTCATATCAAAATTAAAGGATATAGCTAAAGAAGTAGAGGGAAATTTATAACATTAAAATCATATATTAAAAAGAATGATCTTAAGTCAATGACCTCAGCTACCACCTTAAGAAACTAGAAAAGAAAAAGTAAATGAAACCTAAAGAAAGCAGAAGAAAAGAAATAATAAAAACCAGAGTGGAAATGAATGGAATGGAAAACAGAAAACAATAGAGAAAGTGAATGAAACCAATATCTTCTTTGAGAAGATCATAAAATTGATAAATCTCTAGCTTGACTGATCAGAAAAAAAAGAGAGAAGGCACCTTCATGAGTTATTAGCAAAATGCAAATTTAAACTATAATGAGATACCACTACACATCTATTGGAATATTGAAAAAGACTAACCATACCAAGTATTGGCAAAGTTGTGAAACATCTGGAACACTCATATGCGGCTGATGGAAATGTAAAATGGTAGAACCACTTTGAAAACAACTGGCAGTTTCTTACAAGGTTAACATTCACCTACCATGCAACCTGGCCATCCCATATGTAGGCACTAAGTAGAAATGAAAGTATATGTCTATACACAGACTTGTGCATAAGCATCCATAGCAAAACTGGAAACAACCCATATGTCTATCAACAGGTGTATAGACAAATTGTTGTATAGTCATAGAGGTGAATACAATGAGAACTAAACAAAAATAAAATATTGATACATGCAAGAATACAAATGAATCTTTCATAATTATATTGAATGAAAAAATCCAGACAACAAAAAAGAGTGCATATAATGTTAGCCTATATAATAAAAGAGAAACATGTAAATTGACCATCCCTCTGCTACACTCACCAGCCAATCAGGAGTGAGTATGCAAATTAGCCCAACAAAAATGGAAGGTTAATTTGCATACTCAGGCATGGAGCAGCTGGGGGCGGGGTGGCCACTTGCACGCATGCTGGCGCCAAGCAGCCTGGGTCCCTGGGACCCAGGCCACTCTGAGCCTATAGGCCTGGAATGGCCAGGGGTGGGGCAGGAACACCCTCCACATCACTGTGGCAGGCCTGTGGGCAGCACACACATGTGGAGCAGCCGGGGGGTGGGGCAGGACAGTGAAAAAACCAAGAGCGCATGGAGCACCAGGAATTCTGGGAATCATAGTTCTGGTGGCAGCCCCTGGACCGGAAGTGGAAGCCCAGAGTGAGGGGAGCACCAGGAATGCTAGGAATCGTAGTTCTGGTGGCAGACAGATCTCCTAGACCAGTGGTTCTCAACCTTCCTAATAGTGCGACCCTTTAATACAGTTCCTCATGTTGTGGTGACCCCCAATTTCATTGTTACAAATTGAACATAATTAAAACATAGTGATTAATCACAGAAACAATATGTAATTATATATGTGTTTTTCCGATGGTCTTAGGCAACCCCTGTGAAAGGGTCATTTGACCCCCAAAGGGGTCGCGACCCACAGGTTGAGAACCGCTGCCCTAGACACTAGTGCAAAGTGAGCCTGGAGCAAGTTATTATTGTGGTGGGGGATGGAGGGAAAGCAAAGGTGAGAGACATAAGTAAAATCAGAGTGTCTGGGAAAAATTAAAGGGAAGATATCCTAAAAGTTCCAGGAAATCTCCACCAATGAAGCAAAGAAAAAAAAAATTCCTCTATTATTCTGTGAGCAACAAACCAAACTGGGTTGGGGGGTCTCAGACAAATCGCTCATATGATTGCAAAGACAGACAGAAACTCCCGGATTGGAGAGGACTCCCCTGAGGGCTCCCAGATTGGAAAGGGTGCAGGTTGGGCTGAGGGACCCACCCCCAGTGCATGAATCTTCGTGCACCGGGCCCCTAGTTTTATTATAAAATCTTAAAAATGAGCCAATACACTAAAAGGTGGCTGACCTGATTCCCAGTCAGGGCACATACGGGAGGCAACTGACAGCTGCTTCTCTCTCACATCAATGTTTCTCTCTCTCTCCCTCCCTTCCTTTCTCTAAAAAAACAAATGGAAAACATATCCCTAGGTGAGGACTAAAATAATAAATAAATACATAAATAAATAGAGTATTTAAATTAAAATTAAGTTATAGTGACAGAAAGCAAATCGGTGGTTGCCTGGGAATGGGAAGTGGGCAAGGAGGGACAGCAAAGGAGGTGATAAAGGGGAAAAGAGAAAAGTTGAGGGGTGATGCATATTTTAATTTTCTGGTTTGAGGTAGTGGTTTCACAGGTATGTACAGAGGTCAAAAATTATCAAATCATACAGTTTAAACGTGTAATTTATTATGCTACAGCTATATCTCAATAAAAGATGGTAAATGTTTGAAAATATCAGAAATGACGAAGTAGATTTGAAAAAGAGAAAGCTAAAACTAAAAAAAATAATCAAAGACCTAGAAGAGAAACTAAAGATATTATCTGGAATGCATAAATAGTAGATAGGAGAACCAGAAAAAGTATAAGATATTTAAAGAAAATTTAGATGAAATAAGCATGTTATCCATAAAACATAACTTTTCAAGCCCCGCTAGTGTGGCTCAGTGGTTGAGCACCGACCTGTGAACCAGGAGGTTGTGGTTTGATTCCTGATCAGGGCACACGCCCAGGTGTGGGCTTGATCCCCAGTGTGAGGCATGCAGGAGGCAGCAATTCAATGATTCTCTCTCATCATTGATGTTTCTATCTCTCTCTCTCTCCCTCTCCTGTCCTCTCTGAAATTAATAAAAATATATTAAAAAATAACTTTTCAAGAAGAAATTAAAAACCTTAACAGTCCTAAAATCATTAAGAAAATTTGAATGAATAGTTAAAAGTCTTCCCATAAATAAAACCCCATGTCCAGAAGTTTTATCAGTAAGTTCTACCAAACATTAAGGGGAACAAATAATTCCAATCTTACATAAGCGTTCCAAAGTGTCAAAAAAAGAAGCAGTTTTATGAAGTTAACACAATCATGACAGCAAACTTGACAAAGGCAGTATGAGAAAGGTAAATGACATATCATTCTTACTCCTGAAAAACAGGTACCAAAATCTTAAACAGAGCATTAGCATTTAGAAATGTGTATAAATAATAATACATTTGACCAAGTTGGGTTAATTCCAGGCATCCAAGGTTGGTTTAACGTAAGATTTTTTTTTTCATATATTGACAGCATTATATAAAAAGGACTTGATTAACTAGAAAAACCCATTTTGGTCCTCCTACTATTTCTTCTCCCAGCTGTCATGTAGATGTGCACTTGTAGCTCCAGCAACTATCTTTGAACTATGAGGTGACTTTGAGAAGGAGGCCACACTCTGAGGATTATCAAGCAGAAAAATAGGAGCATGAGTCCCTGATGGCACCAAGGAGCCCCTGCACCAGCCTTGGACTATTGACCTTCTGACTTTCACTATGTGAGAACGAAATAAAGTCCTATCTGGTTTAGACTGCTGTCATGCTTTAAAAAAAAAATTATCATCGTTATTATATTAGCAGAAGCAAATCCTAATGAATTCTGGCACCTGAAGCAGATTAGTGGAGGTGAGAAGTGTCAGGAAAGGCTTCACAGAGAAGGGACTTGAAAAGTCAGTAAAATCTGAGTAGATGGCAAGAATCAGAAAAGAGGAAGACAGTCGACACACAATAATAGCAGCGTGGAAAGGTTCCAGGCATGAAAAAGCATGGCTTGTGCAGAAAATAGCAAGATGAGTGGAATGTGTATTTCTTGAATATTCTGTTTGGGACTTAAGCTTGGGCCGGGACTGGGGCTGAACTGGGCTGGAGGAGAGGAGGGTCACTTTGCAGCTCCATTACATGCAAACCAGCACCTCTGGGGGGAAGGCAGTGACCTTTCGCACGAGCTGTGTGAGTAAACAGATATTAGCCAGGCAGGACGCAGCTCAATGAGGGGCAGTGAGTCCTTGACTTGCAAGAAGGTGACTTGAGCTCAAGCCTTTGCCTCCAGAGCTGAGAATGTGTTTCAGACAAAAGTGGTCACATCAGTCTTTTTCCTGGGTGTCTTCGCACAGGTGATCCTAAGCTCCCTGCCCCAGTGGGTGGAGTACCCAAACAGTAAATTTCCTTAGAAAGAAAATCTTTATAGAGGAATGAAGAATAGGCTGTTTATTTGTACTTTTAATAATTCAGTTGCCTAACATATTTTTGCCCCTCAAGAATCGGGAAGCTTTATAGGAAGTCAGATACTATGATACATAATTGCACAGGGTCATATACAGTGGGGCCTTGACTTACGAGTGTCTCGACTAACGAGTTTTTGGAGATACGAGCCATCTCTTGGCTGATTTTTTGCTTTGAGTTGTGAGCTAAAATTCGGGTCACGAACTTCAGATACCCCACCACTAGTTGGCACAGCAAACACCATAGTGAACGCCTCAACATCAGCCCAGCATCACATGTCTCACTTGTTCACTTTTTGATTTGACATACGAGTAATTTGAGTTACGAGCTCCGTCACGGAACGAATTAAACTCGTAAGTCAAAGCCCCACTGTATATTCCAATTTCCCTGAGGCAGTCATAGCATTATTATTATTAATAATGACCCCTTTCTCTCTCAAAAGTATCCTGCCTTGGCCCAGCCAGCATTGCTCAGTGGTTGAGCAGAGACCTATGAACCAGGAGGTCATGGTTTAATTCCCAGTCGGGGCACATGCCCATGTTGCGGGCTTGATCCCCAGTATGGGGCATGCAGGAGGCAGCCAATCAATGATTCTCTCTCATCATTGATGCTTCTCTCTCTCGCTCTCTCTCTCTCTCTCTCTCCTCCATTCCTCTCTGATATCTATAAAAATATATTTTTTAAAAAAGTATTCTGCCTTGGATAAAACATTTTATGATCACCCTACTCACTTGTGTAAGGACTTAGTCCTATAAAATAAAAGGCTAATATGCAAATGGACCGAACAGCAGAACAAACGGTTGCTATGAAGCACACTGACCACCAAGGGCAGATGCTCAACGCAGGAGCTGCCCCTTGGTGGTCAGTGTGCTCCCACAGGGGGTGGGCACTGCTCAGCCAGAAGCTGGGCTCACAGCTGGCAAGCACAGTGGTGGTGGCGGGAGCCTCTTCCACCTCTGCGGCAATCAGACATCCCCTGAGGGCTCTCAGACTGTGAGAGGGCACAGGCCGGGCATAAGGCCCCCCCCCCCAAGTGCACAAATTTTATCAAGGGATATAT
>NW_006300377.1:849715-853628 GCF_000327345.1 Myotis davidii | reverse complement strand
GCCTGCTCCCTGAGGGCTTCCGGACTGCAAGAGGGCACAGGCTGGGCTGAGGCCCCTCCCCCCAAGTGCATGAATTTCGTGCACTGGGCCTCTAGTAGTTTATAAAAGAAAAGTGTATTTTAGCCAGATACACTGAGGAGGGAAGAAAATGCTTTTCTAGTATAGTAAGACTCATGATAATTTGTAAAGAATAGGATCAACATCATAAAACAGGAAGAATATATATGTCTTAGGTGATTGGGGGAAAAGTGAAATAAAAGAAATTTGGGGATCAGAGAGGCTTTTGAGGGATGTATTATTTGATCCTAGTATTTTAGCCAGATACACTGAGGAGGGAAGAAAATGCTTTTCTAGTATAGTAAGACTCATGATAATTTGTAAAGAATAGGATCAACATCATAAAACAGGAAGAATATATATGTCTTAGGTGACTGGGGGGGAAAAGTGAAACTTGCAAAAGGATATGTGATTGCCTCTAGAGTCCAAGAGAAAATTAGCCTCAGTCTTCACTCATAGAGAGAGACTGAATTATGGTTCTACTATCTCCTTTTATCCTCATCGTCCCCATCACCAAGGCCATCAGAAGAAGGGAGTGCCAGGCCCATCAGTGCCAGGCAGAACCTGGAAAGCAGAGACCTCACCTCATGTTCTCCCATGAGCAGTGGCTAAAGTTTAAAATGTCTGGGATTGCAAGGTACAAACTGGACAGGACTTCTCAAGCCATTTTCCAGATAGAGATATTGAGACTCAGAAGATAAGTTGACCTGCTCAAATTATAGACTTTATAAACAGTAGAGCTATAAGGAATTTAGGAGATTCCTTAATGAGGAAATAGGATGGTCAAAGACACTAGAGAAAACGTATGGCCTGAGGAATGGCGGGAAGAATTGGGATTTTTTTTGCCTGAAGGCAGAGGAGACATGGAGGCATAGAATATGATCTCTGTCATCAAACCCCTGATGGGCTGCCACATGGGAAAGAAATCATCCTATATAGGTTGGATCCAGACAGTAAAGCAAAGATGAATGAAGGGAAGATAAAAGGAAATAGATGCCAATTCAACATAAAGAGAAAGAAGCTACCATTTCTTGAATATCAATATATGCCAGGCATTTTACATGTACATTCCTATTTAATTTTCAAGTAGAAAAAGAAATAACCCTATGAAGTAGATGCTATCCTAGTTTTAGAAAAGAGAAATCAGGAGACTTTCAACATAGGGTGATGGCAGAATAGCTTACTGTATTTTTTGGTGTATAAGATGCTATTTTTTTTTCCTAAAATCGTTAGACTGAAAATCGAAGGGCATCTTATACATGGAAGTCAGCCGAGGAATGAGCCGCACGGGTGTGTAGCTGCCCATACCTTGTCAAACAGGCTTCCTCCAATCACAAGCCTTATTGTTACTGACGTCAGCTGATACCATAATTGGAGATGGAGGTGGAGAGTTCGCAGATGCAACAGGGACCACAACCTTCTGAGCCCATAAAGATGTCAAAAAATAAAAAGATACAAAACACCAGTAAGCGATTGTCTTACTCTGCAAAATTCAAACTGAATGTAACCAGAGATGCAAAACAGCATGGAAATAGAGCTGCAGAGAGACAATTTGGACTTCCTCCCACTGAGCGTATGATCAGACAGTGGAGAAAACAGGAAGAACAACTCCTTAAGATGCCAAAAGAGAAGAAGGCCTTAAGAGGAAACCAGCAAATAGTCAGTGACTCAGAAGACAGCAGTGATACAATAGAAGTTGAAGAAATTGATATGCCTGGAACTAATAGTGATGGAGAAGAGAGCAGTGATGCAAAATAGGTTGAATAAAGTGATATGCTGCATTATATCATAGTACTGGTATGTGAACATTATCTGAGGTAATCTATAATAATAAAAGTATAATATGCTAATTAGACTGTACATCTTTCCAGACAACCTTCTGGATGAAGCCAGGGTGGTGAGGGAAGCCCAGGTCCCAGATGCCAGAGGGAAGCCAGTGCTGGCAGCCAGGGGAAGGAAGGACTACTCTTGCATGAATTTTGTGCATCAGGCCCCTAGTTACTAAATAAAAATGTGTTCTGTTTTATGTTTAAAATATTGATTTCTTAATTTTGGGTTGGAAAAGTTGGGGGGTGTCTTATACATGGGTGCATCTTATACACAGAAAAAATATGGTATATTATCCTAATTATCTTACTAATACTAATTATAAACTCTGGACAAAATAGGGAAAAAAATTTAACTGCTTAAAGGTACTAAATAATGACAAAAGTCAGGCAGGAACTAGAGCAGATTTGATTCTTAAAAGAAGGGAATTACACTGGTTGAAATGTAATTTATCCAGCTTCTCATCTGAGGGCAATCCCCTGCCTATGTGGTGTGCTGGGGCACTTCAGAGAGAGCTTAAGCAGAAACCTGCAATCAGATTGGCTTGAGGAGTTGGAAGATGGACACTGGGACTGCCAGAGCAACTGGAAATGGAAGAGGAAATGAAGGAGCCACGGAGTGAGGGGCCTCCAAAGCTACGTATACATATCACTCAAACCCCTGGTGATTACCTAAACCCAGAATATGTGGGTGAGACTGCAAGAAGCCTATGGCAAAAACAATAGCTGGAATGCTGAAAAACAAACAAATAAAACCTACAAACTAACACCACACAAACCAAACAAACAAAAAGCTGAGCAGAGAATTCAGAAGCTGCCCACAATTGAGGAAGAATTTTAAAGTTTGCATCCCACCAAATGATAGGGCCTTGGTAAGTACCTCAACCTGCAACTGAAAACCCAGAAGAGCCATATTCTAGGATTAAATACCATATCCTAAGATTAAAGGATTCCACCTAGCAGTAAGGGGGAAATCAGAGCAGACTTGCTCTAACAAAGCCTAAAACCAAGCCCCCACAGGACCAAAGAGAGTGGGTGATAATTTACCTGCTTACTAGCACAAAAATTAATACTAGTTAGAGAAAGATAACAGAATCACTCTCTATGCATAATCTAATTTTTTTTTAATTCTTAGATATAAGAAGAGATAGCAAAATGTAACTCAGTGAAGAGAAAAATCAAAAGTGACAAATAAACCCCATATTGAAATTAGCAGAAGGGAACTTTAAATTAGCTATAATAAATATGATAACAAATTGTTAAGAAAAGATGTGTTTAATGTGTGAAGAGATGGGGAATTTGAGAAGAAATATGAATACTATAAAAGAGAACCAAAAGGAAATTCTATATAGTATCCAAAATTAAAAAAAATTATTAGAAAATATTATAGTAGATAGGCTATAAAGGAAGACAGAATCAGTGAACTGGAAGACACTTCAATATTAATCATCCACCTAAAGCACAGAGGGACAAAAAGACTGAAAAACAATGAACAGAGCCTTAATGATTTGTGAGGCAGCATTAAAGGGCTGAACAAATAAACTGCAGTCTCAAGAGGCAAGAATAGGGCAGGAAAATATTTAAAGAAATATTGACCAAATATTTTCCAAATTTGATGAAAGGAAGGAAGGAAGGAAGGAAGGAAGGAAGGAAGGAAGGAAGGAGCCAAGACCCAGAGATCCAGAAACTTTAGTACACCAAGCAAGATAAAAACAAAGAAAATCACAAATAGATACATCAAAGTTGAATTCCTGAAAAAGCACAAATAAGCAGAAAACCTTAAAAGCTGCCAGAGAGCTGATTTCTCATCAGAAACAACTGAGGCCAGAAGACCTCATTTAAATGCTAACAGAGGAACCAAGATGGCGGCATAGGTTAACGCCGGAGTTTGCCGCCTCGAACAACCATTTCAAAAGTGAAACTAAAAGACGGAAGGGACATCACCCAGACCCACAGGAACGCTGGCTGAGTGGAAGTCCTACAACTAGGAGGAAAGAGTAACGCATACGGACACTCAGAGGAGGCGCAGT
>NW_006300377.1:842832-848829 GCF_000327345.1 Myotis davidii | reverse complement strand
CGGGCACCTATGGATGAGGACAGTGGGTGGGGAGTGAGGGCGGGGGTGGTGCGGGAACTGGGAGGAGGGGAGTTATGGGGGAAAAAAGAGGAACAAATGTAATAATCTGAACAATAAAGATTTAAATTTAAAAAAAAAATACATGCTAACAGAAAAGGGGGGGGGATTCTGTCAACCTATAAATCTACATCAAGTGAAAATACCTTATAAAATGAAGATAAAGACAATTTCAGATAAATGAAAGGCAAGATAATATGTCATCAGGAGACCCAATTACAAGAAATGCTAAAGAAAGTTCTTCAAGCTGAAGAGACGAGACCAATAGAAATTCAGATCTGTAGGGAGTAGTAGAGAGCCCTGGAAATTGTAACCAGGTAGAAAAATATTTTTTTAAGTTTTCTTTCTTTTTTCAAAAATATTTAAAAACTGAATTGACAAGAATTCTGCTTTTGTCCAAGATGGAGTATCAGGGGCTAGATTTAACCTCCCACAGAAAACCAATTATTTTAATTGGACAAAATATATGACATTGAGTATCAGGCAATGAAAGACAGTGATCCCCAATGCCTGGCTGGTGTGGGTCAGTGGTTGAGTGTCCACCTATGAACCAGAAGGTCACAGTTCAATTCCTGGTCAGGACACATACCCAGTTGTGAGTTCCATCCCCAGTGGGGTGTGCAAGAGGCAGCGGATCAATGATTTTCTCTCATTATTGATATTTCTATCTCTCCCTGTCCTTTCTTCTCTGAAATCAATAAAAAATATATTTTAAAAAAAGACAGTGATCCCCAAGTGACAGGAAACAAATACAGCCCTGTATTGGCTCAGTGTACTGCCTGGAGAACAGTGCAGGGACCTAGTACTCATAGATTACAGTACTGTTCTTTTTCAAAGTAGTGTATTAGTCTGTCCAGGCTGTATAAAGAAATCCCACAGAATGGGTGGCTTACAACAGAAATTTATTTTATCACCATTCTGGAGGCTGGAAAGTTCAAGATCACGGTCCAGCAGGGTTCACTTTCTAGTGAGAGCTCTCTCCCTCTGCAGATGGCTGCTTTGTCTTCACAGGACCCTTCCTTGGTGTGAGCATGGGGGAGGGGGAGGGTAGGAAAAGAGATATCTTCCTTTTCTTTTATTTTAAACATATTTTATTGATTTTTTAAAGAGAGGAAGGGAGAGGGATAGAGAGTTAGACACATCGATCAGTTGCCTCCTGCACACCCCCTACTGGGGATGTGCCTGCAACCGAGTTACATGCCCTTGACTGGCATCAAACCTGGGACTCTTCAGTCCTCAGGTCGATGCTCTATCCACTGAGCCAAACTAGTTAGGGCTATCTTCCTTTTCTTATAAAGCTATGAGTCTTATTGAATTAGGGCTCCATCCTTATAACCTCATTTAATCTTAATTATGTCCTAACGGCCCTATCTCCAAATACAGTCACATTGAGGGTTAGGGCTCCAACCTAGGAATTTTAGGGGTGGCACAATAACAGTCCATAGCAGGTAGTATGAGATACAGAGTAAAACAACCTGAATTCTCATCTTAACCTCACTACTTATTAGCTATGCTGGAGAAATCTCTCAAGTTTTTCAATCTTTTTTTTTAATGAGATATTATTTTTATCCAATGAAATTCACACATTTTAAAATACTAGTAAGCTTTTTTTAAACCACACTTTTTAAAATTTTAGAACAGTTTTAAATTTACAAAAAATTGCAAGAATAGTACAGAGAGTTCCAGTATACACTGCATCCAGTTTCCACTCTTATTAACATCTCATATTAGTATGGTACGTTTGTTACAATTAATGAACCAATATTGACATTATTAATGAAAGACCATATTTTATGCAGATTTCCTGGCTTTTACCTTGTACCCTTTTTCTGTTCCAGGATCCCATCCAAGAAACCACGTTACATTAAATCGTCCTGCTCCTTAGATTTTCTTGGCTTCAAAAGTTTTTCAGACTTT
This sequence comes from Myotis davidii, assembly GCF_000327345.1. NCBI lineage: Eukaryota > Metazoa > Chordata > Mammalia > Chiroptera > Vespertilionidae > Myotis > Myotis davidii. The sequence continues at coordinate 846,855 of NW_006300377.1, read as the reverse complement.
CCTTGTTTTTGATGATCTTGATGGTTTTAAGGTGTACTGGTTAGGTATTTTGTGCAATGTCCCTCATTGGGATTTTTCTGATGTTGTTCTCATAATTAAACTATGGTTATGGGTTTTGGGGATGAAGACCACAGAAGTACAGAGCCATTTTCATCACATATCAAGGGTGCATACAGGACAATCAACATGCCTTATCACTGTTGGTGTTGACCTTGATCACTTGTCTGAGGTTGTGTTTGTCAGTCTCTTCCCTTAGACTTACTCTCCCCTCTCCCTTTCCATTCTGTATTCTTTGGAAGGAAGTCATATGCACAGTCCATTCTTAAAGTCTGGGAAGCTATGCTCTACCTTCTTGAGGGAGAAAGAGCTACATAAGTTACTTGGAATTCTGCCTGGGAAATTGATCTCTCCTCCCCTACTTATTTATTTGTTTCATATTAATTTCTAACAGTATAGACTAATAGAAATTTATTTTGTTTTGGGGTCACAATCCAATATTATTGTAATGTATCCTGTTGCTTAAATTGTCCCACCTTTGGCTTTTGAGAGCTCATTCAGATTGGCTCCTGCATCCTTTTGAGATGTTTTTATTATTTCTCTCTCTCTCTCTCTCTCTCTCTCTCTCCCCCCCTCTCTCTCTCTCCCCCCCCCCCCCCCCCATCTATCTCTATCTCTATATCTCTCCACACCCCCAGCTCTTCTTTACTGTCTGTTACTACAAGATGCCTCAGGCTCATCTTGTATTTTCTTGCCACAGCCCTAGAATCAGCCATTTCTCCAAGGACTCTTGGTTCTTTTTATTGGAGAATGGTATTTAGAAACCAAGATCTGTGCACTAGATGTGCTTTTTGCTACCAGAGCAGGGACAAAAGTTAGGGAAGCTGTCAGTTATTAATTAAGTCCTGGTCATTTGGGACTGATTATTATAGAGGCTAATTATTGGCTTCCAGGATCAGTTGCAAGAGAGAGTGGTCTGACTTCCCGATGTCCAACTTGTGGAGATAGGAGGCCACTTCCTGGGCTGGTTTCTATAGGTAATGGATTTGCTTCCCGAGCTGGTTGCTACAGATGATGGGTCAGTGTTTTATTTTTACATACAGTCTGACCATTGTCTGTATATTCAGTCTCTCACTATGTCCAAAGGGACACAGGAGCCAACCTAAAAAGAGCTTCCACTGGCCAATTTGGTGATCATTTGTACAGTAAAGTGAATCATAACTGTCATGGATTGTAACTCACTGAGTTAACACAAGCAACCCAATAAATAAACGAAGGGGGAGGAGGGGAAAGTCTTCCTTACAGTAGAATGTCAGCTAAAAACTATCCAGGGGATGTTAGAGCAAGCAATTCAACATTTGGCAATGAGTGGTTCAGGTAAAATCATTAATGGATCTAAAGATCATTCACTGGGGATCCAGATCCGAGTACCTCCCCACAGATCACATACTAACTACACACGGGGAAAATCCCTTTATAGTGGGAGACCTGGTGGATTGCACCTTAACTGAGAGATGGAAGTAAACATCACCAATGACAGCACGAAGCACAGCAGGGCCTCTGATGTGATGCACTGAGAACACAGCATGACTTATGTCACATTGCTGCCCAAGGTGGGTCATCTAAATCCAACTGTGAGGATGCATCAGACATTCTATAAAGCAACCCCTCTGTACCCGTCAAAATGTCAATGTCCTGAAAGACAAAGGAAGGCTGAGGGACAGCTCCAGATGAAAGGAGACCAAATTAACATGACAACTACATGCAATGCCTGGGCCTGGATTGGATCCTGGGTTGTAAATTTTGTTATTGTTGTAAAGGTCAACTATTGAGACAATGAGAGAAATTAGGATATAGTACACCTTTTAGATAATACTATTATATCAATAATATATATCCTTATTCTTAGGAGACACATGCATAAGTATTTAGAGTAAAGGTCCACTTATCTTTTGATTGGTTTATTTTTATTGATTTGAGAGAGAGAAAGGGAGGGGAACAGAGAGAGGGAAACATTGATTGCTTGCCTTGTGCACATGCCCAGACTGGGGTTCAAACCCGAAACCTGGGTATGTGCCCTGACCTGCATATAACACCTGTGATCTTTCTGTATACAGGACAACACTCAAACAACTGAGCCCCGCCAACCAGGGCTGCCATTTATCTTTAAATGGTTCAGCAAAAATAACAATAATAGTTTGTCTAATTTTATGGAAAGAGCTATCACAAATGTTGTATAATGCTAAACAATAGGTGGAAAAATAGGGTGAGGGCATGGGGGGGTAAGGGATAATATGGGGATAAGGACACATATGTAATATCTTAATAAAAATATATTAAAAATACTTATATATTTAAAAATAGCGGGAAAATATATGGGTGTTCATTATGGTATTCTTGCAAATTTTCTATAGATTTGAAAATTTTCAAAATAAAATGTTACAAATATGCTCTCTCCCACCCCTTCCCTCTCCCCCCAACCCCCTCAAAAAAGGTGGCAGTCACTGGTACTGAATATTGCTGACAGGTCAAATAAGATAAGACTCAGAAGTGGCCACTGGATTTAGCAGCCTGGAGGTCACTAGAGTCCTTAACAAGCAGTCTTGGAGGAGAGATGGGGCAGAGATGCAATGGGCAGGAACTGAGAAGAGAATGTAAACTGAGGGAGTGGAAAAAGCAACTTGAAATATGTCTTAAAAAAAAATTTTTTTTGCACATTTGCTGTAGGACTGAAGGAAATGAGTAGTTAGTGTCCATTCTGTTCTTTTCATTCTGTTCTGATCAGTAACTAGTATCGATGACTATTTAAACCAATCTGGCCTGTATTTAGTCCCAGAACTGAGTGACATGCTTTCCACTGATCTGAGTGTGTCACTCACTCCATGGACTCTGGATTCAAAGTCATTTGGTGTCAAAAGCTCTTGGTCTTCTCCACTGCAGGCGGGCAGTCCCTCTGGGGGTGTCCTCTGAAGCCCCTGGGTGTCTCTTGCCATCCAGTTTCTGGCATCTCCTTCTCTTAGCTCACAAAAAAAAGCTCTGATAAAGTAAGTACCTTGTAGCCCCCACGGCCTCTAGACCAAAGCCCCATTCTCTTCTCAATTCCCTCCAATCCTACATATTTCTCTCTGGTTAATCACTTCCTCACCTCTTCGATTTCCCTCTTTATTGCTATGAATTAATTCAAGATCTTCTCTTTCTGATTTATTATTGAAATGTGCATCTTCTGCTATGTCCTCCTGATACAGAGCCTAGAATTTCCAAATTTTAAGTTCACACCTAACTATTGCCTCTAAGGAACACAATCTTTCAAACAAATCATTTGCAATATACTATACCTGTTAACCCAAACTAACATTAACAGGGTGCTACTGCAGTTTCCTCGCATGTCAGCTTCAACCAAGTGTCCCTGTAAGCCACTAATAATTCCAGGAACTGAAGGTGGTCCTTCCTGTAGGACTTACTGCAAAGAGCCATGGCCTTCCTAAAGCTAGGCTCTCAATCTCTATGATTTTGCTAAGTGTGATCAGAAAATGCCAAGAGGGGAGAAAACCAAGATGGCGGCATAGGTAAACACCGGAGTTAGCTGCCTCAAACAACCACTTCAAAATACAACTAAAAGACGCAACGGACATCACCCAGAACCACAGGAAGACTGGCTGAGGGGAAATTCTTCAACTAGAAGGAAAGAGAACAGCATATGAGACTCAGAGGAGGCGCAGTGTGGAAAATATGAAGGTGCGGAGGTACGCTCGGAGCGGGCTCGTAGCTGAGGGCGCGGTTGGCGTTTTCAATCGGGAGGGAGTCTCAGATTCTGAGCTCCAGTTCTGGGCAAGTCTCTGAGGACCCAGACTCAAACGAGAAAAACAGGACTGTCTGGCATCGGTCGGAACACGAGGGCAGCTTTCTCTCCGAGGTTTGCAGCGGTTGCTGGGACTCTGAGAAGCAGAGCCTCTGGGGACAGGACTGAGAGCAGCCATAACTGCTCCCTCCACCTGCTCTGTTGATCCCCTGCAACCCACCCGCCCC
>NW_006300377.1:839259-841829 GCF_000327345.1 Myotis davidii | reverse complement strand
AGGACAATGGGGGGGGGGAAAGGGCAGAGGGTAGGGTGGGAACTGGGTGGAGGGGACCTATGGGGGGAAAAAAAGAGGAACAAATGTAATAATCTGAAAAAAAAAGATTTCATTAAAAAAAAAAAGAAAATGCCAAGAAAGACCCCAGATATACTTGCTTCTAAAGTCTCACAGAATCCTACCAGCATTGTCAACTCACATCAACTCCTTTGTTCCTTACTACACACCTGCCAGGCCATTTTATTGTCCCCACTTTCCAGACGAGCAAATAGAGACTCAAGCTGAACCAACCTAGATTGAGAGGGTTAAGGAGCAAAGATGAAAAATCGGTGCTTTTTTCCACTATGTCACGCTGCCTTCAAGAAAAGATTTTGCTTCCTCCAGTTGCCCAAAGGAACAAGGACTCAAGCTTTCAAATATCTTGTTTGTTTTTTAAAAATAAAAGACTCAGGTATGAACTCACCATGCATAAGAGGGATGGTACAGACAGACTGCATGTGAAGCCAATCTTCGTATTTGTGAATCTGGATTTTCATCTCTATATCCTGTTTTCCGGCTGCGGAAATGACCTTTCTCCACTATCCCAAAACGAATGCAGAGACCATCACTTGGAAGCAGGGAACAGAATTTTATCTCCAGGGAGGGTCATTGCCCCACAGAAAACACTCAAGATAACAGACAATGAAGCTCAGTTCACAAATAGCTTTGGTTGAGTGTGGTTTGTGTGTATGAAATTGTGTATATGTGCATGTGATATTAAATGCATGGTATATTTCCTTCAAATATATCAGAGATGGGGAGAGAGACCTGAGTAAACTGACAGAGGCCGAAAGGGCAGGAGAAGGGAGAGAATCACAAATACAGAAAGAAAGAGAGCGAGATAAAAGGAATCCTATATAATAAAAGCCCAGTGACCGAAACGGTGGAACGACTAGAACAACCAGAGACCAGAACGACCATGGCCCCTCACCCTGGCCGGCCCTGCCCACCAGTGAGCAATTAGAAGCAATCAGGCAGGCAGGTAGAGTGGTTAGGGGCAATCAGGCAGGCAGGCAGAGGCAGTTAGGGGCGATCAGGCAGGCAAGCAAGCAGTAAGGAGCCAGTGGTCCCAGATTGCGAGAGGGATGTCTGACTGCCAGTTTAGGCCCATCTGCAGGTGGGATCAGGCCTAAACCAGCAATCAGACATCCCCTGAAAGGTCCCAGATTGCGAGAGGGTGCAGGCTGGGCTGAGGGACCCCCTCTTCTCCCCCTGTGCATGAATGTCATGCACCAGGCCTCTAGTAGGAAATAAAGAGAATGAGACAGCCTGAAAGACAGAGATGAGAGAGCAGCGATGGGGATACCAGCCACAAACTGTGATTGGAGAGAGAAGGAAGGAGAAGAGAAGAGCATGAGGAAAGAAAAGAGTGAGGATCCAGGGAAGAAAGAGGGAGGGGAGGAAGGGTGCTTAGTTAACACACCTGCAGGGGCTTGTTCCCTGCAGTCCACATCCTGCAAGAGAGGAAGGAGAGCTCAGTTCTTGAGCCCGGGCCCTCTCCTCCAGCTCTTTACACCTCCTCCATGAGCCCCCTCAAGCATCATGCCCGAATCCTTCCCTGGCCAGGGTTTCCAGCTGCTGACTTCGCAGCTGCTGACCATTTCCATCCCCAGGAGGGTAGCCTGCTGCTCTTTCTCACCCAGAAGATCCACTATCTCTCCCTGAGGCATGTGAGGCCTCCAGGCCAATTCCCGTGTGCATAACCAGAAAGGGGAAGACCTGGAGAACTCCTCTTCAGGTCTCTGGTGGGCAGAGGCCAGAAGTAGAGGCCAATGATTAGGTGCCACACAGAGAGATTTCAATATAAGAAAGACCCTCTAGTTGACTTGTCACCGGAGGGAATCTGATGCCTCATTTGGGGTGAGTTTCCCGTCACAGGATGTACGTAATCATGCAAACAGAAGCTTGATACCACACTCCCTGTGACTGAACTGATGACCAGAGATCTCTTCTGCGACTCTGATTTCTCCTAAAACTTTTGAAAAATAGCCTTTAAATCCATCATTACCCATGAAATCTTGCCCTATTTATGGAATTAGAAAATCCTCTTCTCTCAAGTTCAAGGAGCAAGATAATCCAAGTCTCTATTCATATGCTCACACATTCTGAGTCATTGGGTTTTGAATTAATGGGGCTCCCCAGGGGAATTCAAATGCTCCACTCAGGAGGCAAGGAGAAAGAAGGTTCTCGCCTTCCCTGGGAACACAGCCCAAGGAAAGAAGAGGAGCCGGCAGGGCAGGCGGCAGGCTGCCTCCCGTGCATTCCAATAGGCCGGTCGCTTCGCAGAATCTCAATGTTCCAGCCCAGGAACAGTTGGTGGAGACGGAATTTTCAGGAAAGGAATCACACAGAACTGCCAGTCACTCAGACATCTGGTGCCGGGAGGGCCAGTTCTCCAGGGATTGTGCCGACCCTTCCGCAGGCTTCGGTCAAATGTCATCACTTCCACAAAGCCTGTGTGTCTCCTCCTCTGCCCCCACCAGCACCCAGAGCTTCTTGCTCACACCGTGCTTTAACCCTGGGGGGGCCTT
>NW_006300377.1:799253-839223 GCF_000327345.1 Myotis davidii | reverse complement strand
AGTGAGACAGAAGCCTGCGAGAAGCGTTCAGTACCTGGTACAGAAACATCGCATGAGGCCAGGGGACCAAAGGCAGCGGAGTGACCCTGTCCTTCTGTTTCCTTAGAAGCTCTGAGCACTTTCTGATCTAAACAGTTGGGGGTTATTTATGAATGTTTGCTTTCTCCCCACCTGTCCCCACACAACAGCCTTCCTCACCCCATTTCTGGTTGCCTAGTTATTGTTCTCAGAGCTGCCATATGTCCCACTCCCATCCACTGGCTCCCCTGGGGCTCCAGCCTCCTGGGGATCTGCTGGGCCCCTGTGCTCACTGCCCACCCAGCTCTGAGTCCTGCCTTTTGCACAGTCCTGTTTACACCAGACCCTGGGCCAGCCCAGCTCCTCTCCTTCTGTTCCCCAGCCATCTGGGCGCACTCAAAACTCCGTGGCGACACAGACTTCCTCATTCTTCTTTGGATCCCTGACCTCTACAACAGTTTCCAGCAGTGAGGGGGTACTCAGTAAAATAATAATAATAATAATAATAATAATAATAATAATAATAATAACAACAACAACAAAATAAATCGTCAAATAAAAATGGAACTGAAAGGTGAGGGAAAGTAAATGTGTTTTTTTTCTTCTTCTTTTAAATTAAACTTATTGGGGTGGCATTGGGTAATAAAATTATATAGGTTTCAGGTGCACAACTCTATAACATATCATCTGTATATTGTATTGTGTGTCCATCACCCAAGTCAAGCCTCCTTCCAACAACTATTTATCCCCCTATACCCTCTTCTGTCTCAATGCTTTCTTCTTTTATGTGAGATTTTAGCAAGGAGGGCTTAGGAAAATCACGGGAGCTAACTGAAAGGTTTCTTGGTTATCATTTCCCTCTCTCTCCTGCACAATAATTGATTAGATCTTATTGTCACTTATTAAAATGGCCCTTGGCGATAGCCCAGCAGGGGCCAATCCCTGGTCCAACTCGATGTATCAGCTGCTGCACAGAGCTGCGTGGCCATCCTGCTGCAAATGCTTCTGAGTCTCTTTCTCTGGGATTATCCACAACTACCCTCTTCATTCTGGGCACAGTTGGCTGGCAACTTCCAGCCACCATCCTGCCTTTCGGAACTCTCACTGCATGCAAGGGGTTAGAGGAGCAGAGTGGAGGGAGCCTGACATGGTCATTTATTTGTCCTGTAAACATGATCACATCCTAAATCTGATTTCTGTTCGCTGGATGCCCCCACGAATGAGCAGTAATGTTGCTGCACATCGCATTGAATTTGGCCCACTTCAGAAACAGCCCACAGAAGATGCCTTCTTGCTCATTCTTTAGGCCATTTGTCATTACAACCCTTCTATGAGTAGCACTGGGTTTCTTCTGTTCTGCAGTCCTCTCACTTCCCCATGTAAAACAAAATCTATACAATCCCTGTGGAGACTGGTTTGGATGCAGTTAAATAGCCTTTCATCATTGACTTCCAGCCCCTTGCTCATTGCACAGGTCCAATTTAGGACAGAATAATATATTGCAGCTGAGCCCAGCTCGAGACATGTTTGCTGAGTGCCCACTGTGTGTCCAACCCCGTGCCTGGAGCTGGAGACACAGCCTGTGCAGTGGCTGGCTTTTCTGTTGCACCATAGAGGTCATAGAGGTCAGGAGCTCGACTAAAGCGAAGGGTATGAGTGCTGTTCATCTAGGACTTGGATTTGGGTCAACACTCCAGGTTTTTCATTCAATGAAAACGTCTTACCCTCGGCCTTATGCTAGATACTAGGGAAATAAAGATGAATAAGAAAATTCCTGTTCCCAGGGAGCTCACAATCTGAAGGTTGGGGGAGACGGACAGATAAATAGAGGATTAGAGTCCTGTGACATGTGCTGTGATAGAGGAAAATGGGGTGCTGGGAGACCCTACCTGGCACAGACTAGGGAGGGGTGACAGGTGTGAGAGAAGGCTTCCCAGTGTCTGTGATGTCTGAGCTGAATCCTGAGGAGTGAGTTAGAGCTCGACAAGGGGGTTTAGACAGTAACGTCTAGCCAAGCACATGGGAAATCAGCACGATGTGAGAAAGCCTGGCCGGTTCAGGAATGCTAATCACTTCAGCATCCAAGAGAAGGAAGAGTACGACATGCATCTGGAGAGGAAGACAAGGGTAAAATTATAAGGAGATTTTTAGGTTCGCTAAGGAAGCAGACTAGTGTCCCAAAATGCCAGCATCCAGGAGAGAAAGCTTTTGTAGTAACCCTGAAGAGAAATGATGGGAGCCAAAGGGAGTAGCTTTGAGAATAGAGATAAGGTTCCAAGATATCTTTTGAAGATTAAAAATAGGAAGGGGAAGAGATAAGAACAAAATCAAAGATTATGCCTGTGTTTCTGGCATAAGTGATGGTAGATTACCAAGGCTTATAGAACAAAACAAACATATAACAATGACAAAAATAATAGTAATTATATTTTAAAAGAATCACTAATGTAGGGAATTTGAGACTGGAGTTTTAAAACAACAACAACAATAATAGCATTTTAGAATCATCACTAATGTAGGGGACTTGGGACTGGAGTTTTAAAAATTCCTAAATAAAAGAAAAAAAAGCAAGGATAAAGCAATGGGGGGGGGTGGTACATATTGAAGGACACACACACACAAAAGAACAACAAAAAAGAAATCCAATTGAAAATTAAAGATATTTTCAAAGGTGTATATAGAATATCTGCAATAGAAACAATAATCAAAGATATAATTTAAAAGAAAAGAAACAAAGAATAGGTGGAAAACATTCACCAAGGTATGAATAAAAATAACTAAAAGGAATGTTGTCATTCAATATTCAGTTGATTATTTTTATGGTTCCCTTTATTGCTGGTCTTCAGCAATTTGATTATGATATAACTTGGTGTGATTTTCTTGTGTTTATCCTACATAGGTAGTTAAGTTTCTTGACTCATCAAATTTGGAAATGTTTTACAATTTTTTCTTTTTTAAAAAAATATATTTTTATTATTGATTTCAGAGAGGAAGGGAGAAGGAGATAGAGATAGAAACATCAATGATGAGAGAATCACTGATTGGCTGCCTCCTGCATGCCCCACACTGGGGACAGAGCCCGCAACCTGGGCATGTGCCCTGAACGGAAATTAAACCTGTGACCTCCTGGTGTTCAATCACTGAGCCACACCAACTGGGTTACAATTTTTTCTTTAAATGTTTTTATATTCTTTCCCCTGTCCCCACATTTCTAAGACTCTTATTACATGAATGTTAAAGTTCATATTGTCCCACAGGTCATTAAGCCTGTTTAATTTTTTCAGTCTTCTTCCTCTTCATACTTCAATTTTGGTATTTATATTGCTATGTCTTCAAATTCACTGGCATTTTCTTCTATAATGTATAATCTGCTATTAATTCCATTTAGTGAATATTTTATTTTATATATTGTATTTTTGATATCAAAAAGTTCCATATGATTCTCTTAATTTTTTTCATTTATTTCCTAATTATGTACATGTTTTTCTTTAAATCCTTTAACATATTCATAAATTCACACCTATTTTAAAATGTTGTTTGCTAATTCTATTATGTGTCATTTCCAGTTTTGTTTTTACTGGTTGGTTTTCTCTTTGTTATGGGTCACATTATCCTGCTTCTTAGGTTTGTCTGGTCATTTTTTTATTGCATGCTGGAAATTGTGTTATATTGTGGAGTTTCGAATTTTGTTGTCTTCCCTTGAAGAATGTTAAACTTTGTTCTGGCCGGCAAATAAGTTATTTGCAAATTAGCTTGATCCTCTCAGGGTTGACGCTTTGTTAGGATAGGTCTCAGGTGAACTTTAGGGTAGTTTAGCCCTATTACCAAGGCAAGCCTTTCTGGGGTCTCTCCTGGGTATCTGAGCTATTTGCAAGGCTTCTCCATCGTGAAAGATCCAGACTCTAATTTATCCTAGCCCTCTGTGAGTTCTGGGAATTTTTCGGTTTACAACCTTATAGCTGGTCATTCTGCATCCAGCTTTGGGTATCTAAGGATTCTGACATGTAAATTTCTGGAGTGCTCTTTCTGTGTAACTCCCTCTTTTCTAGTATTCTGCCTTGCAAATTATAACTAATTCAGCATCTCTCTCTTTAATGCCCATCTCTTCTAGTCAGGAAGGTTTGGGTCCTCTTTCCCAGAACCACGATCTAGAGAACACCTCCAGACAGAAGTGTGGAATAACTGTAGAGCCCTTGTTTCCTTTCTCTCAAGGATCACAGCTCTCTACTACCATTGTCTAATATTTGAAACAGTTAACTCATATCTTTTGTGTGGATTCATAGCTGTTTACAGTGGGAGGGAAGTCTGATTCCACTTACTCCATCATGACCATAAGTGGAAGTTTCACTATCCATCCAGGCGTCCATGGACTACAACCATGCACTTACTTGTTAAGCACCCCCCCCCCTTTTATTTTTGCTGCACCCAAATGACAATATGCTAGCACCGTTTTGGTGCCAAATTGTACTGCTCTCTTCGGTTACTGTAACAGCTTTTTAAATGCTTTTTCTCTCTAACTGCAGACTCACTCCACGCTGCTACCAGAGTAATATTTCTAAAACACGAACCCGATTGCATGGCACCAAATGCAAAGTAGAAGTGAATGAATAGCTTTCTCCACCTTTTGCATTATGGGGATCTCAAAGACATACTGCTGGTTTCTTTCCCTTTTTTTTTTTTCCAAATCACATTTTTAGAAAAGTCATCCTATAAGTCTTTATAGTTTTCATACTTTCCCAAAGACTCAGACCAGAAAAATAACAGAGAATGGCCAAAAGGCAAATCCCGGTTACTTTGTCTTCTGGTGACTAAGATTTTTTTTTCCAGGTCAGACTCACTGTACTCAGTTTCCTTATATACTTGGTGTCTTTAATGATGAGCCTCCACAAATCTCAGGCAAAAAGACGTTCGGTGTAGGAAGGCCCATCATCTCCTAAGACATGCCTAGCCATACCTCAACCCCCGCAGCGGGCACAGCTCGATTCTTCCCCAGGAGACCTCCAGCCTGCACTCACATACATTTCTGGTATCCCCACAAGAAATGCTCAGAGATTTCTGAGTTTAATGAGGCTGAAACGAGGATTCTCTCTCTGTGAAGCAAGGCTCTTTTCCTTGTTTAATTCTTTATTGCTTTGAATGATATTTGCCTGATTAATATCTTGGCCCTGATTTCTGTTTGCCTGATGCACTTTTGCCTCTCCCTTTTTAAGAAATTCTTTTTCCTAATTTTGTTTTAGTTGATTGCCTTATAAATAGAAAAGAGCTGAATTTTATTTCTTTCCCAATCTGAATCTTTATATTTTAAGAATATTTTAAGAGGGGGAATTTAATACATCTATACACATTGTTGTAACTAGTTGTTTTTTTATATATATATTTTATTGATTTTTTACAGAGAGGAAGGGAGAGAGATAGAGAGTCAGAAACATCGATGAGAGAGAAACACCAATCAGCTGCCTCCCGCACATCCCCCACTGGGGAAGTGCCCGCAACCCAGGCACATGCCCTTGACCGGAATCGAACCCGGGACCTTTTAGTCCGCAGGCCGACGCTCTATCCACCGAGCCAACCCGGTTTCGGCGTAACTAGTTGTTTTGTTTTGTTCCTGTCATGTTGCTAGAAACTATCTTGTTTCTTTTATGTGTGTGTCTATTGGTACATGGATTCTTTTTTTTTTTTGCATTTATTTTCTTTAATGAATTAGAAGATAAATGTTGGCTCTAATTTTATTATTTGTAATCTTGACACTTTTCAAAAACAGTTCTTAGTCTACATTCTTCTAATTGTCAGATCGCGTGGATGAATCTTGAGATACTTTTATTTAAGATCAGGAGTGAGCATATTTTTACTCTCTTTTTCCAACTTCATGCATCATTTTTTTTTTAAATGGAGAATTTAGAACGAGAATGTTTTATTATAGCATTCTCTGTTTACATCATGTAAAACTTATTTTCCAATTTGAGAGATACCTAGAATTTTAGCAATTTTTTAGATTGATCCTCACTGTTCTGGTCTCACTGTTCTCCTCTAGACCTTTTATACCAGGACTTCTCCATCCTTCGAATCCTTCATTTCTTTCATATCTGCCTCTTCTGTGACCCATGTTCAAGTGCTTTTTGCTTAGCAGTTATGGCAGAGATTGTTAATTGCTACTCATTCTTTGCTTCTTCCTTATTAACAAAACAATGATTTTGTTGGGGATAAAGTGAACATTGTAAAAATGCTAATTTCCCACTCTCTATTGCAGCTGGGGCAACCAATGAAATAAAAGCAAAAGTTTCAGGTGAGGTTTCTAGAAAAAACTCTTCATAATGGCTTAGTGAAAAAGTACATTTTTTAAAATTTCTCTTTTACCTTTCTTCCCTTCCTCTTCCTTCTTTCCTGGAATGTGGACATAAACGACTGCCACTCTAGATTCCATCTTATGACCACGAGGCAACCTTGAGGATGGAAGCCACACTAAGGATGATAGAACAGGAGATGGAAGAAGCCTGGGTCCTAATGGCACTGCTGTGCTACTGCTGGCCCTGCATGACTTATCACCAAACTCCATGTGGCATGACAGAACAATAACCCTCCCCCTTACTTGACCCACTCTTACTTTGGGCCTCAGTTATTTCAGCCGAACACAATTCCTAGCTTTACAGCCAAGAATGTGAGAGGAACATTCCAGATGGAGAGAACAGCAGGAACAAAAACATGGAGGCATGGGAACAGGGCAAGGTCAGAGAATAACAAGTCCCACGTGGCTGGAATCCAGGGTGTATGGGAGATGGAGTCACAGAGGGTGTCAGATTATAGGTAGGAGGCATGTCGAACATCTACTCCCTCTGAGAAGCAGGGTAACTCCAAATCACTTTACCTGGCATTCAAAGCCCTTCACCAATTGGTCCCCATTTTCCTAGACTCATTGCCCACTTCTCATGTGCCCGGCCTTCCAGACACATGGAATTACTTGCCGATGCTGGGATCCAGGACGAGTTTCGCCTTAGTGTCTTTGTACTTGCTTTTCCCTTTCCCCACCCCTCCGTCTGACGAATGTGCGCTCAGCGCTTTAGCCGGATCCCAAGACTGTCCCTGCCCCTTGCCCCCACGGCTTCCTGTTACTCCCTCTGTGAGAGATCTTAGACTCCACTCGGGGTCTTACTTATCTGCCTCTACTCTTGAGATTACAAGCTTCCAAAGGGTAAGGACTCTCGTATGTAATTACTCTGCGCACTAGATAGCAGTCTGTCTACTACATTCCAAATCCACAAGAGGTAATTGCTCATCAGACACGTGCATGCGTGAATTAACGAGATGAGAAGCTTTGAGCGCCAGGTTAAGGAGTTCAGACTCGATCCTCGGAGCGCTGGGAGGCGGCAGAATGAAATGGGTGCATGTGTGTGGATCTGGAAGCCCGCTCTCCAGGCCGGTCTGAGAGAGGAACTGAAAACCGGGGAAAGCCCAGGCGTCAGGGGACCTGTCAGGAGGCTTTGTTCGAGCAGCTCCCAGAGAAGGTCCCTGCCCTGTCCTGAAATGGTTAAGGTGGCCACGGCACGCCTCTGCAGAGGAGAAATGTCCCTGTCCTTGCCTAAGTGAATGGCTGGGATTAAAGTGACAGCCCACCTTAGTGATGGCGGCATAATTGGTTGTTCAGCTCTGTCCTTGTCAGAGCGCTGACAGTTCTGCAGATGTCCTGCTCGGCTCTCCAAAGGTTAGCCTCAGCTGGTGCGGCTGTTCATTAATCATTCCTCCCTGACAGGCCTCGGTGCAGCCCACAGCTGCCACGCCAGCCCCCGCAGGCCCCGCCCCGCCCCGCCAGGCTGCAGGCGGCCGGAGCCCTCCCGGAGGGGCTGGTCCCCACATGGGAGACAGGCAGTCTATCCCCTCCACCCTGCCCGCCGCTCCCGCTGAGCGAGAAACACTGAGAAAGGAATTTCCCTGGGCCCCTCCTTCCTGGAACTCGGGTCTGAATCACCTTACAAGCTCTCCTGACATCCTCGACTTTATCTGCTCCTCTCCTCCATCCTCACAGAAGCTCCTTGCTGAGCTGAGGACAACCGGGGCTCAAGAGTTCCAGAGGGACAAGAAGGCCGGTGGATTCGGGCCTCGCCTGCTGGGAAGGGGCAGAGCCCGGCTGAGGGCCTGAGTGCCCGGCGGACTGTGCATTGCATCCAAGACGTGATTTCCACAAACTGTAAAAGATGCTCATGAACCACTATTTGACTGAAAACAGGACATGTGTACTTGTGCTCAGGCGGGTTCTAGCCTTGAAACTTTACGAAAAGGACTGCCCTTTTGGTCTTTGGAGCAGAATAAGCTGCCTGCAGCCTGGGGAGTCTGTGGGGGGTGGGGGGTGGGCGGACAGCATTCTAGTCAGAGCAAAGAGGTTGAAGAGGTCGGGGGTCCAGGAGCAGGAGGAAGAGAGGACAGAAGACCGAGCCTGGCTCAGGTCAGAGCAGAAGTCACCGTCTGGGTCAGGAAATGGGGTCCGAGTGGAGGGCAATGCAGCGGGGCTGATTAAAAACTCTTTTGCCCATCCCAGCACCATGAGCGCAAAATGCCTCTCTGGGCATCTTGCTCTTAGGCTCCAAAATTCCTAGACACCTGCTTTCCTCCCCCCTTTTAGCTTCTTCCTAGTTCTCCAGGCCAGCTTTGGCACCATGCCTCCCTTCTCTCTTCCCTTTGCCGCCTTGTTTGATACCCCACGTGGATCAGAACTTGCTCCCAGACAGCCAGGTCCAGGATTAGGAATTCCACCCAGTTCTCTGCCCAGAGTAAAAGCGTGTTCCCAAGGCTGGGCCCCAGCCACGGCTGCCAGGCGGGATGTACACAATGCAGGAGTCATCATTTCCCCCCATTGATTAGCTGTCCACCCGCAAAGTTTCCAGAGGCACAAACAAGGGCACGGGAGATTAGCATTCAGCTCGCCTTTGGCCTCCAAGCCACAAACACCTGCATTTTCACATCCAAAGACCCTGCACTCAGTCAGTCCAGAAACCAAGAGAGTTTAAGCTCAGCCCCTTCAAACACATCCAGATAAATGAGAGCCTGTCCCCAGTGCTGCCGAAGGACAGCGACCATCCCCCATGCTGCCTGGCTCCCTTGGCGGACATCACTCTGCTCCATCTTCCCAATAGCTCTGCAAGGAAGGGAAGGTTGAGAGCAGCTAACTGACTTGTCCAAGATCATCCAGCTGGTATGTAGGTGCCCTAACACTCAAAGCCAAGTCCCTTGAGTTTGCAAACCCCGCAGCCTTCCTTTTCATCACGCTGCTTCTGAAGGGCTTGCTGTGACTTTAAGCCAGGGCTCTGCAAAAGTGGTACTACTGACCTTCAGGGCCGGACACTTCTTTGTTGTGGGCACTGTCCTGTGTATTGCAGGATGTTTTAGCAACACCCCTGGCTTCTACCTACTGGATGCCAGGAGCTTCTTGTCCCCGAGTTGTGACACCAAAAATGTCCCCAGACATTGCCAAGTGTCCTCAGGTGACAATATCACCTCCAAATGAGAACTCTTGCTTTATCCCTTTCTCTTCTATGGCCCTCTTTAAATGTCTATCTGAGGCAAGGGGCTATTTTCCATGTATGGGCCAGAAGATTCCTCACTGTGTGAGAACTCGGGGAACATGGGCAGCCAGGTCAGAGAGCTCTGGAAGACTGTACTTGGCAATGATTATAAACAATGAGAAGGGCATAATTTAGCAGAGATCCAGGAGACAAATATTGGGGGGAGGGGGATTAAATTAGGAAGTTGATTCAACCCTCCATCTTTTTATCTATCCATCAGTTCCTCCATTTTTCCATCCACTAATCCATCTGTCATATGTGTCTCTGCCCAATCTGGAAAGTTCCTTGGTATAAAGCCTGTGCAACACATGGGAGAAAGATATAGCCCATGTGTCCTTCCCACGTGCTGTGGAAGGTTGTTGGAGTCCGACCTCTGCCACTAATTGCCTACCTATCTTGAGTAGATCTCTGAGCTTTAGTTTCCCAAAACTAAAAATAATAATACTTTCCTCGCAAATAACAGTGAGAACACAATGAGCCAATGTGTATGAGAAGTGCTGTATATGCCATACAAATGTTAGCTATTATTATGGGGAATGTTGGACAAATACAAAAATAACTGTAATATCAGGCATTATATGTTAAAGGATACAATAAAAAGTGGGCAATGCATTTGAACAAGGAATTCATGGAAAAAGAAATGCAAATGACCAATAAATATAAAAAGATGCTCAAACTCAGCAGTATTTAGGAAAATACAAGTTAAAACTATAAAATGCCATTTGTCACCCAGCAGGTAGGCAAAATTGTAAAATGTTTATATTTCACATCTGAAAGCTGGTGAGTGTGTAAGGAAGCAGGCACTCCCATACTCCACTGGTGGGCTGGATCACTGCATTGTATCTGATAGAAGCTATAACAATTAAGTGTCATGCCTTTGGACCTGGAAGTCACGTGTTTGTGTAGAAACAAAAGCACCAATATGAAAAGATATGTGTGCAACGTTTGCAGAACAGAAAACAACAAGGGTTGAATAAGTATGGAACATTATGAAGTGATTAAAATGAAATATATGTATAGTATATATATATACATGCTATATATGAATTGGTATGCAATAATACCCATAATATATTAATAACTTTTAAAAAAGTAAAGTATATAATATATATATTTATATATATAATAATCCCACTTAAAAATTAGAAAAGAAACCCTTTCTGCATGTGACTATGTAAATGAACAAATTAGAGAACAGCATTGCAAGGTGCTGACAAAACAAAACATTGGTTACCCAAGGGGATGCAGCGGGGAGGGTAGAACTAGAGAGGAAGAAGGGGGCAATATTAGCTTTTTCCTTATATAATTTCAGTATTGTTTGGGCTTGTGAGCATATTTATTTTGTAATGTGAAAGAGAGGAGTAAGGGTCAATAATGAAGGAACAGGAGAATGGATGTGAGAGTTAAGAGCAGATTTCCTCCCGGTTTCTGCTCCACCCCCCCTCCGGCCCTCCCTCCTCCGCCCCCTTCCGGGAAGCTGGACTTGAAAGGATAAGTCAGCTTAGGACCTTCCCAAATTAGGGCTGGGGAGAATCAGGCCTGATCTGCAGAATGAGAAACCCAACCTTTAGACCTTGGATAACCTTGCACAACTTTTAGACTTTGGATAGACAGGCTGGGCTTAAGAGCAGGTAGAAGAATGGCTACCCAACAACCAGCCCTGGGGGCGATGGAGTCAAGGACAAGGCAAGGCCATGGTCATTGGAACATGATCGGGCCACACAGGGAATGGGCAGCTGATTTCTCCACCCAACAGCCCTTTGGAGGCTTTTTCTGTGGCCCCTGCCAATGCTGGCGGAGAGAGAGGAGAAAAGGAAATTGCAAAGCCAGTTGGGAAACCTTCCTATTTTGTCTTTAGTATTAAAAAAATGCAAAGGTGCTGAATTAGGCAAATTGGTTGATGTCAAGTTGTATCCATCAGAATGATTCAGAGCCTGGAATGAGTGAGAGTAATGGAGAGTAGCTGTTACTAAGAGAAACCAAATTAGCATGATCAAAAAGACAAAGGAAAAGCCGGCGACCAGCAAGCACCCCTGTCCCCTCAGTCTGCACATCCTGGCTTCTGCACAGAGGCTCACCCTGAACTGAGGGTGCTCCTCGCCTGCAGGATTCCAGGGGGTGGGGGAAGGGGTGGAGCTTCAACAAGATCAGAGACTGTTTGCATGCGTTTTCCTATGGATCACCTTCTAAGCCTGTCAGAGGCATTGACTCCATTCGCAGGAGGATTCTAGAACCTCAGGGAGGTCAAAGGTTGGCCCAGGCCATGGTCATGTGGATGGTGAGTACCCAAATCTTGCTTTAAACTTAGGGCTCAGAAATCTGAATCCAGGACCCACATTCCTGTACTCTCCACAGAACCTCTATTTAAAAAAAAAAAAGAGCCGAAGCCGGTTTGGCTCAGTGGATGGAGCATCGGCCTGCGGACTGAAGGGTCCCAGGTTCGATTCCGGTGAAGGGCATGTACCTGGGTTGTGGGCACATCCCCAGTAGGAGATGTGCAGGAGGCAGCTGATCGACGTTTCTCTCTCATCGATGTTTCTGACTCTCTATCTCTCTCCCTTCCTCTCTGTAAAAAATCAATAAAATATATTTAAAAAAATAAAAAAAAGAATAATCTACTTTTTTCTCCAGCCATTAGCAGTGAAAAGCAGGAACTAGACTGATGCATAAAAGGGAAAGGGGGAGAATGGGCAAGACCTCTAGGGGCACAGCTCCGTGGAACCCCTTTTAGTTCCCTCCCAAGATCAGTAGGGCTCTGTGGCCAGGTAACGGGGATGCAGGACATTCTTGGGAGGTTGGACCTCTTCCAGACTTCCTGCTGTTTTCCATGTGACCCCAATACATCAGGGTCTGTATTAAAGTTGAGTGTCTTAGGGCAGACCCTGAGCCATCGAATGCTGCTGGTTCGCAGGACAGCCATAGAAGATGACCGGGACTAGATGCTTTTTGTATCAAGAACTTGAACAGGAAACAAAGAGGATGTCAGTTACCTGTAGGCCCATGACCAGTAGCAGTGTATTTGTTTCCTGTAACAAAGTACCACAAGCTGGTGGCTTAAAACAACAGACACTTACTCCTGGAGGCTAGACGTCTGAAATTAGGCGTCAGCAGGGCCATCCTCCCTGGGAAAGACCAAGGGCAGAGTCCTTCTGTGGCTCCTAACTCCTGGCAGTCCTTAGCTTTCCTTGGCTCTGATGACATCACCCCAATGTCTGCCTGCATCCTCGCCTGGCCATCTTCCCTCCACGTGTTCTGTCACTCTTCCTGTAATTACATCCAGGATTGAATTTAGGACCCACTCAAATCCAGTGTGATCTCAGCTTACCCTCAGTTTACCTTGATCATGTCAGCCACGAATCTATTTCCAAATAAGAGTACAGTCACAAGTAGCACCCAATAGGCCTTCAACATATCTTTTGGGGAACACAATTCAACCCATAACACTAGCTCCTACCCAGATGCCCTCAACTTACAGTTCCCTCCAGGTCCAGCCACAGGGAGACTGAGCAGTCAGCAATGGGTCCCTGCAAGAACCCTGCTCTTGAGTCCATGTTCCCTCTACAAGTTGCCTCCCAACTCCCCCTGTGCTTGTGATGGTTTGATAAAATGAGCCATTTAAAAAACTGAGTTTAATGTTTATTTTCCTTCCATACATTTGCGTAACTTTATAATTAAAACTCTAAAAGAATTAAGATGCTTCGGGGATTCCTTTTGTTGGAAAGTAGAACATGTCTCTCATGTACTGGCCCAACCTAGTCACTGTGATACTTTCTGCTGCTGAAATAGCCACCTCCTGTCACTGGGATAAAGCATGCCCCAGACACCCTGAGGAAACCTGAATTAAAATCACCGGTGCATTCCTAGGAGAACTTAGATTAGACCCTAAAGAAATCAGACCAGGAAACACAGTATTCTGTTAGCAAGCCATGAAAATCTGCCCCCCGTGGGGCTGGCCTGCCTGAGTCATCACTGTGTGGGAAGGATGGGAGCCAGCTGTCCCACCTGCCAACAGGGGTTTGAATTTCACTGCAGTCACACTTCATGCAAGTCAAACAGCCTCCCCGGAGATGGCTGGGGTCAAAATGGCTCTTCCCCGTCTTTCTTTCATCTCCTCCCTACTCATCCTCCCAGGCAGAGAGCTCCAGGGGCCAATTCGCACACCACTCTGTGCCGAAAGTCCTCCCACGGGGCGAGGCCGCTGGGGATGGTGCTGGGGATAGATGTGCGGGAGGAGATGGAGACCCAGGAGGTCCTTGCACTTTGCAATAATCAGAGGCTGTGATTGCATTAATTACATAAATTCCATAGCTCAGATTGTCTCTACTGAGAAGATTGAGGTGTCTGTGTCTGTATGGGGCAGAGAGGGGCAGAGTAACACAGCACTGAAGCTCACAAAACCCCTCTATTAGGCCCTTCTCCAACTTCATAAGGCCCTCCCGGCCAAGCTAAGACCCTCAGAGCATCCCAGAGTACCCTAACCTTAACCCTAAACTCCAAACTCTAAACTCTAAACCCTAAATCCTAAACCCTAACCCGGAGTCCTAGAAAAATTACAGATCTCAGCTTGCAGCGACCCTGCTCATTCTCCTGTATGAGCTCTGTGCTCTGGGGAGATATGTACAAATCACAGTGCTCACCTCTTTACAAGTGCAGTGCAAACCATGGATACTTGTAGCAAAAGGGAGATCTGAGAAGTGAGTTGGGGCTGTTGAGCTCCATGCCTCCAAATATTGGCTTTCTCATTGGGAGTGTCTTTCTGGGATCTCCATCTTCCATCCTGGATCTCAACATGCTCTCTGGCTGACCTCTTGCCATCCTCCTTCCTCCCCAGGACCTCTATGGATGGACCCTTGCCTGGAAGGCAGTGTCTTCACCACCTAAGGTACCTAAGCACAGCATCCTCTGAAGCATCCACTTCCCTCATGAGAAACTCAAGTGTCCTTGCCATGTTCCACCATCCATTGTCCTACCTTTGGCCTCACAAGTGACTTCCACTACCACTTGCATCTCCAGGTGCCAGTTCCATATTCATGTACATTCCAGGGGTGCGTGCCAAGCTCTCCCACTGTGCTCCACTCCTGGCCATCGCTGGGTAGGCTTGGAAGTTTCTGCAGCTTGGCAGTTATCCGGCAGGCGAGTAAAATGCCTGTTTTCACTCTTGCTAGCACCTCAAGTTCTGAGTAAGTCTCTTGGAATTGTTGTCACTTGGCTTTGGGTAGGGGAACATGCTCTCCTCTTATCTTCACCATGGGGCTGAGAGGAGAATGGTGCAGCTTTCTTCCTAAGCCAACAGCTCACTACTTTTCCACATTCCTCCTGCAATGAGCCCTACTCCTCCTGTCTGCCTGTGCTGGAAATGGATGGTGGGCAAAAGACTGGGGACCAGTTTGACCCTCTTTCCAGAAGCCCCAGATGGGGCAGCTGGCAGCTACTGATTCCATCTTTGGTGTTTTTGCCAATATTTCAAGACAGCAGGAAGGTCAATTCCACATCCTTTTTCACTTACATTATTGCTTTCACAGAGGAGGGGAACTGGTTTAATCCCTGGACTTTAGAAATCCTCTAGCCCAGTGGTTCTCAACCTTCTGGCCCTTTAAATACAGTTCCTCATGTTGTGACACAGCCATAAAATTATTTTCATTGCTACTTCATAACTGTAATGTTGCTACTATTATGAATCATAATGTAAATATCTGATGTGCAGGATGGTCTTAGGCGACCCCTGTGAAAGGGTCGTTCGACCGCCAAAGGGGTCGCGACCCACAGGTTGAGAACTGCTGCTAGCCCATCTCTGTTACAGATGAGAGCCTGAGATCCGGAAAGGCAGAGAGCATGGCAAAGCGCAGGGCAGGGCAAATCTGGGGCAGATCCGACCACCGCCGAGGCCCTGACCCGAGACCAGTGCTCCACCCCATGCTTTTCTCGGGCTCATCTCCAGCAGCCCAGTGGACCATCTCCCTCTGGGAAGGGTGTCCAGCACGATTCTCTATTTACTGAAAGTCAAGACCTCTGGAAAAGCCTACGGCCTGGAGTTCAGATGCTGATCAGGGACTGACAGGGAGGGAGTGGATCTCTGGCTCCAGGAAAGGGAGCAAAAAGGAAATGCCAGGCAGGTCAAGAGCCCTGAAGGGGAAATGTGACAGTAATTACGGAGGAAGCGGACCCTCTTGGCCTGGGTCATGACCATTCCCTATAGTCTCTGTTGAGGTCACTTGAAGTGGAAGATTGTATCCGGACAGACACTAGAGGCACAAGCTCAGTGAAGTGTTTAGGATAGCTTTATTCAATTCCTTGCCCACGTGGAAATGCCCTCCGCTCACGGCTTGGAAGCCACAATTGCGTTAGCTGTCTCAAGCTCCCATAAGCTCAATCAAGCCATAATCAAGGATCTCCTATGATTGTCCATTTTCTGCCTCTCAGCCAGAGAGGCACACTCTTGGGGGGAAGGTGATCAGAAAGCTGCGTCCCTGGCACTAATTACATGCTGGCCTGCACCTGTGTCCCTCCCACGGCTGTCAGGAGCCATGTGGACGCCTGGGGACATTGCACCGGCATCTGCCAGGTGACCCTGAGCAGGCTCGGAGCCCAGGATAGGTCCGTGCAGGCTGGTCTGAGTATGTCTTCCCGGGCTGACAAGGTCTCGCCGGTTTAACTGGGGTGTATGTTTTACACTGAGAGTACCCCGAGTGCTCCGGGAGGGGCTACTGCTGGGTCAGCAGATCCTTCACCGCAGGAGCCCCGGGAACATCTGGAGATGCAGCCAAAACAGCCAGATGGGCACCTCATGAGACCAGCAAGAGTGGAGAGGGGGCCGGCGCCAGCGGCAGCAGCCAGCCCCTCCTAACAAAGAGCCATCTTTGGGGTTGGGGGGGTACAAGGGCGAGAGGAGAACAACCTGACTTGAGCTCTTTCCAGAAACATTCTCTCTCACTCCCCACCTCGTGTGTCTCCAGCTCAGCCAATCGGGCCTCCTCTGATCCCGCGCTTTGCCTCCCCTCTGCCTGGTGGCTCGGTCACCCTCAACACGGCATGTCCAGACTTTATCTGGACCTCATCTCCAGGCCCAGCTTCTAATGTCACGGCTGCTACAAAGCCTTCCGTACTCACTAAGCATGATGTGGGCCCTCCCTCTATGTAACCCACAGAACTGGCTCAGCCTGTCCGCCTGCGATCGGCCGGGGCGGCAGCCGGGGATCCCAGGGACTGAGGACTCCTTGAGCTCAGAAGCTGGCCCAGCTTGATTCTTCTTGTAAGAAATGTGACAAATCACACAACAGGTCTTTTATAGATGACACCTGCCACTTTTTAGCCAAGCATATATTGTCCCGCATCTTGCTTTTCTCACTCAGCATTTTGGTTTTGAGATCTATCCGATTGGTACGTAGATATGCAGTTTATTCATTTTAATCGAGGAATACTATTCTATCCTATGACTAAGCCACATTTACTTGCCCATTTACCTAGGGACGGATTTTTATTGTTTCCATTGCAAACAAGGCTACAGTGAACATCTGTGCACATCTTTTCATGGACCGTCTCAATCATCCTCGTGTTTGCCTCTGGCTCATTCTCCAGCAGTCAGGCCCGTGGGACCGGCTGACAAGTACTTACAGAAAACAGGAATAAACGAGTGAACGAGTGAATGTTTCCTTTTTTCCAGCTACTGAAATGGTTATCACAGGATGCTGGTCATGGAACCCTCCAATGCTGGAGTTCAAACAGGGCCTTGCATTTCCCAGAGGAGTAAACGAAGGCTCACAGGGGGAAATGGCTGCCTGAAGATGCCCCAAACACTGGGCAGAACTGGACTTGAACCCAAGATCGCTGACTCCAGACAGGGCTCTACACTCCCCATCCATGGACTCCTCTACTGTTCTGGGCTGCTGAGTTGCTTCTTTATTCAGCTTCTTTTATGATCTGTTCCACAAATTCACCTGGGAGTTTCCTGCAGCCTTGCCTGTGCTTTTCTCCCTGATGGATGTGAACTCTCATGGGTGAGGCTCTGGTCTGGTCCTTCTTTATTAGCCAAAAGCAAGGCAGAGCTCAAATCTGCCCCAAGCTCTCCTCAAAGAAGCCCCTGCTGAAGGGCAATGGCCCAGAGCCACAGAACCTCCTGCGGAAGAAGCCAACGAAGACCTGCCAGCCCAATTCCCTGGCGAGTGTCACTGCACACACCTTCTCGGCCTTTCTTGTGATAAGGCACTTAAAGCTTCCTCAGCAGCTGTTTTGTTTTTGGACATCTCTCTTTGAAAGCCTCACACACCTACCCAGTGCTGTCACCCTGCTTTCTGGGGCCACTGTGCATAAGCCAAATCCATTCTCTGTATGTCAGACTTTCAAATACCTGAGGGAGCCCACGTCTGCTCTTTCTCAGGAGAAAATAATCCTCATTTCTCAAATCTAACTTGTATAGAATGGTTTCTACACACACACACACACACACACACACACACACACACACACACACACGCCATCCTGGCTGTCTCCCTTCCCCACTTTAGTTTGATCATGTTTTTAATAGGACACAGGCATCAGACACCCTCCCAACAGCCTGAATAGATTCTACTCATTCTTGGATATCAGCCTAACCATCGGATCCTTTGGGGAGGCTTCCTTGAACCCCTAAACCTAGATTAGGTGCTGTTATAGGTGCCCTCCCAGCAATCTTCACCCCAGGTTGCACAACCTGTATTCTTGTGTGTACCTCACAAAATGGGGAGCTCCCTGAGGGCAAGGATAATGTCTATTGTGTCCACAGCTTTATCCCCAGAGCCTAGAGCACGGCTGGGCAACTTGATGCATATTTATTAAACAAATTAATGGGTGAGGTAATTTTAAAATGGGAAAGAAAATGAAAGAAGGAAAAACTAACAAAAAATCATTTTTAAAGGCGGGTAGGGAACAAAATAATAAAAAAGGAAAAGAAAAAAATATAGTTTGGTTTGTGAAAAATGAAGAGACTTGTCCCTTCCCTACCCCTAACCTCAGTATGCCTGTTCAGGAAGGCTGAGATGCCCTTGGCATTGAGGCATTCCACAGTCTTTTATATTGTTAGCTGCTCCTGAACTTGCAGCAACTCACTCCTGGAAGCCTTTCACTGGAACAGCTGGTTTCTTCATTTACAGCAAATGTCAAGGCAAGAGCAAGACGAAGAGTAGGGTGGGGTGTGTGACGGTGTGCCAGGTGTATAGGAGGCCACAAGACCTGGAGCATCGATGTTACTTGAAATTTTGGTTGGGGAATAGGGTGAACAATACAAAATATCTTTTATTATTAAAATAAAATTGGATATATTCTAGAGTAGAATTCAAAATTATGGATTCCTTTTAAGGATAAAACATAAGACCTCAAGGAAATTTCATGGTTGTACAAGATAAAACCACAATTCATTCATTCATTCATTCAATCTTTCATTGTAATTCCTTTATGCCAGGCACTATTCCAGGCACTGAAGATACAACAGTGAACAAAACACATAAAAATAATTGTCTTCATGAGCTTACATTTTAGCAAAGGGAGGTAGGCAACAAACACAATAAATAAGAAAAATACATATGTTAGATGGGGATAAGTAGCATAAAAAATATAAACCAGAGAAGAAATGAGATTAGGAATATTAGCAGGAGTGTGTGAATGAGTGTGCATGGGAAAATGACATTTGGGAAATACTGGAGAAGGGAGGAAGCATGGAAGGCATGGCAGTGCGCTATAAGGAGGAGTAAAGAGAAGGTCAGTTTAAGCCTGTTAAGTTTCCAGGTTACCCTGCAAGACTATTTTGTTTGCTTTTTGAGAAGACTGTCTGGTCCTTGTTAGCATCTGAGTGTGTGGCCCTTGGTGTGGAAAGAGGGCAAGGACAGAAACTGGGGTTGATTACAATTTATGGGACCAAAGACAGAAGCCAATTTTCAATGTTTAGCCTTTAATCTACTTAGAAATGTTATTGGTATATGGTGTGAGGCAGGGATCAAACTTAATGTTTTTCCCAAAGAACAAGCCATTTATCCTAATATCACATACTGAGTCATCCATGTTTCTTCACTGTTTTCACATGTCACTTTCATAATATTTTCATATTTTTATATACTTGAACCCACAGCTGGACTTTTCCATTCAGTTCCATGGCTGTTTGTGGGCTCTTGCAATAAGTAGTGAAACTCCACAAGGAAAGAGTTTTGTGTGATCATTGTATCTATGGTGTTTGAACAGTGCCTAGCCCATAGTAGATACTCAAATAGTCATTTAAATGGTGAATAAATAAATGTTGTACTTTTGTAATTTTAAAAAATATCTGGTTAAGAAAGTCTCACTTTTCAACTTTGCCTTTACAAAAACAAACAAACAAACAAAAAAACACCCCAGGGTTAGACTCATGCCATCATTTCCTCTTAAGGAACCCTGAGGAAGAAGGAAGAATCAGCAGGAGACAAGGCTGGAGAGGTCAGAGGGGACAAGCCATGAAGGGTCTTGAACTCATGCCAAAGAGATTAGATTCCACTCTGTGAACCACTGAAAGATTGTAGGCAGGACAGAAGTGGTCAAATAGATGATTTCAGAAAATCCCTCTCTGAGCCCTGGGATAGTTGAATTTAAGGAGATAAGACTGAAGACCTAGTCTAGGAATAAATTGCTAAGAGGAAAGCATGGACTTGAGAGCTATTTAGCAGGGAGGATCACCAGGTTATGGAACCTAATTTGATTTGCATGATGGGGGAAGGTTGAAGTCAAAGAGGATGATTTCCAATGGCCCAGCTGGAGTGACTGGGGGAAGAGTGGTGTCCTTTATGTGCTAGGAACTAGAGAAGGAAGGTTGGGTTTGGAGAAATGCCCCATTCGCGTATGGGCTTGCTAAGTCTGAGGCACCCATGGGTTCTGTTTAGCATGCAGTTGGGTCTGAAATGCAGATGAGAGATCTAAAGACAACGGCTTTCAGGTCAATAGAGACTGAAATGTTAGGTGAGATAAGGCATTCAGGACAATGTGTTGTCCAAAGAGAAACTGTATGGGGAATATTTAAAAAATGTTTGTAGCCCTAACCGGTTCGGCTCAGTGGATAGAGTGTCGGCCTGTGGACTGAAAGGTCCCAGGTTCGATTCCGGTCAAGGGCATGTACCTTGGTTGCAGACATATCTCCAGTAGGAGGTGTGCAGGAGGCAGCTGATGGATGTTTCTCTCTCATTGATGTTTCTAACTCTCTGCCCCTCTCCCTTCCTCTCTGTAAAAAATCAATACAATATCTTTTTAAAAAATGTTTGTTGAGTGCTTACTAGGAGCAGGGCATTGAGCTAAGTGCTTTATATTTATTATTCATTTTAATTTTTGCAGCAACTATGTTACCCCGATTTTAGTGTTGAAAAAACTGAAGCTGAGTTCAAAGAACCTTCCCAGAGTTTCACAGCTAATAAAAGGCAGGTCAATTTCAATGCCAAGTGCATGCTTTTAAACACTAGGGCTTGTCTTTTGCTGAAGGCAGACTTACTGTCACCCCCACTTCTGGGTGTCGGCTGCTATCTGACTTGGTCCCCAGCAGTGGATCTGTTTCATAGATTGAGAGATGAACTCCCAGCCCAGAGGGTGGGTGGGGAGTTACTCTCCACCTCCCCTTTTTTAAAGTCAGAGACTCAAAGTCCCAAAGTCTCCAGCAAGTTCTAATCTTTTTTTTTTTTTAGAGAGAGGGGAAGGGAAGGGGAGAGACAAGAGAGAAACATCGATGAGAGCGACATCAATTGGTTGCCTCCATCACGCACTCTGACCAGTGCAGGGGATTGAGCCTTGCAACCAAGGTACATGCCCTTGACAGAATCGAACTCAGGACCCTTCTGTCCACAGGCAGACACTCTATCCACTGAGCCAAACTGGCTAGGGCTCCAGCAAGTTCTTATATGATCCAAACCAAGTCACAGGGCTTCAAGCTAGCTCTCTGCCTCAGCATCCTTAAGAGGTTGGACCTGTGTGGACTGTGGGGGCAGAAGAGCTGGTGAGAAGGGAACAGACTCCCCTGAGTGTCACCCTTCTCTCTCAGTGACCCACAGCCGCCTTCCTCAGAAACGCTAGAAAATCACCCCTAAGCACCCAGCCTGCTCATTCTTTCATTATATTTAATAGATGCAAATGCATGATTAATATTTTCCTTCACTGATTCTGATTTCATTCTGTTAGTGATTATACTGATGGCAACAGTTGAGGGGATTAAAAATCCCGTTTAATTCACATTAGATTTTTTTTAAACTTTGCTGATAAATTTTAAATGTCAAGTGCTTTGCCGTCTTCCACAAGATGCAGAGGCCAAATGAGGAGGCCACCGGTAATAGCAGGGAGCTCAGAAACAGGGGGAGCTCTGCTGGGTGACCCATATTCCACACAGTCCGTGAACACGGAGCACCAGGCTTGACCTGGGAGGAGTGCTCGGCTCCGAGTGGCTCCCAGACCTGTATTCACTGTATCTTTTCCACTTAATGATTCACAATAATGAAGGCTCTGGGGAGACCTTGCAATTTAAAGAAACTCCTTAGGGAACCCTTTTGGAAGGCAAATACTCACCCCTGGGGTTGATCTTTTTATAAGTTTAGGGGGTTGTTTTTTTAAAAAAACTGAGTAAAGCAGTGCAGGTAGGTAAAAACCATCATTTTCTCACTTTGACACCCCTTCCTTCCCATCCCAAATTCTTTTAGTCTGTTCCTCAACTCATGATGAAAGTTTAATGAAGAGAACCCAGATCCTCTATGTCCTTCCCCATCTCTCCCCCCTCTAGGAGTTATATGACTGAGGGCCAGTATAGCACATGAATACCTGAGAAATGAGACTTTTGTTTTTTAGTTTGCCTGCAAATCCAGAGCATGGATCCTATTTTATCGCACTGATAACCAATTTGCCCAAAGAAAAGATGACTTAGCCAGAAATGGTGCTCATTGATTCAGACTTGGTAGATGTAGGAGCCAGAGAATGGCTCGGATTAGTGAAGTCCCACCTCAAATCCTCCCCCACCTCCCACTGTGGCCCTGCTCTTCAGCTTGTTTCGAGGATATCTCCTCCCCATTCTCTGTACCTCTGGTTGAGGGGCCAGGGACAGCCAGTCATTTATGACATAGGCAGTCGAGGGATGAACTGGTTCCATTGATTGTCATCAACTAAGCTCTGGTGCTAAAACTCCCATAATCAGGCCTTGACCCCTCCTCACTGTCAAGCATGTGCCCCTCCCCTGAATACGAGGAGCCCTTTGTCTGGTGGAAAGCTCTCCTCCCACCAGTATCTGTCCTGATTTCTTTATAACTAGTGTCACAATTGATTGTGTAGAGCGTCCGGTCTCCACTATTGCACTGAGAGTTCCTTATGGCAGTCCCCACTTAGTTCTATACAACAACCCACCCATCACCTTTTGCAACACAATCACCTGTATAGGTCAAACCAACCAACCAACAAACCAATATGATCAAACCTCACCCCAGACCATTTGGTGAGACTGGATATCTTTCTTACAGACAACTGCCCAGGTGAGTCTGTTGCAACCTCCAGGTTAAGAACCTCTGCCCTAGGGCATGTTGGGCTCAGAAAGAGAAAGACAAAGCAAGAACCCCCAATCCCCCCGCCACACACAAAATAACTAATTGGAATTACCCTTAATTTTCACATGCTCCTGACTTTATTTCATGTACCTGTCCTTGGTCAGGTACAAGAGTTGCTTCTTTTCTTGCCTTTGAACACTTGTTGTCTACAAAGCCCTAAGAATGTCTTTGTAAGACATAATCAGAGCATGCCATTGCCCTGCTTAAACCCACAGCATGGTTTCCATTGCATTTAGAATACAATATTGCTCACCTCAGCCTTATCACTTAGCCGGCCCCTGTCCATGTCTTCAACTCTAGCACACGCCACTCTCCAACTTTCTCACTATATTCCAGCCACACCAGTCTTGTTGGTCCTTGAACTCTCTGTCCTTTTCAGTGTGCCTTGTTCTTCCTTATGCCATCTGAGAGCATTTGCCTTAGAGCAGTGGTTCTCAACTTTCCTAATGCCGCAACCCTTTAATACAGTTCCTCATGTTGTGGTGGCCCCAATTTCATTGTTACAAATTGAACATAATTAAAGCATAGTGATTAATCACAAAAACAATATGTAATTATATATGTGTTTTCCGATGGTCTTAGGCGACCCCTGTGAAAGGGTCATTCGACCCCCAAAGGGGTCGTGACCCACAGGTTGAGAACCACGGCCTTAGAACGTTCTACCCATAGCTCGTCACACCAGGTCTGTCTCTAGTCCCAGTATCAGCTCAAGTGTCACTCTCTCAAGTAGATCCCCCTTGACTACTAAGCGAAGTAGCAAGACCCCACACACACTGTCGTGTGACCCATGCCTTTATAACACTTCTCGCTATCTAAAATGATCTTATTCACTGAGCTGTTATTTGTCTATAACTATCTGTCTTCCATCCACTAAGAGAAAGTTCTAGGAGAACAGGGATCTTAACATGGCATTGTGTATTTCATTTGGTGCCTTGCACAACGTCTGGCATATGTTAGGTGCTCGATAAAATATTTGTTGGATGAAAGATTTACACTGTTCTAATTGGTAAATATGATCTACTTTACAATAATTTATTGAATAATATTTCCAGGAACTTGTAGCAAAAAGTGGAAATTTTTTCTATTTAAATTGCAAAGGAAAAGAAATGTAATTTTGCTAATTTAAGTATGTACTTTGTTAAACAATATTTCTAAGTAGAAGTTCTAATGTTACTTTAATTAGTAGATGAACTTATATTTCTAATTAGTACAGCAGTTATATGCAAATTTAACTGTCAATATCTTTGAATATGTTTTGTCCCCTTAAGCAGCTGAGAAACATCCTGCCCCCCCCTGCCCCAATGTAATTTTGTTTATAGGATTATTTTGTTTAGCAGCCTCTTAATTCATAAACAGTATAAAAATAACTATGAATCTTGCACCAGATGAATTAT
The DNA here is from genome assembly GCF_000327345.1 of Myotis davidii. Classification (NCBI taxonomy): domain Eukaryota; kingdom Metazoa; phylum Chordata; class Mammalia; order Chiroptera; family Vespertilionidae; genus Myotis; species Myotis davidii. The sequence continues at coordinate 814,701 of NW_006300377.1, read as the reverse complement.
CACACATCACAAATCATTGAAAACCTAGTTAGTAAGTGGTAGAATCAGCTCAATATACGGCAAGTGTAGGATAGATTAGCCACAAAGTCCGAATCACATTTTGGAAACAGAAAGCTGTTTCAAGGCCATCATTTTATTTTGTAAAACTTCCAGCACCTTCTTCAGATATTGGCGGTAGCACTGAGAATGGCTTCTTAACGAACAACCTTATAAACAGGCAAGCACCAGGAAGAAGATAACTCCCTGACACTGGAGTTAGAGATCAGCTCTCGCCAACTGGAACAAGCCTCGGAAGGAGCTCTCGAGGGCCAGGGATTAACTAAAGATAATCCTTAGAGTTTATAGACTTTCAGGCTCAGAGGGCGGATGGAAGAACGGGCTTTCCCAAGGAGCGCCTAAATCAGTGGAGCAACATAATATACCTTCATGCTGAAGAGATATTTGGACATCCATGTTCACAGCAACATTATTCACAACAGCCGAGGAGTGGAAGCAGCCCCAAACATTCATCAGTGGATGAATGGGTAAACAATACAGTATCTAAAAATATTATTCAGCTTCAAAAAGCAAGAGAATTTGACACATGCTACAACATGAATGAACTTTGAGGACATTATGCGAAGTGAAATAAGCCAGACACAAAAATGCCTGTATGATTCCACTTATGGGAGGTTTCTAAAGTGGTGCAGAAAGTAGAGCTATGGTGCAGGGGCAGAGGGCAGGGAGTGAAATGGGAAGTCATTGTTAAATGGGTACAGAGTCTCAGTTTTGCAGGATGAAAAGGTGCTGTTGATCGCTTGTACATCAGTGCGAATGTACTTAACACTGGTGAATTGTACATTTAAAAATGATAAAGATAATAAATTTTACATTATGTTTTTTCACTACAATTAAAACGATAAAAACTATAAAGAATAACATTAAATATAAGAAAAACCAAGATTTCATAGGAATAGTACTATTGTGTACCATCATAAAATTCCTTAGACTTTTCAACCTCCAGAGAAAATATTTACATAATTGATTCCTATCACTAGTGTGATGATGACAACTTTTCTCAGCCTACTGGTTTGGTATCATAATTGACAGATTGTTCCCATTAGGGGTCCCAAACCCTTTTGGGTAAGCCTGGAGATATTATGTTTGTATTTATTCTTTTGTCTCCGAGAAAATTCTTGGTTTTCAAAAGCCCACTATTTTTTAAAAAATAAAAATGTAATAACACTTAACCTATGAAAAGACAACCTTACCCATCACCTCTGCTCCTACATAACAATTATTCCCCATTTACATATGTCCCCCTCCAGTCCTCATCCAAATGCAGGCATACAGTAAGTCCTCACTTAATTTCGACAATAGGTTCTTGGAAACTATGACTTTAAGCAGAACGATGCATAACAAAATCAGTTTTACCATAGACTAATTATATTAACAAGAGTTAAGTTCCTATAGCCTATTTCCGGCCACAAAAATATCACCAAACTTCTAAATAAAGACATAAAACACTTCTAATATTAAACATTGAAATAAATGTGAGCTATACATACACTTAAGAAAGATTAATGAAAACAAATAAGATCATTATTTTCCAACCCACTTATTTCAGTTTAGGGTCACGGGAGCCTCTCGCGGCAGTTCAGGGCACAAGGTAGACACCATCCTGCACAGGACACCCTTCCGTGTCAGGGGGCACTCACACACACTCTCCCTCTCTCAGACTGGGACAATGTAGACACATCCATCCACCTCACATACACATCTCTGGGGTGTGGGAGGAAACTAGGGTCCCCAGAGAAGACCCACAGACATGGGGAGACATGCAAACGCCATACTCTCTTCCCAGAGACTGGCCCTTGCTGGGACTCTATTTTTTCTCTTTATTAATCTAAAAGCCTAAGCAACCGTCTAACCATTCGACCGTGATGAGCTTAGCCATTGCCCTGTGTTTGAGCACTTGTGTCTGTTCTGCTAATACAGATAACACAGCCCCAGATAGTGAAGCCACTCTTGGTGCACTCAGTGTTTTAAATGATTATCATGAGAGAGACAAGCTAGCGTACACACAGAGCTAGAAAGGCCAATCCCGCTGTCCCTCATTGAGGACGACTAAATCCACACGCTCATCACCCCTGTCATATCTCCCGGGCACCAAGATGATGATGACCCCACCTGGTGCCAAGTAGGCTGTGGAGCCACAGACCTTTTTGACGAAACTCTCCTGTATGGTTCACCCAAATGGCAGCAACAACATGTTTGTGTTTGAATCACACCTATAACAACGATTTGAGTGCTTCCATGAGTGACTGCCTCAAATTTCCAGGGTTCTGGGTAACCTCTGGAACCAGAGGATCCATTTGTAGGACTGTGCTTACTTGGTCCTTTCTTTCTTTTCATATTAAGAGTGGAATTTGTTCGCCTGTGACGAGGTTTAGCACATGTTGTTCCCTCTGCCTGGAAAGCCTCCTCCCTTGGGCTACTCCTACATGGCACCAGGATGGTTAAAGCCTCACCCCACTGCATCCTTTCCAGCCAGGAGATGCTTAGCTGGTATTTACTGGTGGACACACAAAAGGAAGATCTGACCCAGGTTCCTCCCAGAGGCTCACCAAATGGCAAGAACATGGAGATAAAACATGGACCAGTGGAGTCGACCTGGGGAGGGGGCTCCAATAATTGAAGGATGGGAAGTATTTCGCCTGGAGAAGAGAAGGCTCAGAGAAAGACACTCCTGTCTTGCTTGTACCAGGGAAGAGGAAGCTTTGGGGTGTACGTCCATGGGGCACACGTCACAGGAAGGTCGATTCAGCTCAGCTGTAAGAAAGGCTAGAATTGAGCAAGCACGTAAAGACGCATAGAACAGCAAGTGACCAGTCGTAGGTGCTCAATAAATCATAGCAATCATTATTATTCACAGACCCAGCTTGAGTTCAGATAATAGACACACACACACACACACACACACACACACACCATATGTCACCCTGGGCTCTCTGGCACCATCCATACCTGGTACAGAACATTCGCGAGGTCTTTCTGCTTTTAATACAGATGCACATTGCACAGCTAGTTAAAAATCAAGCAACTTGAACTGTCACTAATGAGGAGGAACTATAAAAGACCTTTGGCCTCAGGCCCTACTCACTCTCATGTACCTTGAGATCAGCTTGTTCCCACCAAGTTGCAGCCACAGTTCTAGCCTGGTTCTCCGCCCCTGGCCGGGATCCTCTGACCTTTGCTGCCCTGGCACTGCCTTCTATTTTGGCAGTGACTGTCTGAATTTTGATTCAACCCTGATCTCCCCGTCTTGGGCTTTCCTCTCCTTTCATTCCTTCCACGGATAGCCAAGGCTTCTGCCACCCCTCCCCTCCCTGCAGCATCCCGTGGTTTTGAAAAATGACCAGGCCGAAGGCGGACCAGTGCTCTCAGCCTGCAGCGGGTCTTGTCGATCCGATATTTAACTGACAGAGGAGGCTTGAGGACCGGGCTCGCGGCGGCGTGACCACTCTCCAGGGTGATGCAAAGACCGAGTGCAAAGGGAAGCAAGGCTCTTCGGAACGTGAGCACATCACAGGCCCGGAGGCAGGGAGGCATTTAAAGTGAACTGGAACCAACCTACAGCATCAGGTGCGTTCTGCCTTCAAAAATAGCTGCCAGTTAGAAAGGGTTATTTACATATTGATTTCATGCTAACTTTGTAATGGAATGTGCTGCCTGCCTGCCTGAGACCTAACAACTGTCATCATAATTTCTTCTAAAAATACAGTCAGAGGGAAAAGCTCTGTGAACCTGCCACTGGAAAGTGGCTGCAAGGGACCCGGATCTTAACACCTAGAGCTGCGGGGACATTTCACAGCGATGGCTGCCCCTCCCTTCCTCCTGCAGGTCCTCACGCCCAGCTTTTTTTTTTTTTGGGGGGGGGGGGGGGGTCATTCTAAAAAACCTGTCTTGTTCTAAGGCAGCGGTTCTCAACTTGTGGGTCGCGACCCCTTTGGTGGTCGAACGACCCTTTCACAGGGGTCGCCTAAGACCATCCTGCATATCAGATATTTACATGACGATTCATAACAGTAGCAACATTACAGTTATGAAGTGGCAACGAAAAGAATTTTATGGTTGGGTCACAACATGAGGAACTGTATTTAAAGGACCAGAAGATTGAGAACCACGGTTCTAAGGTGAGGGGATGCCTCTCTCCCGCAGGGTGGCTGCTAGAGAAACGGCAGCTGGCCCCTTAGCTAAAAGAAGGGATGAGCAAGGGACCAACTCAGCCCACCAGTTTTAGGGCTCCATCCCGGGTGCATGCCTGTCGCAGTCTCTCTACCGAGGAGGATGCCCACTTCTCCCGCCTCCTAACCACCAGTCCTGTGTTCATCACCTCCTCTCCCTCCGACCCCCCAGGTCTGTCTCTATGGATCCTGCAGTGCGGATCCTTGGCAGGGCTGTCATCCTCCCCAGCTCAGTATTTGCAATTTAAATGCCTCTTCGCCAGGCCTGATGGAGCTGGTTTGGTTGTGATCCTGGGCGTGTGGATGGCATATCTGCCCCGAGCTAGGTGAGCCCAGTCCCAGGAGGACCACCACCGCCCTGCGCCCTGCCTTCCCCAGCCACTCCGGGCAGGCGGGCAGCCGCGCGAGCAGTAAGTCGGCCGGAGGCAGCTGTGACTGCTGCCTGCTCTGTCTCCCGCTGGCCCCCACTGCTGGGGACAAATCTTTCATTCACGAAGAGTAGCTTGTTAGGCCAACTCGGGGCCTCGAAAGCCACTTAATTAAATTGTGGAAAGTCGCTTGGCCCCGGTGGGAAATTTGCACACAAAGACGCGGTGTCTGGCGCTGCCTTTGCCAAATGGCTCTGCAACAAAACTGTGACCGTCCCCACTTCCCCGGGCCCCCAGCTCTTCCTCTCTGCTCTTGGCACCCCCTCATTAGAGGGCATTTATTAGGGGATGTTTTCCCAGCGATTCACTGACAGGCCTTTCATTTCTCCCTCGGCAATCAAGGGTGGCAAGTATAGGCTGAGAGCCCTCCAAGGCCTGATTGCTGAAAGAATTTCCAAAAGTAAAGAGTGTAAACAGGTACATTGAAAAAGCCTCTTTGGAACAATTATGTAAACATTCCGAACACTATTTGAAAACTTTCACAGTGGAACTGTCAGATCGGAGCATTCTTGTTTAATTGGCCGCACAATGGCTGCCCTCTGCCACCCCAGCTCCCTGCCGGCCTGGCCCAGCGCAGGGAGAGAGAGTTTAGTGGGGCGTTGGGGGCGGGGGGGGGGCTGCAGATAAAGAAGTCAGGGAACACACCACACACAAATGCTCACTGTCGGGCCCCCTGCGCCTTCCCCTGTGTTCTGGCTCCCTCGCTTCTAGGAGATTCTCCTGGGAACAGGGCAGGTGTATCCTTTTTTTGGGCTGGATTTCTCCACGACCTGACCCGGTGCTCTAACTGGCTATTAGTCCTACCTGCAGGCTGCTCTTAGACTTGTGTCTGCGTCATTGAAGTTTTCTTTAAAGCACCAAGTGATTGTGCTGAGACACGGAGCAGAACTGTGGGCAAGTTCCCCCTCTCCTGGGAATGGCTCCTCCCTTGCCTTTCTCCCTTTTCTACTCTACTGTTTTCCCCTCTCTGTCATGCAGCGCGGGAGTCTTAGGATTTATTAACTTAACCACCAGTGCCCCTGGCGAGCTTACTAGGAGTGGGAAGAGTTTAGGTCACATGAGCAGACTGCCTGGAGACACTGAGGTTGGAGGGGACTCTTTACACATGTCCTCCCTTGAATCAGCACAGCCAGTGTCAGGCATTTGGGGTCCATTCAGCCTGAGACCATCACAGCTTTTCAGGGTTTATCTTAATAGAGAATGTGCTCCTGGCAAATGGGGCATGGCTTATTTTTTGAAATATGTTTTTATTAATTTGTAGAGAGAGAGGAAGGGAAAGGGAGAGGGGAAAGGGGAGGGAGAGGGTGGGGTGGGGAAAGAGGGAGAGAAAGAAACATTGAAAGGTTGCCTCCTGTACACACCACTACTGGGGATTGAGCCCACAACCTGGGCATGTGCCCTGGCTGGGAGTCAAACTAGAGACCTTTCAGAGTACAAGACGATGCTCAACCAACTGAGCCATACTGGCCAGGGCGGCGTGACTTGTTCTTATTTTTTTTTTATTGTTTCTGAAAAGCCAGGGAGGATGGTCGCCAGATGGAAGGGGTTTTGGGGCAATGGGTGAAAAAGATGAAAGGAATTAAGAAGTATAAATTGCTTGTTATAAGCATAGTCATGGGGATGTCAAGTACAGCATAGGGAATATAGTCAATAATATTGCAATAATTACGGATGGTGTCAGATGGGTACTAGACTTATCGGGGCGATCACTCGGTAAGGTACATAAATGTCTAATCACTGTGCTGTACACCTGAGACTCATATAATATTGTATGTCAACTGTAATTGGAAAATCAATTAATTAAAAAGGAAAAAGCCAGGGGGAAAGCCCACATGCTCACGAGAGGGGTGGGCACCTCACATGGGCACCGTGAAGTCTTACAAATGGTTACTCTGAAGACCAGGCGGAGACACGGGAACTGGTATGAAAGCGAAGTGAAGAATCAGGCCACACATTTGCACTGCGCTGGCGAATACAAAAATAATGTCAGCGCGTGACGAAGGACTGGAAAGGGCCACAGTAGCATGAAACACTCGTTCTGGGGAGCGTGGGTACCAGCATGCTTTACTCTCCAAGACCATCTTTCATGTCATCGCATGGTGTTGTCAAGGCAGGGGATGCTGCAAGCACCCGTGTACATACAAGGTTGAGCATAAAAGGCCACCCCAGCATCCCGTAGAGCACCGTGCACACCAGCCTACGGCGTTGTGCATCCTTCCCAAGCATGTGGCTCAGAGCTGCGGAGTAAATTCCTCAGGTCTAGAGACGGAGCTGAGGCGTACCTGCCTGCCAAGTCCCCAGAAGGCAGACACAGGATCGTAACTACAAGATAAATCAGAAATGCGGTCGGTAGAAACGGGGATGATCAACAGGGTCAGTGGCAGAGCAGGAAGCAGAGGAAAAAATCACTCCCTGTCTCGTGGAGCTCCCTGCCTGCAGAAGGCTCAGAGGCTATCTTGGAACTGGATCTGATTCTCTGTATGAATTGAGTGAGTTGCAGCTGCTGCACCCAGGATCCAATCTACATGTCAAATCACCCCTAGGGCCCCATGGAGCTTGGCCATCATCTTTTGAATGCCAGCCTGAGCTGGCCAGAGTGGCAGGTACCCAGTGTTCGGAAGGTGGCCTGGGCTACAGATCATCCCCACACAAATAATCACAGATCGTCTTCTGTGCTATGTGAGTCTTTATGATCCCGTCTCAGGCTACCTCTCTGACCTCATCTTCTACCATCCCACCTTCCTTCTTTCCGTTCCAGCCACCTGGCTTCCGGTGGGTCCTTGAATGGGTCAAGGCTGCTCCCATTTCAGGGCCTTTGCACGTGCCCTTCCCTGCCTGGACCGGTTCTCGCCCCAGGCACCTGGCTGGCTCCCTCACGTCATTTAGTTCTTTGCTTAAATGTAACCATCTCACAGAAGTCTTTTCTGACCACCTATATAAAATAGCACCCCAGTCATATTCTGTCCCTGCTTTATTTTTTTCTTTGTGTGCTTTTTTGGATCTGTAGTCCCTTCCAGAATGGAAGCTCCATGAAGACTGGACTTTGTTTTGTTCGCTGATGTATCTTCAGCACCGAAGAGCGCCGCCGGCACCTAGCTGACACTTACTGTCTATCTGCTGAATGAATGAATGAATGAATGAACAAATGAATATCGTATTTCATTTGAACCTCCTGACAGCCCTGCAAGAAGAGCAGATTATGGTCTTTGTCTTAGCTCTGAAAAACTTGAAGCATAAGGACAATAAAGTACTTGCCTGTGTTCATAGAGAGTTGGGGGTGAAAGAGGAGCCCAAGGCCCCTCCATGACTCCAGAGCCAGCCCTCCTGCCCCGGGGGAAATCCCCTGCTGGGAGACCTCCTGTGGGGCTTAGTGAAGAGCAGCAGAGCCCAGGAGGCCATCCCAGGGCAACATGGCGTCAGGAGGAGCAGGTCTAAAGGACCAGGAGACAGAGAACTCAAAGGGAGGACTCAGGTCGCAGCACTCACACCTGTCCAGCGGCCCTGAGTGTGCTTTCCATCACAGCAAAGCCCTCGCTTTGGAAGGCTCTGGCTGCACCTGGGACCAGGCTGTACCTTGCTGGCTCTTGAGTAGGTCAGAGTCTTCAGAAATTCCTGGGCATGAAGCTAGACCACCTGTGTCCTAGCCCAGCCTCACCATCTTCTTACACATATGATATTAGGGCCAGTTGTCTGCCCTCTTGTCTTAGAAAGGGGGATGAAATATAGATGCAAAATATGTTGTAAGTGATGGTCACAGAGGGGACCTGCTTTCGTTTGGAGAGCTGCGGTGGCGTAGTGGGAAGAGCACTAGGAGGGGAGTTTTGGAATTCTTGCTGGAGTTCCAGTTCTCATCACTTGGACATTCTGTAGTGGACAAGCCTCTCAATTCCTCTGGGGCTTAGTTTTCTCAACCATTAAATGGAGCTAATAAACCCCACCTCACAGGGATGCTGTGAGCATTTCGGTGACTTGAGCATTGTCAGCTGAAGGTCAATGTGATCTGTGAGAGCATGATACATTTTGTGCACATGACAAGCCTAGGAAATCACATGAATAATTGGGAAATAGGAAGCTAACCAATCAAGATTGAGACAACTCGCTTTCTCTGCCTCAGCTTTCTCATCTGCAAAGTGGGGATAATAATAGGACATAGTACATAGGATTGCTGGAAAATGTCTGGTCACGTGCTGCCTGATAATCCTTAGAGAGAGAGAGAGAGAGAGAGAGAGCGCTCAGGACCCTGCCTGGCTCATGGAATGCTCTTAGTAGAAGTTATTGATTGTTGCTGCTGCTATTATTATAATCTTAAATATTAAAATATCAACTATGAGGTGTTGACACACCCGCCTCCACTTGGGCAATGTCAATGAACCATTCCACATCTACTCTCCATCTCAGGGTCCCTCTCAAGGAAGTCTGACTCACTTGTCATTTCAGCTCCCTCCCTGAACATGCATCCCAGGCAAAACCTGGCCCGAGTTGCCATACGAAAAAAGCATTTAAGGGGTAAAATATTATAGTGCCTTTCCATGAAGAGAGAAGTTTGGTGATTCACACCTCTGTGGGCATTAGTAAGGAAGTAGGAAGCTGTGAAATCATTGGTTTAATAAAAGTTAACTCTCTGTGAGGTATCCAACCTAGAAATCCCAGTGGTCCCTGGAGGGAGGGACAAATGTCTATACTCACAGGTTGCTTTTAAAGGTAGAAGAGGGACAGATGCATTTTCTGTGCATCCAAAGGTAGAGCCAGGCCCAGGGCTGCAGATACAAGGAGGCAGATTACAGCTCAATATTAGAAACACTTTCTACCAAAAGAGCTGCCTGGAGAGGAAATCGCCTGGCGCTGGAGGATGTGACCAAGCAGAGGCCCCTGTTGCAGAGATGGATTCATTGGGTAAAGGTCCGACCGACAATACTTTTAAGGCCTCTTCTAATTCTAAGATTCCCTGAATGTACAAATCATCTGCTTAGGAGAGAAGGACACCCAGCTGGCCAGAATCTCAGATCATGATTATATGTGCAGAAAAAAACCAAAACTGCTCCCCAGTTGCCTTTGGCCATCTCCATTGCACCAGCCAATGAAATATAAAGGCCTCTTTCTCTTTGTTTCCATTCTTATGATCACATTCCCCTCTCTCCTGCACAGTAGGCCAACTGGAACCAACACACCCCACCAGCTGACTTGCTGCAGGTGCGGATAACATAGAGGGAGGGCTATGGTTATGCTTCTCACTTCAGCTTGTCGCAACTTCATTCATTCAGCAAATGCTTGCTGAGCCGGGTGCGGGTGATGCCGAGCCAAGTAAGTGTGGCCCTTTAGCGGAGGATAGTGGAGCATTCACAGACATCAGCCAGCCTTGTGGTACAGACGAAGGAGTGCAGGGGATAGGGGTGTCTAACTGAGACTGGAAGGGCTTCCTGCATTTCCAAGGTCACACAGGAGTTAGCTAGGCCAGCGTTGCCCATTCGACTTTTCTGCAATAATGGCAACGTCCTACAATTTACCAAGTTGCTAGCTGCTAGCCACAGGTGGGCTAATGAGCAGTTGAAATGTAACTGGTGCAACTGAGGAGCCGAGTTTTTAATTTTATTAATATTAAGACGTGGCTGGATTGGACAGGACAGGTAGGCAGAGGGTGAGGGAAGGTTGTGGATGCCATAACACGGAATTTCAAGGGCGTGGGATTGGGGACAAGGCCACTGAGAGCAAGGAAACAGGAACAGCAAAGAGAGCGGAGTGGAGCCCCAGAGAAGGCTGACAAAGAACCCAGAAAACCAGGGAAGCAAAAAGAAATCCAGGAGATTAGTGTCACTGACACAGGGAAGAGGGGGTTTCCAGGGAGCACTCAAGGGAGTCAAATGCCGCAGCACTACAAGGTGACAATGAATCTGCAATTAGGAGACTGGGGGAGTAAATGTAATGGGATGTTAGGGGACTTCAGACCCACCTGGATTTGGCAATTCAGACCTGTTCCCGAGGTAGCCTGCTCCCTGGAGATCCAGGGCCCTGTGGCTTTTAAATATTTTGGAGGTTTAAAACACTTTTTGGAGTCACAGATGCCTTTGACAATCTAATGAAACATTTGCCTCCTCTCTCCCGAAAAATTCACCCCCAGATAAAATGTTGCATTTCCTTTCAGGGACCCCTAAAGCTCATCCATGGACCCCCTGGTTTAAAAAAGTCTAAACTGCTTAGTATTTATGTGCTGAGCTCTCACTGCAGCTATCTGAATTGAAACCAAATTGTCAGCTTCCCTGGAATCTAAACCTTCCGTTGCTCCACCCCAGAGGCCTGGCTTGGATCTGCTCAGCCAGATTCATTCACATTTCTGGGCTTATTGTCCTGCTGCCTGTCAATCAACTCCAAGCCATTACACAAATTAGCATTTCTAAAGCCCACCTCTGCCGCCTCAGCCTGGAGACATGAAACGAGTGTTTCCCAGGGTCTTCAGCCTTGGATACAAAGAGGTCACAAAAGCCATTAGGAAGCTAGCCACGCCCCCACAGTGCCAGCCAGGCTGAGTGGGCCTTGCTCCAGGCATCTGAGAGCTTGTGGCCCACGGCCAACGTGTCGCTTTCCCTTCCCATCAATGGCATGGGCTCACAAACTCATTATGGCCACTCTTCTCGCTCTTGAACATACCTAGGAATAGCTGAATGAACTAAAGAGTCACAGCTTTGTCACAACTTAGAACCCAGATATGGTTTGGGTCATTTAGTCCAAAGAAGGAATGTGAAATCAATGTTTTTTTCAAGAGGAGAGAGAGAGACCAGGTAGGGACAGGGGAAGGATCACCTTGGTTCTGTATGTTAGATTCTTAAATCAGTCTAAGTTGTTAAACCTTTATAGAATGATAGAACAGTTGCCAAAACCCACTTAAAATACTACCACTTGGGGGCGGGAGGAGCAGATGGGGGGAAAGGAGGGGTATCTGCAATACTTTCAACAATAAAGATAAATTAAAAGAAATTTCTACCACTAAAACTGCTACTGCTACTACTACTAATAGTGATAACAACAATGGCCTCAGATGCTACTGATCTTAAAGCAATTTCCCCCAAAGTGCCTCCTGGCTAGATGATTGTGCCCTGGTAGAGCTAAACTGGCCACTCCAGCAATCTTAAGTTGGCTACTGTTTCTGAAAGCGTGTGAAAGCCAGCAAACTTCCCCACTCACCCAAGGCAAACACATTCGCACGTTAATCCCAGAATGCTATCTGTTACAACTCACAGCTTCAATACGGGCTGAGGCTCCCCAGAAGGTGCTGGCTGTTCTGAGCTGCAGCGAGTGCGATATGGCCCTTTCGATTTCACAGACACCCTCTCCAAGTACAAACACACACTCACACACGCAGACACACACGCACACCCACTCCCTCAGCAGGCTGCGTGGTGCGGTGCGTGCCGTCAGAAGCCGTGTGGGAAATGTGCAATCACACCTCGCTTTCAGAGGCAGTGAAATCTTTCTTGGTTTGGGAACTGCAACAGTTTGCATGCTGAGAGGGTACAGGAGGTTCCCAGGCATCCGTGTGGAGCTTGGTGCTCTGGCACAGTTCACCTAGCTCCCATTTTGCCAGATCCTTTCTGGAGGCCTCCCCCCGCACAGCCTGGGGAAGGCCCACAACAGAGCAGAACAGAAATCTGCAGCTCTTGGTGGTTTTCTCAAAGATAATACATAGGTTTGTTTAATATTTGACAGTTCACACGGATTATTAATATTTCATATCTCACTCGATTCTTCCAAAAGCCCCGGGAGGAATCCCAAACAGGAATTATGGAACTTAGTTTTCAGAGGAGGAAAGTAAAGGGCAAAGAGGTCAAAGGACTTGCTCACAGTCAATGTGGTAGGAAGTGTTCAAGAAAAAATTATTCTGACACTTATTTAAAAACTAGTGACCCGGTGCACAGATTCGTGCACATTGAAAGGAAATTCATTAGAAGATGGCTGGCCGGGGGGAACTGGGCTAGATGGGCTGGATACACCCTGGACCCAACCTCCCGTCGTCCCTCCCCAGCTGGCCGTACCTGGGGCAGCGCCGCAGCTCAAAGGGCGTATGCAGAGTGAGTGGTGTCCCTCCGGCAGGTGGGCTCCCTCAGCCTGGCCTGTGGGGATTGGGCCGAAACCGCTCTCTGACATCCGCTCCCCTGCCCCTCAGGTGTCCCAGAGTGTGAGAGCTCCCTCTTCTCTGGTTCCAGGTGCATCACTCAAGAACCGCCACTGCCAAGTCACGGCAGCTCCTACACTGAGCATCTGCCTCTTGATGGTCAGTGCGCATCAGACAGTTGCTTAGCCTTTTATATATATAGAGACAGTAAGAAAGACTTTATTCAAGACTATTGCAACAGGAGAGAGAGATGGGGTTCAACTTGGCAAATACAGCCAAGAAAGCTGGGGATTTATAGCCCCAAAATGAGGGGCTCAGTGGATGAAAAATTACTAAGAGGAGATAGATGTCAAGGGTAGGGGAAGTCTTGTTAGAGACAGGCAGGGACATAAGGATCAAAGGTGAGGGATAAAGCTCATGATCGGATATCAGGGTAGGGGATTCTTATTAAACTGATTTAGGAGAATTCTTACAAAAATTTAGCTCTGCAGAAAGAGACACAGAAAGCCAAGGTTGAGTCCTAGTGAAAAAGAGTGCTCAGAGGAGTATGACTGAAGTTTGGTCAAGGAGGGAGTCTTTGTCTTAAGTATCAGGGTTGAGACCAAAATCCTGGCTCCTGGACTAGGGGCTTTTCCCTTGAGTTGCCCTTATAATAATCATAATCTCAATATTTATTAGTAACTTTATAGCACATGAAGTTAGATGCAGAATTCCATGTAGCATGTCATTCTTCCCCTTGAACTAATACTAAGACTGTGTAATGTTTTCTATTTATTGATGACAAACCTTGATTGTCCTTCCAACCCAAGAATTAAGGAACTATTAGTTAGAAATAAATTTTCCTTTAAGATAATATTTATTGACTAAATGCCTTTGGGGAACAGATGATGGTCATATTTTGGCCTTTTCATGGAGACAGGGGGATGGTCCAGCCCAGTGAGCTCCAGAGTCACGTGCTCAGGTTGGAGCCCAGCTCCACCACTTACTGCCCATGTGACCTCAGACAAGATCCCTAACCCCTCATAGCCTCAGTTTCCTCATTTGTAAAATGGGGATAAGAGTAGTACTGTGTGCTCTGTTGTGAGAGTTGAAATTTTCTATTTAAGGCACGCACATAGTGCCTGTCACATGGTCAGCGCTCCAGAGCCATCAGCTATCTGACTCAGAGTCCTTATCTGTAAAGTGGCGATAACAGCATGTCTCTCCTGGAATCGGTATGATGATGGTTGTAGGTGTGCTTTGTAGCCTTTGAGTAAGTCAAGTATAATATCATCAATATGTGCTGAGGATTGAACTGGTGGTTCCATCAGGAAATACTAGCATATTTCCTGCCCCCCAGGGCATCCATCATGCTGCTCCCAGTCACAGTGTGGGGAGTAGAGGCTGAGGGGAGAGCGCCTTGGGGGTCTGGGTGGAGCAGCCCTGGTGGAGGGTTAAGGTTGTTTTTCGATGGTAGGAAATAGGACGATGCTCTCCACGTGAAGAGCCAGAATGCAGATGGAAGTACTCTGGGTGGGGGCGCACCTTTCGATAGTCAGCAGCTGGAAGTTGGTTATTTTAGAAGGAGGGCACTGGGAGCTCAGAAAGGATCTTCCCTGCCCCTCCTGGGCCTAGAGTCTGCAACTGAGGTACATGCCCTTGACTGGAATCAAACCTGGGACCCTCAGTCCTCAGACTGACGCTCTAACCACTGAGCCACATCGGCCACGGCTAATATATGGGCTCTTGTGCGTGCAGTTGAGAGATTCACTTGCCTCCCCCTCTGTCCTTCCTGCCTGAGGTCTGGACCAATTGAAAGAAATGTGGGGTCAGGAAGGTGGGAATTAAAATGTTGGCCTTATTACTGATCAGATTGGTTCTGGAAGGTATGGCTTGGTCACAGGTGACAATGGGCTTCCAAATGTTGAAGCCCAGGATTGGGCCAATGAACCAGTGAGTCACAAGGATGGCCGGAGAACGATTACCCCTGCCTTCACTGCTAGGACTGCCCATGGCCAGGTTCTCTGCTGAGATGCTCCCAAAATGACAGGGATGGGAGGTAGGAATGAGAGAAGAAGGAAAAGCTACAAGCCAGGTTTCTCTTCAAATTCAACAATCGGTTCATCACCCTCCACCCTGGCAAAATGAGTAACATCATCAATTCAGGGCAAGAGTACAGCTTGTTTTTGGATGTTTCTCTCACATTGATGTTTCTCTCTCTCTCTCTTTCTCAAAATCAATTTTAAAAAGCCATATCCTCAGGTGAGGATTTTAAAAAAAAAAGTAACAGCAGCAAAAACAAACAAAATCCCCTGCTTACTAAAGGTCTACACATGTTCAGGACACTTTATGAAAGGAAGTGGGTTTATATTCCAGCAAAGTTATAACAAATTACAATTCACTAGAGGCCTGGTGCATGAAAATTCATGCACTGGAGGGGGGACCTCAGCCTGGCCAGCCCCCTTTCACTGTCTGGGAGCCCACAGGGGCGGGAGGCAACCCAGTGATCAGGGGAAGGTGACGCCCCCATCACTCCTCTGCTGCTGCCATTGCCGGCAGCGCACGCCTTGGCCAGCAGGTTACCTGAGCCTTAGGTGGCCCTGGGCAGCTGGGGGGCTGAGGGGACTCGGGGACTCCAGAAGCAGGTGCACGGAGTGGCCGGGCCCACCTGGGGGTGGGCCTGGCCTGCCACATGCCTGCCGCCCCAGAGT
>NW_006300377.1:794778-799055 GCF_000327345.1 Myotis davidii | reverse complement strand
TCTTTCCCTCTTCTCCCTCCTCTACCTCCTCCCTGTCCTCTCTGTCCCTTGCTCTCAGGAGCATCCTCACTCCCTTTCTCCCATTTTATTATATAAAATTTCTTTTCAACTTCTCTTCCCCAATTTCAGCTGAGATATTGCTTTGCATTCTTCTTCTATTTTCAGAGGATGTACCTCTTTCTGTCACATAGAAGAAGCTAACTTAAGCATACATAAATAATTCTAAGTCCTAAAAACTTCAGATCTCTGTATTATCCCCTATCCTTCCTGCCACAAAATAAAAACCTAAAATATAACTCTCAATTATGCCTACATTTGGCAGGTGTGGAGTTTCCCCCAAAATATCTTTTTCTAAGTATAATTATTTTAAGCACTAACCCCAGAGAAGTGTAGTAGTCAAAAACACAACACTACAACTTTGGTTCTCCAAAATTAATGTTAATACATTAAGCTTTATAATATAGGCATTGAGTTAGTCTCAATCCAAATCATTGATTTCCATTTCTCTTCTTCTCCTTAAGACAAAATTAGGGGCCCTGGTCAGGTAGCTCAGTTGGTTAGAGTGTCATCCTGATACACGAAGGTTGTGGGTTTGATCCCCAGTCAGGACACATACAAGAATCACCCAATGAATGCATAAATAAGTGGAACAACAAAACCTCTCTCTCTCTCTCTCTCTCTCTCTCTCTCTCCCCCCCCTTCTCTCTCTCCCCTCTCCCCTCTTCTTTTGTCTCTCTCAAGTCAATAAATAAAAAATGAAAAGAAAAAATTAGGAAAAGCTAAAAAAAAACAAGAGAAATCTCCTCAAAGACTCTCTACTAAAAGAAAGGGATCCTTTCTAATAATCAGCTCTCAGGAATTGTGGCTTCTTTTCCAATGATTAATCATACACACAACAAGTCTGGGGAGAAATGTAAATTTAAGAAAAAGTACATTTTGATTCAATTCTAACACCATATTTCAAACACAGGATCAATAACACAATTCTACCAGATGATCCTCTCTAACCCTAAGTATCAGGACAATAAGATATGGAACTAGGGGATACTTTAGACACCACCAGGTGCCCCCTTCTTGTTAAGGCCTGGTTGAAATGGCACGCCCAAGGTCACCAGGAAGAGGGCAGAGCAGGGACTAGAACCTGGTCTCATCTCCTAGCCCTGTGCCTTCCCTTTTTCATGCCTGTTGCCAGATTCTATTTTAAAAACCACCAACATATCCAAGCAGAAATTGGGGTTTTCATCTTACGGCCTATGATTATGAAATGCCAATCGGTATAATTAAAAGACACCTAGCAATAAAACTCTATGGGGCATTTGGAACAGATGGACTTGGAATCTGTACAACATTGCTCCCCAAGAAGCCACGCACTCTCCTCGCTGGAGGTGGCCCCAGAGGTGTGCGTCCCTCCCAGGCCCACCAGCCCACTCCTCCCACTGCATAACCTTATTTACCCTTGCTCTAGGGGAGCAGGCTTACACTCCTCCAGTGAAATTTTAAAAATATATTTTCATTGATTTCAGAGAGGAAGAGAGACATAGAAACATCAGCGATGAGAGAGAATCATCCATCGGCTGCCTCCTGCGCGCCCTGCACTGGGGATTGAGCCTGCAACTTTGGGCATGGGTCCTGACTAGGAATCGAACCACGACCTCCTGGTTCATAGGTCAACCACTGAGCTGCGCCAGCAGGGGTCGGGCTCTAATGAAATGTTTGCTTTTGCTTAATGAAGAGGAAGACCTCCAGCCTCATGCATTTGTCAAGTTTCAGGAGATGGGATTGGTAACAATAAACCTGCATTTCTGCACAATATTTGAATTCCAAAGGCAGAAGCATAACACAGAAGGAAGCTCTGTAGGCAGCTTGTCTTGCTACTACTGGCTGTGCACAGAATCCTGGATAAGACCGGAGCTATTTCTGACCCTTGCACTGGAGGTAATATGCTTTCTTAACTCCTTATATCACACAAGAGAAAAGCATGATAGAGCCTGCATGACACAAGCTTCGTTAGTTCTTCTAAGTGATGCCCAATTCTAATGCCTTCAAAGTCCATTTTAGCTTAGTCTGTGAGCTCGTTTGTATATTTGCTCATAGAAATACTAGGAACCAGTGGGGTTCCTCAGCCTGGCCTGAGGGATGGGGCCGAGACTGGTTCTCCGACATCCCCGAGGGGTCCCGGATTGCGAGAGGGCGCAGGCCAGGCTGAGGGACCCCACTAGTGCATGATCGGGGCCAGGGAGGGATGTGGGAGGTTGGCCAGCTAGGGAGGGACCGCAGCATGTCCAGCTGTCTCTCTCAGTCACCAATGGCCGGACCCCAGCAGCAAGCTAACCTAGCGGTTGTAGCGTCTACCCCCTGGTGGTCAGTGCATGTCATAGCAAGCGGCTGAGCAGCCTTAGCATTCATTAGCATATTATGCTTTGATTGGTTGAATGGCCGACTGGTCAACCAGACACTTAGCATATTAGGCTTTTATTATATAGGATAACACAATGGAGCAAAAATGAGACCCAATGGCTACATTATGTACATATTCTGCTAAAAACCTAAGCTATACAAATGCCAGCAATTGCGTTACATTCAACTTTGGATTTAGGGTCAGAGGTTATTTTTTTCAGGTTAGAAGAGGGGACATAAAGGCAGAGTGAGGAGGGGCATTTTGCCTGAGGTGACTTCCACGGAGGGGAAGCAGAAACGCCTGTGTTGGAAGCCCAGAGTGCAGGTCCCCCTCTAGGACTCTTGAGCAAAGAGAAGTCTCAGCCGCACCTGGTGTCCCCAGACACTGGCTCTGCTGTAATCACGACTTGGGGAGGAGGGATGAGGGGATGAAGGAGGATGTCACAGACAGTTGTCAAAGGGATAGGGAGCTATACTTTGGGAACAAACACCTTGACTTTGCTGAGGCATAAACTTCACAGCAGGAAACCATTATTTCAGTGACAGAGCTTTGTTCAGTTGACATTATCTCTTAATTATCTGCATAAGAATGCATTTGTCAAGTTTCAGGAGATGGGATTGATAACAATAAACCTGCATTTCTGCACAATATTTGAATTCCAAAGGCAGAAGCATTACACACAAGGAAGCACTGTAGGCGGCTCATCATGGCTTCTGCTGGCTGTGCACAGAATCCAGCCCCATAACTATAGCAAAGCCTGTGACCCACAGCCACGCCCGGCTACCAGGCTGTCAGAGTCCAGGGGCCACCAGGCCAAGGCAAGATTCCTGGAAAGTCTGAGCCAAATGTTCCTCATCTTGGGAAGACACCCTTCATTGCCACCGCCAAAAACACACAGCCGGTCTGGCTCTCCTGGCCATGTGTGCCGCCACCCTCCGGAGTGTGGGTGATAATCGTGGAATATTGACTCTGAGGCACCTCCTGACCTAAGAGAGCAGGACACAGAAATCCCAGCTCCTTCCATCCCATCCTTTCCCCACCCACAGGTTGCTCTAGCTTCTCCCTAAACAGCCACAGAGCTTTCCTCTTCCTGACACGGAGGCTGTCTTTCCTGCAGAATATTGGCCAGGGCAAGCACCAGCTGCGATCAGAAACTTGGCAGAGCTTCTGGGCTTGGCTGATCGGACCTCTCTGTGAACACAGCTCCTTCTAGAACGTCCTCCAGCACCTTGGATCCTTTTGTTCTGCCAAGGAATTGAGAACATGTTCCTCAAGGAGCAGGACCACATAATATTTCAGAGTCCCCACTCAAAGGCATGGAGGTTTATGGGCACACTCTACCTCAGTAATCTGCTCTGATATTCCAGCGTTTCCGGGCTGGGTGTGCAGGTTGGTGTCCCAACATGACCCTCAGTCCTGGGAGCCAAGAACGGAGCCTTAGAGATTAGCAGCATTTCAAGGATAGGCTGTGGGCAAGGAATCCACAGAAGAGATTGGGAAGGAATGTGCAAGTCTGCCCACACCTGCCCCTCCGTGCCTGGGTCAGAGAGAGCATCCCGGGAACCAGGAAGCTGCCTGTGGCGGATTGTTGCAGAATGGTCTCTGACTTGTTTACGCCTCCCTGCATCCACACTCGTGGGTAACTCCCTCCCACACTGACGTGAGGCTCGCCAAGGTGACTTGCATTAGCCAAAGGGACTAATACGACAACAGCAAATATCTGAAAAGCACTTGCACTTGGAGCCCTGTGACTGCCCCCATGAAAAGACACCCTGGCTAGCCTGCTAGCGAATGGGAGGCACATGGCCCATCTCCCCCAGCTGACAGTCTGCCGACCCCCAGACATGTGAGTGAGGCCATCCTGGATCATTCAGCCGTA
>NW_006300377.1:792955-794716 GCF_000327345.1 Myotis davidii | reverse complement strand
GAATCAATCCAACAGCCAAACCCGAAGAACCACACCGAGTGGTTTGTTTTGAGTCCATCGATAATAATCAATGCGCTAACCAAGATGAGTTCAGATTAGGGATCCCAGGTGTGATGGTTGATTTTATGTGTTAACTTGACTGGGCCGCGGGGTGCCCAGGCATGTGGCCAAACATTATTCTGGGTGAGTCTGGGAGGGCGTTGATAGATGAGACTAGTATTGGAATTGGTAGAGCTGATTGCCTTCCCACTGTGGGTGGGCCTCATCCAATCCATTGAAGGCCCGGACAGAACAAAAAGGCTAAGGAAGGGGGAACTTCTTCCTGTGAACTGGAGCTCTACTCAGGGCTGCTTGGCTGTCCAGCTCTCCTGGCAAACACAGGCCTGCCCCTGCCCCTGAGGTGCCTGACACAGTCTGCAGGTGGGACCGGAGACTCCTTTGTTCCGATTACAATCCGCAGTGACTCCCCACAAAAAGGCTAAGCCACCATTAGCTCCTCCGCCCCGGCTCCTCCGCCGTGGGAGTGTAGTCACCGTGGGAATGCAGTCCCTCGCTGTGGAGGAAAAGGGCGAAAGGAGGAAGCTCTGGTCTGATTTATGTTGCACGGGGGCCAATGTTTTTCCTCTTTTTCTCCCCCCACAGGACTGAATCTAAAATAAATGCCCAGGCTCGCCCATTCCTGAGTTTTAATGGAACTAATAATCTGACTGCGCAGCCCCAGCTCTGTGACTGCTTCCATTCTGGCTGGTGTTAGATTGCATTACTATTTTCATTTGTTTTCGTTATTATTAGCTTTTAGCAATGAAATGGAGTTAAAATTATTACAGTTTGTAACATGCTTTTTGTACTAATAATTCAAGTACTTTCGAGTAGGAGCTGAGAGCATTAATTTGTCAATCATTCCTGATTTGTATCTAGTCCTACTTTAAATAGACTAAACAAAAGAAATGAACACTATATATTTCCCCAAGGGATAGAACTTGTAAACATTCAGCTATGTTAGGCTTTCGTGAAATTATAAGCCATAATTCCAAGGTATATTGCACAAATCATAGGGTATTTCACCATCAGTGTGGCTGGCACACAAGAGCTCCAACTCTGGTTCAGAAAGTGACACGGGACAGCCATCTGTGCTCAGTCTACTAACCTGGTGAGGAGTCAAAGTGAAGGGGAATCAACGCAAACACTCTGGAGGCTGAGCAGAAGGGCGGAGGGAAGCTCTGAGTCAGGGCCCTGTGCATTAAGGAAAATGAGAGCCTTTCCCCGCTTCTACGCCCACCCGATCGGAAGCAGCGTTACAAAAACAACAACATGGGGACAGCCCGAACCACCACCAAGAAATGCCACGTTCATTCTCCCAGGAGTGTTGACAACAAAGAAAGGGAAGCAAGAGCCAGCGCTAGAAATAAACGCGGTGCTGGAACGGCATGTAAATGCGGAACCACCTCTCTATTAAGCGTGATAAAAAAGATCCGCTTGCACCCATGGAATGCCTAGATTACGGGATGCTTTTTAAATGAAGAAATGCTCATTGCCTTAAAACACATACAGCACTCGATCAGATTAGGATGGCAGCAGTCCTCCAGGACCTACTTTAATGAATGAACGGGAACGATTTATAATTATCAAATCAATTGTCTCCTGTAACCAGGTCTTTGGGTAGTCCTGAAAGCAGTTTACGCCCTTAACTAGGCTAAGTACTCTTATTCTGAAAATCTTGTGCATTTTTGTTAAAGCTCCCCCGCCCCCCCACCCCCGCCC
>NW_006300377.1:790744-792937 GCF_000327345.1 Myotis davidii | reverse complement strand
ACATGAGTAGTCAGAAGCTTATGTAGGTATTTATTCTGTTCATAAACCCCCCCCACCCCTGCCCCCCAAACACACACCCTTAAAGCAAAGAAAATCTATAACTCAGCTCCACCATTGATGGTGACAGGTCCTGAATTGAAAGGATCCCCACAGAACCACAGGGGGCCTTAGGCCACCTGTTCTGGCCCGATGTCACCTGGGAAGACTGTGGCATTAGTGGGGCAGGGGGAAGGTCCGTTTCTGCCCTTTGTTTGACTTCTAATTGTTATGCGAATTCTTCATCCTGCTGGAAAAAGCCAGAGTGTCCAACTCAGGCCCTAAAATGAAACAGCTACCAAGAAAATACAGGAGTTGGTATGTTACTGGTTTTCACTCCCTGCTGTTTAAGACTAGGATTTCGATAATCTCATATTTCTGACAAGAATCTATTTTGTCGTCGGTAAGAGGCTGCACAGCACCTGTTCACCAAACCAGGAAGGTGTTTCAAGTTTGGATTTTCTTTCGCAGAAGAGACCTTGGAAATTGACCAATCCCTTAATCCTGTCGACTCTAGAGTCCCCTCCACATGCTCTGCCGCCCGACCCCCACCTCTCAGGCTGCTCAAAAAATAACTTTTGACCGTGGCCTTTAACAATATGATAATTTATTTAAAACAGATACAGTCCTGAAAGTGACCCACTTAAAATTATTAAAGAGATACCGTGTTTATTTTTGCTGTCCATAAAACAGAAAATGGTTTATGAATATGCAAACCGATCTGATGTAATTAGCATGATTGGCTCCTACTGCACTCCGTTGTATGTGGTTAGAAGAGTAGATGCAGGAACTAATGAGGTCATGTTAATGTGCCTGTGAAGAGAGCTTCAGCTGTCAGAACAAGGAAGGCGAATGTCTGGCGGAATCTTTCCTTTTCCACGCAATCACTGAAGTGGGCACGCGTGGGGCGAGCTCCAGGCAGTGCTGGGGCACCACCGGGTCCGGGAGCTACTTTGCCTTCTGCGCGTGTGAAGAGTCCAGACGGAAATGAAAATCTGTGTCCATTTGGAGCGATGATTAATGTGGTATTTAATTATCTAGAAAGTCCTCAACAAGTGCTAATAACCGAAACTCCTCCGGTAGTCGGCACATGCCACACGGTCCCATCAGGCGTGCTCACACCCCTTCCCTGGCCCTGCTTAATTAAAATAAGAGGCAAAAATGTTCACTGTGC
The DNA here is from genome assembly GCF_000327345.1 of Myotis davidii. Classification (NCBI taxonomy): domain Eukaryota; kingdom Metazoa; phylum Chordata; class Mammalia; order Chiroptera; family Vespertilionidae; genus Myotis; species Myotis davidii. The sequence goes on along the minus strand of NW_006300377.1, from coordinate 791,727 downwards.
ACCGACCACCCCGTGGGATTAATCGGCCCTGACCGCTGGGCCCTGCTCACCCGAGAAGGCAGGTTTCTCATCCAGGCTGGAGGTTTGCACAGAAGGCTCCTCCTCGGGGAGCGCTGCCACCCACCTGGGAAATCCAGGCCCCTCAGGGGGGGTGGGGAGGGAAGGGAGGCTGGCAAGGGACGGGCAGGCGGCTTTTTAATCAGAATGCGGGAAGGCATGTCACAGAAAGCTTCTGAGATATTGAACAGGACACACAGACCGCCACTGAGCTGCTCCTTCCACGTCTCCTCTAAAGCATCAACACACGAACTTGAAAACCTTATTTTCAATTTCTGCCAGCCCCTCTACGGCTCTAAAAATACACCTTGCCTCTTTGTGGCCCTCCTGCCAACACACACACACACACACACTCTTTGCTACAGAAACAAAGACCATTTTGAGAGCTCCCATTTTAAAGGGAGAGGGGCTACTAGTGTAAAGTGAAAAATTAGGTTTGGGTGCTAATTTTTCAGATTCAGGCAAGTCCACTGAATTGGCTCATTCTAATGACACTTAAACTAAAAGGAAGGGAAATTGGTCCTCTCCGGCCTGCACCTGGCAGCAGCCACGACCCACCTTCGGAGTGCCCACTATGTGCTTGGTACTTTTCTGGATCTTACGAAGTAGAGGTTTTTATCCCTATTATACAGATGAGGAAACTGAGGCTCAGAGAAGGTAAATAACTTGTCATAATGTAAGAGCTGGCACATGGCACAGGCAGGCTCCAAACCCAGGCCTGTCTTACTTAAGAGTCCATGGCACTTTTTGCTATAATATCTTAGGATGTGGGACCAAAGCGGAGATGTAGGTGTGGGACCCAACTGTAATGCCTTGAGTTTGGCTTGTTTAAGGAAAAGAACAGCATTTAGCCAAAAATAGTTCTACAACCTTAAAAACTGGTTAGAATTTGACTGTGGGAAACGACAGCTTATCTCACCCAAGTC
>NW_006300377.1:786997-790678 GCF_000327345.1 Myotis davidii | reverse complement strand
GAAAACGGAAACTGCTCTTCATCAGCATGGCCTCCCAGCGCTCTCAGCTCCTGCCCTCTGCACCCAGGTCACAGGGAACGCGCCTGCCACCTCCCAGGGGTGCCAGGAACCTCCCCGTCCCCACATCGTCACCATGCTATTCCCTCTGTGACTTCTCTCCCTCAGCAGCCCCATCCCACTCTCCATCGCCATCTGCTTCATCCTTCAAGGCTGAGCCTGAATTCCCCTTTCTCTATATAGCAGTGGTTACCAACCTGTGGGTCCCGACCCCTTTGGTGGTCGAACGACCCTTTCACAGGGGTCGCCTAAGACCATCCTGCACATCAGATATTTACATTACAATTCAAAACAGTAGCAACATTACAGTTATGAAGTAGCAACGAAAATAATGTTATGGTTGGGTCACAACATGAGGAACTAGATTTAAAGGGCCAGAAGGTTGAGAACCACTGCTCTATAGGATCACATGGAGACAGAGGCAAGCAGGTTGAACCTACCCCTGTTTTCTGATCATTATTACACGTGATTACAGCTGCTTGTCCATTTGTCTACCTTCTGGACTAGACTGTATGCTCTTCAAGCAAAGGGACGAGAATGCGTGTCTAGAGCACTTAGCCAGCGCTCAGTACACAGAAGGTGCACCATAAATGCTTGCTGAATGTATGATAAGTGGATGAATAAGGGAATAAATAAATGTTTAAGAAGCATCAGACCTTTCTCTCTGGCATTTCCCAGCTTTGGAGAGCATACTGGTGAGGCCATTTCCTGCCTGGGTGCACAGAGCCCGATACATGGGCGGGGCGCAGCTCCCCTCCGTGAAAACAGAGGTGTGACTACAGAGAGGTCAAAGGTCCCATCCCAATCCTCGATCTCTCACCTACAAAGCTCTTCCGTGTCTCAGTTTCCAACCTGATTTCATGGCACCATGCACCTCTCTCTCATAAATATTTATCAAATACTATTTAGTTGTAATTTGGCGTCTAGCTAGGCGATTCTTTGATTAATAGCTAGTGCCCACCCTTCCCACTGGAGAATGAGATCCACAAGGGCAGGGTTATTATTTTTTCTCTAGTCACCATTGTACTTCCCACACCTCGCCCAGGGCCTGGCACAGAGCGGGGGCTCCGTGAATATGTGCTGAGGCCCAGACTTCCCATCGCCTCCAGCCCTGCCATTCTGTGATGCTGCCATAGCCCCGCACTCACAGTTACTCCCAGAGGGAACGTTTTAAGTCTCTAGGAGGCCCCAGTTAAAATCCAAACCTATGACCCAAGTAAGACCACACCAACACAAGAGCAAATGGTGGCACAGCAGACCGGCCAAGTAGCATTGAGCAGGGCCTTGACAAAAGGCACAGAGGCCGTGGCAGCTGGGAGCACAGGTGAGTCAGGGAGGGACCCGTGGGAGGGGCCGGGACTAGGTGTGGCTGTGAGGACCCAGACAACAGGACTGTGGCACAACAGAGAATGAGGAGGAGGAGAGGGCGTTGTCTGCGTTTCCTGGGGCTCCCATACCAAACACTGGGGGCCTTGATGTCTCACATTTCTGGAGGTCACAGATTAGAAATCAAAGTCCCTCTACAAAGACGTGAGAGGAGGGTCCTTCTGTGCCTCTCCCGCTTCTGGGAGGCCCACCATTCCTTGGCTCATGGCTGCCTAACTCCAGTCTCTGCCTCCGTTTTCATAGGCTGACTTTCCTCTGTGTCTGCACATCCTCCTCCCTCTGACATTTCTGTTTCTTCTCCTCTTCTCATGAGGACACCTTATGACCTCATCTTAACCCGATTACATCTGCAAAGACCCTTCCCCCAAGTAAGGCCACATTTACGAGCACCGGTGGCTGGGGGTATAGGATTTGGACATGCCTTTGAGGTCGGGGGCTTGGGGAGAGGTGGAGAGGGCACAATTCAACCATTAACAAGCATCAACCGCAGGGTCTTAGTTTAGCAAACCTTTGACAGGCTGTGTGTGGATCTCTAAAAAAATGAATCAGATGCAAATACTGAGTACAGAAAAGGGGGAAAGGGACACCCTCAGAGCACTTGATGCTTTGAGGGGTGAGGGTTGGAAGAAGGCAAAGTCAAAAGGTGGTTGGGTTTAGAGTCAGTGTTGAAGAATGGCTCTGGGGAAAGGAAAGTGGCTGAGGGGAGGGAACAGCTCCAGCAAATGGCGCAGCACAGAACGAGTGCTCTGCCTGGTGGCGGTTTTATAGACAGGGAGTAGCAGGATTTGAGTTTGGTTTTAGCAAAAATCCCAGCCAACTTGGTTGGACATCCAAGGTCCTGCCTGATCTGGCAACTGCCTGACTACTAGTCCAGCCTGAGTCCTCTCCGAGGTCCAGGGGCAGCAGACTTGCCCGGTCCAGACTGCTGGGTCCCTGCTGCCCCTAGACTCTCCTTCCCACCTCATTGTCAGGCAAATGCCTCCTTGCCCTGATGTCACTGGTGTGGTTCGTTGTGACTTGCTTTATGCTTCCAAAGCAGCGCACGTCAGCTCACCACGGTCACAGCACAAAAGACACCTTGTTGTCACCATCTGTCACCATCTCTCTCCTCCACCCACCAGGGGCCTCTGGCGCTTAGGATCTGGGTCTCATTCTCGTCTGTGTCACCAGTAACCATTCCGGGTCTGACACATGGTTGCATTCAGTATCTGTCGCTGCCCAGGGCCGAGGAAGGACTGGAGAGATGAAACCGGAAGCGGAAGACATGCTGAGGTGACTCTCACAGTAGTGCTAGCAAGACACATGCTAAGCCTTGAAGCACTGCTAAGGCGGCGTTGGGGGAAGAAGACAGACAGACTCACCCCCCACCTTCCCCCAAGCCTAGAAAGACAGACTTCATAATTTGGCCTCTTGCACCTGGAACCTCGCCTTCTAAAGCCCCAAGGACCTGGCAGGACCCGAGTTTGTCTGAGCAGGAGGCGTGGAGCCTGAGCCTGAGGCAGTTGGAGAACTGTTGGAATTTGGCTCAGCCCTGGCCAAGGCCCAGGTAGCTGTTTGCTGCTAGCGACAGGCCACCCCTTACAGTCTCCTCTAGAGCCCAAGACAGGCCCTGCTCCAGCCCTTCGGTGGGCCAAGAGTGACCCCAGTGCCCAGGAACGGGCCCAGTCAGGCTCCCCGTGCAGGTTCTGATCATTAGCCCCATGCAGACAGCCAAGAGCCCAGTAAGCACCTGGAAAGCCAGACTCCTCCATTCAGTGAGACCCCGACTAGACCAGACTCGCACAGGAGCTGGTTAGTGCCTCCGCCTCCCCTCCTTCCCCACCTCTGACACCTTTCAGGCGGGCCCAGTCCCTCATGCCTTTTGGTGAATAAGAGCCTCCACAAGGTTCACCGCTTTACCTTCTAACAACCAAGCCGGCTGGGTTGCATGCACAGCTGCTGTAGGAGCCATTTGGCACCATTCCTACCGAGCTCCGGGGACTGGTCCTCACCAACCTCACCATCCCCAAGTAGGGGAGCCCTGTGTTCAAACACGCACCACGGATATGGTGGCTCAGTGGCCCAAGGGGAACAAGAGGGAGGGAAGGAGGTCATTGAGAATCCATCACTTCCGTCTGTAGTCACTCATCTGAACAGTCACTCCTCCCACTGGGAAAACCAACTAGGGAAGGGAGTCATGGAATAAAATCAAACATTAGCCCTGCAACTCCATTGCACAGTCTTTCTTTTATTTCTCTC
>NW_006300377.1:777268-786945 GCF_000327345.1 Myotis davidii | reverse complement strand
CCCTCCTCCCTTCCTTTCTGACTCAATCATCCTCATATTCTGTTGCCACTAGCTTCAACTGTGGACGCCTCATTTTCCATTTTCTCTGTTTGCAAAGGATACTTGGGTGTCCATTGAAGGCAAGACTTCAGACAAGAAGCCAAAAGAAATTGAAATGGGCCTTTCCACTCTGACAATGCCACAGAATTTGCCCTTTGTTCTCATTGTCTTAGGGTGGGAAAGGAAAGACAATTAGAAGACAAGATGGGGAGAGAGAGTGTCTTGCTCTCCATGCCCTCAATAGCCAAAGAGGAGGCTCCATTTGGCTGCCCAGATATGAATATAAAGCCATTCATAGACCCAGGACACACCCTTCAGCGGGTGTTAATTAAGTACTTACTATGTGTGGTCACCTTCACACCTACACACCTTCCAGTTTCCTTTCACCTCTCTTATTTCTTTTTAGTCTCACAATTATCCTAACATCAGCCAGTAAGAGACTGGAGCCCAGAGAAGCCACAGAGCAGAGCCAGGCAAGAACCAGCCTCCTCACTCCCATCCAGGCCTCCTTCCCTGTCCCAGCCACAGCGTGTCCATCTTTAAGTCACCAATTACAGCAGCTCTCAAAGCCCAGCACACCCAGCCAGCCTCTGCCATTCTGAACAAAGGCATCGCCCTGCAAGGAACCTAAAGGACAGGGATGTCGTGTTGAGCAAAGAAGAGCAGGGGACAGACGGGAATGACCCCTAGTCAGCATGGTCAGAGGTTCAAAAGGGGCGGGATCCAAACCCACAGTCCCTAACGGGGCCTGGTATAGGGCCCACTCAGCCGTCAGTAGGTACTTAAATCAGGGGTTCCCTTTGACATTTGGAGGAGTCCACTTAGAAACAACATAAAAGAATTGTGGTGCCCAGGCCAGGGTGGCTCGGTTGGCTGGGTGTTGTCCCATGCACCAAAAGGGTGCCAGCTTGATTTCTGGTCAGGGCTCATGCCTGTGTTGCCAGCTCGAACCCTGGTAGGGGGCGTGTAGGAGGCAGCCTAGTGATTTGCTAGCACATCGATGTTTCTATCTCTCTCCACCTCTTCCTTCTTCTCCCTCTAAAAATCAATTTAAAAATCTTTTCTTAAAATAGACATTTATTCTCTCATAGTTCTGGGGTTCAGAAGTCTGAACTTGAGGTGTCACCAGGGCAGTGCTCCTTCTGCAGGCTCCGGAGACAAGCCCTTCCTCCCTCTCCACGCTTCCATGGCTCCAGCCTTTCCTTGACTTGTGGCTGCAAACTCCAGTCTCTGCTTCCACCTTCACATGGCCTTCTCCACTATGCCTGCGTCTCCTCCAATTCTATCTCTAGTAAGGACGCCTGCCATTGGATTTAGGGCCCACCCGAATAATGCACGATCATCTCCTCGCAAGATCCTCAGCTTCATTACATCTGCAAAGACCCCTTTTCCGAAGCTCATAGTCACAGGTTCCAGAGATTAGGACATGGACATATATTTTGGGAAGGCACTATTCAACCCATTGTAACGGGCACGAAGGGTGGGTCTCAACTCCCTGAGGCTTCTGGTCCCTGATGGCTGCTTAACCACAAATGGACACAAGGGTGTACGGGCAGAGACCAGGAAGAGAGCCTGGCCGATCCATTGCTCTGCATCCCAGAGCCCCCTTTGCCTGCCCCCATGGTGCCCATTCTTTTGTCCCTCCTCTGGCAAGAAGGGTCAAGGGATGGGAAGCTGCAATATCTATTTTCCCAGGGTCCCTGCCCGTCCCACCTGAAATTGCATAAGCCACCTGCCTCTGAACAAATGCACATCGTTTCAACGACCTATTCGAAGATAGGTGGCTTTGCTTTTCCAAAGTCATTCTCACCTAGAAGGGCAGACAAGGGTCTCATTATTTGTGGGGATGAGTAAGGTACAGACAAGGAAATATTAATTCAAGCCAAAGGTTCATTCTTTCTTCTTTATGTACAAATTATGCAACCTAATTGTTTTACAGCGATTAATATTATTTCAGGGCCTAACAAACACCATTTCCAATGCAAATCTCCAGGCTGCAGGAAGGTACCTGCAATCAGGAAGGGAGTGATGGCTACTGGGCTGGAGTGAAGCGGAGAGGGAGCCGGAGGGAAAGTCACGTGGCTCGCCTTGAACACAGCGTCCAAAAGCAGAGGGGTTCACAATGGCCCGTCCCTTTCCCCTCCCAGCAAAGGTTGCAGGAAGGCTCTCCGGTCTGCTGAGCAAGCCCTCGTCTCCACGTCCACCCTCCATTCCCGATGCCTCGCTCTAAAAGGTCAGATGCTTTCACTCCTAACCAAGAGAGAGGCGCATGACTAGGCGGTGGGAAGATGGGAAATTGGAAGATAACAACATGGGGAAATGTGTCAAAAGGACCCATCTGTTCTAATCCATCCCGTCATTAATAACCTCTCCTCCCCCATCTAGAAAGAAAAAGCAGGAGGCCTCCCACTGTGCCGCATCCCCAGCTCCTGGTGCCATCTCAGCCGCTCGCTCTCGCTCGCATGATCTCATGCTTCCGTGTGGTTTGATTCCTGAAACGTGTGATTAGCACACGCGTCGCACCACACACCCAGCCCTAGTCCTTCCTCGCGCAGCTCACCAGTTAGAGCCCCCCACGCCCTGACATCGGAGCGTCCTTTGGCGAGGGCTGCTCTCTCTCCCTCCGCTCCCCCTCACCGGGCGGCTCCTAACGCAGGATGAAAAATCACCTTGCTCTGCCTGTGCTCCAACAGCACAGAACACATCCCCGAGAAATGTCCTCTGTCACTCCGGAATCCGATTTCTTTTTACGGCTTTACTCCCGTCGCTTCCAATGTCCTGTATTATAAATGTATAAATTCAATAAGTGTGAAATTTTCTAGAGAGAAGAAAACATTATAGTACGGCATATACATCGCTGAATCGCTAATTCGTTAGAGCAACAATATCGCTGCAGTGTTGCCACTGGTTTCCTTAGTAACGTGCAAGTATACAGGAAAACATTTTGGGGTAATAAAATGTTCCCATTTGAATAAACTTTCACACAAGGTAAGGAAGTAGAATTCTAAAAATAACAGATTAAGCAATCCATGAACTTAGTCACTCCATGAAACTTTAAAGTATGGAAATTTGGGACCGACTGGAAATAGGTTGGGCTACCTAAGAATTGTGTCTGACCGCGCGGTCACTTAAATTTCAAAGAATCACTTGGAAATTCTTTCCCGTTGAACACTCAGCAATGTCCAGAAACAGTTCACCTGGGCATTGGGGAATGAGAGGGTTTATTCTTAAGGTTCCAATCATCAAAAGCAGATTACTTCCCTCATGCTGGCGTTCAACAGCCCGGATTTCCAAATCACAATTTTCTAGGGCAATGGTTTTCAAAAGTGTGCATCCAACCCCCTTGGAGGGCTTGTTAAAGGGGAGATGGTGGGGCTCTCTCCAGGCATTTCGGATTCAGTCGGGCTGGGGGGTGGCGGGGCGGGGGGAACCTGAGGATGTGCATGGCTAACAAGTTCCCAGGTGGTGCCGATGCCCTGGTTCAGGGGCCACACTTTGAGAACCATGTCCTGGTCCCCCATGTGATCACACCTACATGTGATCCCTGGCTCCATGTACCTGAACAACGAAAGGTGATTTTCATATCACCCTAAAACAACTGAACTCTAAAGTAACATCATGGTCAGAGCTTCTCTTATCCGTCTTATATAAAAACCTTAAGGCGATGGGTCCATCCTCCTGGAAGACAGAGAGATGTGAATGAAGAGGACAGTCAGGAGGTCGGGCCCGCTGGGGTCAGGTCAGCATCACAGATGTGGATCAGGGAACCCATTTGTTTTTGTGATTGGTTTTTTAAAAACATTTCTTTTTATTGATTTCAGAGAAGAAGGAAGAGGAAGAGAGAGATAGAAACATCAGTGATGAGAATCATTGATTGGCTGCCTCCTGCATGCCCCACTGTGGGGATGGAGCCCGAAACCCGGGCATATGCCCTGATCGGGAATCAAACAGTGACCTCCTGGTTCATAGGTCGACACTCAACCACTGAGCCAGGTGGCGGCGCAATCAGGGGCCCCATTTGTGATCGCCTCCATCTGCAGGGCTTAGCAGGCAGCCAGACACCGTAAAGGTCGGTCCGATGTGCTTCCGTTCCCGAGTTCAGGTGCCGTCGGTGAGGACCTTGGCTTTGCTGTGGATTATTTCACTAAGTGTACTCACAAAGTCACTGGTGACAGAAAAATGCTTAAATCGCAGTCCTCGCCCTTTCGCTCCTGATATGATAATCCAGGGCTCCAGATAGACAATCAGCTCATAAAATGCAAAGTGCCCTGGGCTGGAGTCAGGACATCTTGCTTCTGGTCCTGAATTGGCCCGACTTGCCCTTGACCTTGGAGGAGATGGGCTCCCCTCCGTCTCCACTGGCCAGATCAGTGTGGTGTGAGAATGCTCTGCCGCTCTAGGAACGCAGGCGTCAACCTGGGTCCTACGCTTGTTCTTTGTTTGGGTTTTTTTGTTTGTTTTGTTTTGTTTTCTGTTTCTGTACCAAATGTGTTGCAGTTTGGGGTAAAGGAAATTCCCCAGTTACTCTTTCCTATCCGGGGGAGGATCGCTTCCCACCGCTCATTTCTCCACTTCGGGCTCCTTCCTCCAACGGCATGCTGTGTCCACATTTCAATTAATTGCCTACTGGCACACACCCGACTCCAAATATTTGTGCAGTTCCCGAGACAGCCTCATTCAGCTAAGTACCTGAGCGCGTCAACCTGGTCTCTGGTTCCAACATCTCAGAATATCCAAGCGAGAAAATATGCAAATGCCAAAGTCACCCAGAGAGAATTCATCAGGGGAGACAGTCATTGGAGGCAGGGAGAGAGGCTCGGATGAAAGATATTATCGCTGGCTGGAGACAGGGAAATTGGGGTGGGGGAAGGGAGGCGGTGCAGAGTCTGAAGACTGGAAAGGCTCACACCGTACAGCACAGGATGCGGCTCCTTCAGAGAGGGGCTGAGCAGAGCAGCTAAGCCGCGCACTAGCCATGGAGGCACCTGCGCGGAGGCAGGCTTGTCTTCGAAGCTGGCAGAAAAGGGTGTATTCTTAGAGCGACTACCCCTCGTCTCTGCCAATAAATCCGGCACTCCTGCTTGCGGACAAACTCCTGCCTCACAATGGCTATTCAGTGTCCATAACACTGCAAACGTGGTCGGGATAGAGGGCTCAGTAACGACAGCAGCATGCGAAGTTAGGTACACATAGGCTCTCAGATGCATAAAAGAGAAGACAGGAAAAATATGCCAGTGCTGTTTGCCTTCGGGTAGTGAGGTCCTCGAAAAGTGTGTCCCCTACTTTATTTTTTTTTTTCATTTTTCAAGTTTTTAACAATTAATAAGTATTGCTCTTAAGGTGTGTGTGTGTGTGTGTGTGTGTGTTTTACTTAAATTTTTTTAATGATTTGAAGGTAAGCCACTGTCTTCTAAAAGCTCCTGGTAAAATGCAGAGCTTGGGGACTGAAGAGGGACTGCCCAGCAGAGTTCTGCATAGTTTGGTTTGTCACCTTGGGGACTCTCATCCTAGAAGGCCAGGCCAGGGGTCAGGAAGCTTGTCTCATTCATCTTTGCACCCCGTGAACTTACGACTGATCTGGGCACAAGATGGGCATCAACTTGTGTGTTGAGTTGCACCCGGAACAGAGGAGACATCAGATCTCAGAGGAAATGGAACCCAAAATGGGTTTTGAAAGAACAAGGTGGTTTGGAAAGGCTTGGGACTAAGGAAGCCCCAGGGGACCACGCACTATGGTTTTTTCCAGTGAAGAAAAAACAAAACATGAAACAGCGTGAAGGTCTGGAGCACTGGGGAGGGGAGCGGAGTCAAAACAGGGTAAGGGAGGCGGGGACCACTGAGACCTAGGCCCCCTCACCGCACAGTTACCCCCCCCCTCCCCCCAGCCAGCCCTTGTCTGCCTGGCAGCATCGCAGCTCAAGGGCACTGGAAATTCTCCGTGGAGCTCTGGTTTCAAAGTGACACTGAAACCGAAGCGGAAGTTAATGAGGGGAAGATGTGAAGCTTCCTCACAGTGGGCTGGGCCTGCCCTACCTGGTCCGGGACATGGTGCTGAGCGCTAAGGGCGTCTCCAGGGACATGCCAGGGTCCCACGAGAAGACTCCGGAGTACAGGGAAGAAACAGCAGCACAGCCAGGAATCTGAAGGCACGGAACGGTACAGGGACTTTGACAAAACATGGTGATGTCGTGGGATTAACTGCCACCACACACGTACCCGAGGGAAACGACTTACGCCAAGTAGATGCAAAAAGACTTCCCTGATTCCCTCATTGGGGACAAGCTGCTCACACGTGTCCTTATACCTACTCCTTTACTAAGTGCTCATTAAGTGCCTACATGTGTGAGGAGCTGGAAACTGGTGATGGAGACAGCAGTACCCTCGCTCTTGTGGAGTATATGAGCTGGAATAGTCGCCGTTCACCAGCTGCAGGAGATCGCAGCCCACGACAGGGAAGCAACGTGACCAGGAGCGCTCATCTAGGGCACTCCCACTACTTTTTTTTTTTTTTATAGCAGGAGGGGTTTTGTTTGTTTGTTTTAAATATATATTTTTATTGATTTTAGAGAGGAAGGGAGAAGGAGAGAGAGAAACATCAATGATGAGAGAGAATCATTGATGAGCTGCCTCCTGCACACCAGGCACTGGGGATTGAGCCCCCAACCTGAGCATGTGACCTGACCAGGAATTGAACCACAACTTCCTGGTTCATAGGTAGACGTTCAACCACTGAGCCACACCGGCTGGGCCATACCAGGAGGTTCTTCCCCTCCTGACATCTCAGGGCTTCTCTGCCTGCCTGAAATGCTCCTGCCCTACCCCATTGATGAAAATTCTACTTCCCTTCTCAGGCTTGTTAAAATGTCACCCCCTCTTCATGAAGCTTTTCTATGCCTTCCTTTGGGTTCCCATTGCTCACCCTCTTGATCTCTATTACAGAAACTGTCACAGTCTGCCTTGAACTTTAGTGAGTGTACATCTGTCCCCTCCCCTTGTTCTGAGCCCCTGGTGGCAGAGATGATCTCCCACTCATCACTATATTCTCAGCACCTAGCACAGCTCGGGGAATAACACTTGTGGAGTAGCCACCAAAACCTGGATGCTGCTAAATGCTTTATCTACACTCACTGTCTCTTTTAATCCTCACCACACTCTCCAAGGTGGATATGCCATTGTTTGATTTAAAGATGAGGAAACAGAGGCTCAGAGGGGTTAAGGAACTTGCTCAAAGCCAAGTGGAGAAGCTGGGATCAGCCAGCTCTATCCAGCTCCAAAGTCCATGCTGCCCCCATTATATACTGAGCTGCAAGGTCCGTAAGCTCCATGAGGTCAGAGACTACATCTGTCCTGTCCATAGCTCCTGGCATCATATCTAACACTATGAGATTCTACTGGTCAACCCTGAGTCAGGGTGAGAGGGATACACACGAGGACGAATGCCAGGAGGCAGGGACCACTGGGGGTCATCATGCTACCAACAGAGGGTACGGTGTAGAGCTACTATAACCACACCTGCCATTATAACAACATCATCATGTCCAGGGCAGAAACCAAGGTGAACACACAGTAACCTTACAACAAAAAGACAAAACAGGACAGACAGACCAAGTGAGCCCTAGCATGGTGATAACAGAATCCCCTAGGGATGAAGTATAAAGTAGAACCACATAGGACACATGATAAAGCCAGCTAGAAGCTGGGAAAATGGGGCTGTGACCAAGATCTGAGGATGGGCAAGGAGCGATGCGGGGACTCCGCCAGTCACAGTAGGGGGAGAAGCCAGCACACAGTGGGGCTGCTGAGAGGAGTCTTGCTGGTTTAGACATCCATTTCACTTCTGAATTCCTGAGCCAAATCTCTTGGGGGACTAGTTTTCCTTCCAGGTCATCGTCCGCTCCAACTCCCCAGCTCCCCAACTCTCCAGCCCCGACTCCCTGGCTTCCCCTCAAACACCACGGCCAGGCTCTCAGAAGCTCCCACACACGCCAGGGTAGGCTCAGCGGATCCACACTGATCTCTTCCCTCCAACTCCAGCCAAGAAATGACCACATCCCTGGGAAACATAAAAACACTGGGTTCTTTTCCCCACTGGGTCCCTTCCTTCTTTCCTCAGTATTCACAAAAGGGAGTGGAAATGTGCCTCTCTCCGTGTGCCTGCATTGCACACTGAAAGCTACACAACCCCTGTGTTCCTCTGTGCACTGCCTTCTAAGAAGCTCAGAACTAAATTCAGTGTCTGTGTCTCACCCCAGGTTACGAGTTCCTTCCAGGCCACAGAGGGGTGTGTCTCTCTTGCTCCTACAGGGCCGAGCACAGTGTCTGCAAAGGGACTCACCGGAGCCGGGGAAGTGAACTGCTCCAGCACACGGCCCCCGTTCCACCCCAAGATTTCCAACCTTCCCTTTGATTTTTTTTTAAGCTGTCATGAATATGTGTTTTTATTGTGACCTACCTCAAATCCTTTTTGTAGGCAGGCAGGGAATAAATGAATAAATAAACAAATAAATGAATAATGGACTCCCTCCTGCCTGGGGGTACTTTGTCAGCTCTGTTTCTAGAAAATCCTCTCTAACGGAGACCGAGCTAAGAAACAACGGTTCGGAGGCTCAGCGGGTTCCTTTTTTATTTTTTATTTTATTTTAAACCTAGATAAGCTTGGGTGCCTCAAGTAAATTCCCCTTTGATTGGTATGTTTCATCAGTTGAACTCTAATTGGTGCAAACAGGTAATTTGGAGATTACAAGATTTATTCTTCTATAACAGTGATTACTGATTGCTAATGATAGTGCTGATTTTTAGGTGTTTAAAACCTTGACAGTTACAATACTCATGTGATTTACTGCAGTGTCTTCGAGACAGCTCTGTGGATCCCTGAGGACAGAGGCTGCGTCCTCCACAAGCCCTGCCCAGTGCCCCATGGGCGTGTGTGTGTGAATAAACACTTATTAATATTAATAATAATAATAATAACCACAGACTCTAAAGCATTCACCCAGAATACTAAGTCACTCAATCTGCTTGTAATTTCATGGATTTGAAAATGTACACCTTTTACCAATGCCTAATTCAACAAGGTACTCGCATTATTAGCTCTAGAAATAATTGGCCTTAAAGGCACATCATAAAACGACGACCTCATAAACTCTCCTCCTCCCTGACATTTGGAGAGATGCTGGTTCGGAAGCACTGAGGAGCTGGAACTGCTAAGTAGCTGCGTTGATGCCACCCCAGGGAAAGGAGCTAAACAAGGCTGCCCTGGCCTGGTGCCAGCGCTGGAGCCGGGCACCGCCTTTGGGCGCTCTCCCTTGTTATTCCATGTTAACAGGCCAGGCACTAACATGTCAAAACACCCGTGTGTGAAATGAATGGAAAGTGGCAGTGCCCAGACAGGAAAGCTGCCTCTGCCCAGGGGGCTGTGCACACAGGGTGTGGGTACCCAGTCCTACTGGGATTTAGCTTGGCACCCAAATACACTTGCCAATAAGGAGAGCAGAAGAGACAAAGCCAGGCCAACCAATTCAGGAACATGCACCAGTTACCACTGGATCCGGCATGGCACCCGGACCATAAGAGCAAATCCCCAACCTCAGGATCTATTTTAATTTTCCTTTTTGTTAAGACTTTAGATGACTAACAGA
>NW_006300377.1:736247-777251 GCF_000327345.1 Myotis davidii | reverse complement strand
GCCCACCACCACCAGTCCCTGCCTCTAAGCCTTTGCACAACCTGTGCCCTATGCACGTAACGCTGCACCTGGAAGACCTCATCGGGCAAGTAGCTCAAGGCTACTTCCTTCCCTGCTTCTCCCTTCCCTCCCCCTGCCACGAGTAATGAATGCCTCCCTTCTCTGAACTGCCCTGAAACTTAACTCCTCCGGTGGCGCTCTGAACTGGTGTGCAATTTCTCCGAGCTGGGCCAGTTACCTGGACACAGGTGTCCTTACGAGGTTGTGAGCCCAAGTTCTAGAAACCCGAAGGCTTTGGAGTCCCACCACACGCTGCACCTGTCCTCATATGTAAGTGGTGTTCCATAGAGCTATGTTGACGCTGGGTTTGTGAAATTGCATGACTTCAGAGCAGAAATAGACCACGGCGGAAATCTATTCGACGTAGATTCAAGGGTGAAGAAACAAAGGTTCAAGTGGGTGGGCAGAGTCGCCCAAGGACTTTCAGCAAATGGCAATGAAAGACCGAAGATGTTTTAACTAGAAAGGCCTGAGAAAAAGCACCTCCAGCCACGGGCAAGTGAAAAATATTCCTAGACCGTTTGTCCCCAGAAAAGGGCAGATCTTCTGATTGAACCCGATGCTCGTGCCCACCCAGGTTTCTTGGCCGCTGTGATGTGAAGATAACCTCTGCCCTTTTGCATCCCACATTCAGGGCTACAGTGTGGCTCACCCCACCCAATCCTTGCACAGCACTGTATGATACAAAAGTGCTTTCAAATATATCATTTGACCCTCATAACAATTTTTAATAGACTTAGTACTTTCCCAAGGTCACACAGCTACTAGTATGTAGGAGAGCTGGGCCTTGAACCCAGGACATTTGATTTCAAGCCCAATACTTGTGTTCTTTGTCCCAAAGTTGTTTCTCCCATTTCTACTCCATGGAAACAGAGTTCCGGTATCTCCCATGGCTTCTGGTGTCATGTCCTTTTAAACAGGCTTAACCTTTTACCTTCCTCAAGTAACCCTCGAACATGTCCGTTCGATTGTTCCTATCTGCTAGTAAAACTTCCTAAAAGGCTGGATATGTGAGGCTTTCCAGGATGTTAGCTAGAATAGAGACTACAGTTTGGCCTCGATGGCTTCAATACCTTGCCCCTTTAGACAGAATGTTAATCTGTACTTTTTTTCCCTGAAAAGTTGGAAACGTTCACTCTTGCTCGGTGGCCTTCTTATCACCATCAGCATGAAGTTACAACACAATTAATCTCCCTCTGAGATAGAAGAGAAATGTAGAACTATTTGGCCTACGTCCTACATCCGACCCATCCCTTTCTGGAGGCTATGAAGGCAAAATCAACCAAGGCCACCAATCATCATTCTCTAGACAGATTCTTAGGTCATTGCTACCTGTTAGTATTGAAATTTGCAATTGTATTGTCTCTCCCACCCTCCCCTCCACAGAGAGGCTTTGATGTGATCCGCAGCACCCTATTGGGATTTTGAGCAATTCCCATTCACACACACACACACCCAGAGTCTTGCTTAAATGTGACATGAGTCATTTTGCATTCATTATCAGCCATCATCAACGATCCTGAGAGAAGCTCGGTCTGATAGTCCCTAAGGTGAGGAGTCTGGATTTGCTGATTACAAGTAAGAACCCAGTAGAACTTCCCAAACAAGCAGCTGGGCATCGGCCCAATGAGCTCATCCCCTGACTTTGCCACTGTGTGGCCTTGGGTATTCAAGAGCTCGGCTGCCAGGAACATGTGCCAACCTCTGCCATCCTGGTGGCATGAAAGATTGAAGAGGGCAATGAGCCAGATGATTTCCTGAACCTCCTCCACCCTTGCTGCAGTTGCTCCCCTCTGTGACATCACAATAATGGGAGTGGGTGGGCCCCTGGAGCTTATTTCAATCGGAGGGACAGACTCTTAGCCCTTCTCCTCCACCTCTCTTCCTCCTCTCTAACACCCACGAGCCAGGGCTAAGGCACTGATGCCCACCCAGATGCCATTTCCCGGAGAAGACAGGCAAGAGGCCAGTGGCCCACGAGGGCACCTTGAATTGTGCAACGTGTCTTTCCTGATCGGGGAAGAGCAGCCCTAGTGCGGACATGCCCTGGCACCGGCGAGGAGGCACTCAGCTCACAGATGCAGCATCTCCTCCGGCATCAAACGGCACCAGCAGGCACAGGCCCCAAACTCCAGACTTCACTACTAACCGAGCCAATCCCCCGAGGCTGTGATAAACCCTCCCAATGTTCAGTGAGCTCAGAAGCTAGAGCTGCCAATGGAACTAACCACAGAGCCCATCCTGAGGGTGCCGGGGCCCAAGGTGGAGAGCTCGGGCTCTGTACCCCCTTGCCCCAGTGCATTTTTCTGAGATTATGGAAGAAAGATGGGGCATACTCCTGGCACCACCCAGAGCCCTCCTGCTCTGTTCCCTGAGCAGACCAGTGACCCCCCCCCCACAGGCTTGCTATCTAAACAGGGGTTTAGAGAGTTGGGCACTGAATTCCCTCAGCAACCTGGTTCCACCCTTTCCCACCTCCTCCACTTGTCCGATGGTCCAACTCCAACAGGAAGGTTCTTCTAACAGATGTCATGGAGGAGGCAAGGAGAAAGTCACTGTATTCCTGTCCTAGGATTGTCTTAATGAAGGGGGAACTTAAAATAATAGAAACGTATTCTCTCAGTTTTGGAGGCTAGACGTTTGAAATCAAGGTGTCAGCAGGGCCATGCTCCCCCTGAGGGCTGTACGGGAGGATCCTTCCTTGCCTGCTCCTGGCTTCTGGTGGTTGCCAGCAACCCTTGGTGTTCCTTGGCTTGTAGTCGCATCACTCCAATCTCTGTCTCCATTGTCGCAAGGCCTTCATCCATGTGTGTGTTCCCAAGGCCTTCTTACGAGGACAGCAATCCTTAAATGTAGGGCCTACCCTAAGCTAGTATGACTCATCTTAACTTAAAATTCAATCTGCAAAGACCCTGTTTCCAAATGAGGCCACATTCTGAGATTCTATGTGGGTATGAATTTGGAGCCACACTGTTCTACCCACCGCAGTGAAACCAGTTTGAAAGGCCTGTCCCAGCTGTTGGTCTCTGTGCTTTGTATACAAAACGCAGCTTTCCCAGCATCTCAGAAGACAGAGCAAGGACCCCAGAGTGTGCCTGGGGCATTGCAACACAGTGATCCCTGCAGACCCGAAACTAAGAACATTCCTAGTGAGCTGACCATCATATTGCCTCTGGAGTAACATCACCATTTGGAAACATTCTCACACTCATTCTTTCATGTGATCTTCCCAACACTCCAGTGAGGTAGGCAGAGCAAGTAATATTAACTTCATAACACGGAGGGAGAAACTGAAATTCACTAAGATGAAATACCTTGCCATGAGCCACCTTACTGCTGGGATTACAAGCAGGGCCTTCTCGTGCTCAGTGCCTGCTTACCATCATTCCTGTGCCTGCATAAGTTAGGAGGGAAGACACCACCAAACAGGAAAGTGTCACCGGGCACCGAGGGCTTCAAATGTCCAGGCTACTCATTAAATACTCAGTGCTGAATTCATTTAGACAACAGACGCCGAAGAGACGAGGATTAATAAGATACAGCCTCTGTTCTCAAGAAGTTTCCAATCTGGTGAGAAAGACTGAAACGCCTAAACAGGACCACAAGGTTCACTGCTCTGCTCATTGTGATGGAAGATTGAAGAGGTAAAGGGGGAACAAAGGAGGAAGGGGTCAGGGCCACAAAGCAAAATATTTACTATAAAGAATAATATTCATACAACTGAAAATATGACTATGAACTCTCTCATTAGATGATGAATTGTTATCTATGTTGAATGTCCAGAATTTGATTATTATGTCATGGATATGTAAAGAAAGGTTCCAGGAGATCTTCTACTGGATAAAGGGTTCTGGTATCTACAACTTACTCTCAACTGATTAAGCAAATAATAATAGTAACAATATGAGTGTATGTGCATAAAAACGCATACACATCCGTGCATATGAACAGGAGGGAAAGACAGAAGCAAATGTGACAAAACGTTGACAATCAGCGAAGCCAGGTGAAGGACATAAGGAAGGTGTACTGTTATCGCAACTTGGCCACACATTTGAATTTTATTTTTCAAAATGAATAGCTAAAAAAGGTCAAGACTGAATAACACAGGAACAAGTCATTTAAGGAATAAACAGACTGAAAATTATCAAATTAAGATGTGACTAAATATCCTTGCTACTCAGTGAGAAAGGAAGAAGGTTGAGAGAGCCCACAGGTGGCAATTACTGGGAGAAATGAAAGTTTCAGCTAAAAAAATAATTTTATTTGGAATGCAACACGCAGGCAGAAGGGAGAGGAGAAGAGGAGGAACAATGATGGGCAGGAGGAACCATCTGAGCCAAAGCCCAGAAGCCCGGCTGCCCTGGATGTGTGCTGGGAGGGATGGCTGGGGCATGAGTAATGGGAGGAAGAGCTGGAGCTGGAAAGGTTGGTAAGGACCAGATCACAGCAGAACTTGCCAGTCACACTAAAAAGCTTAAACCTCATTTGAGAGCCAATTGGGAGTCACTGAAGGGTGTGAAGCAAGAGAGTGACTGAGATTTCCCACGTGTGGAGGGGGGTAGCAGTGTGGAGAGCGGGTTAGAGCAGAGTGAGGATCATATGTGAGATGTGTTGCAAGTCATTTAGCACAGATAATAGGCGAAGACCAAAGAGGATTTACTTAATAAATTACAACGGATTCAAGGTGATGCTTATAATAGCACCACACTCATTCACTTGCATTCTAATTGCTGCATTGTATGTACATCAAGTGTTTATACCTAACCCCGGGAAGTGCGCCCAGCATGCATGGCAGCCAGGAAAGGTTAAGAACCTGGACAGACAGCTGACAGAACAGAGAGTACCGTCAGCGGCAGTCCTGCAAAAACCCAGGAAAGAAATGATAAGGATTTAAGACGAATCATTTTCAAATCTGTAGCCATTGATTGCTCTTCTAACAACATGCAAAACAGAGAAGCATGCAATTGCTCTGTTTACATCAGGGATGAGAGGCCCTGACTCCCGCCTGCTCAATACCCCTTTCCAGCCCAACTTCGGGAGCCCCTGAAAGGTTTCCAGTAAAACAGTCTGAAAGCCCCTGGCCTGGACGAAGGGAGAAGGAGTTATGAGAATCTAGAGAGAAGGCAAGATATGCAGACGTTAGGAATCAACCTTTCACTTGGGGAGGAGTGGAGGTCATAGAAAGTTACTAGACTAGTTGCACGAGTTCTAGGTTTCTGGCTTGAGGGATTAGGAGGGAGGTGACTGTGACAGAAGAAGCAGATTTTAGAGAAAGATGAAGCCCTCCATATGCTGAATGGCAAGTGCATGCAGACACATAGTTAGGAGGCAGGGGGTATATGGCAGAGGGAGCCCAGGACAGGCGTCTCACCTGGACAAACAGATTGAAAACTCACCAGTAATTGGTGGTAACTGAAGTCCCAGGGGTGGGGGAAGCACCCAGAAAACAAAACAAAACATGGTATAATAATAAAAAAAAAAAGCCCTGACCGGTTTGGCTCAGTGGATAGAGTGTCGGCCTGCGGACTGCAGGGTCCCAGGTTCAATTCCGGTCAAGGGCATGTACCTTGGTTGTGGGCACATCCCCAGTAGGGGGTGTGCAGGAGGCAGCTGATCGATGTTTCTCTCTCATCGATGTTTCTAACGCTCTATTCCTCTCTTCCTCTCTGTGAAAAATCAATAAAATATATTTTTTTAAAAAGAGAGAGAGGGGAGAGAGCCTGGGATAGGATCCTGACTAATACCAACATGAAATAGTTGAGTTGGTCACAGAGGCAGGAAGATGGTTAGGTTTATGACGTCTTAGGAGCAAAGGAGAAGAAAGAAAGAAAAGGAAGAGTCACCTCACATTCTCTAGGATCCCTAGACACTAAGATTGTATTCACAGTCTAAGAGCCATCACAAGGAATTTTGTGTAAAGTGCTAGAAACCTAAGCACTTCTTCATTTTAACGAAATTCTGGAATAGGGATTTTCTCATTCATAAATATATCCTCTGTACTTACACGAGGCCCTGGAATGTAAGTGCTTTATAAATATTTGTTGAATGAGTGAATTAATTAACGAATCTTTAAGAACTATTTGGGGAAAGCATTACAATGGCTTTAAGTGCTTAGCAGAACTATTGAGAGGATCAGGGTAAACTTGGCCATCTGGAATGTTCCCCAGGAAAAGAAACATACCAAACTGTGTGTTGGCTCACAGAAGACCCGCCAGCCTTGTCGTGTCCCACGCGGGGTGAGACTGAAGGAAGAGCAATAGACATAAAACGAAGGCAGCCCAGGCGGCCTCAGGGCCCGGGAGCCCAGGCAGGCCAAAGTGTGTGGAACTGAGACGAAGAGCCAAGAGGACATGGGAATTATTAGATGTGCTTACAAAAACGTAATGTAATAAAAATAGAAATTCTGGATTTGGGTTTTCACTGCATCATTAAAACTGTATTTGAGAAGCGAGGAAGACAGCCCTGTAGGAAATATGCCAAATTAGCAGCATAGCTGCCTTGCCCCTAGAAGCCAGGCTCTCCTTCACTCTTTCTCCTGACCCCATAAGCAAAATCTAAGCTCTAGCAATGTTTTCTTCTTCCAAACAACCATGTGGGGCAGGAGAGTCGAGGACCACGGAAGGTGAGTCTGATGATTCCTTGTTCAGAGCCCACCTTCCTTGGCAGACTAGACTCTGTTGCTCACCAGGAAAAAGCACTCCATACTGAGCAGACGCTCATTTGCTCCTTAAAAAAAGAAGTCACTGCCCTAGCTGGTTTGGCTCAGTGGATAGAGCATTGGCCTGGGGACTGAAGGGTCCCAGGTTCGATTCTGGTCAAGGGCACATGCCTGGTTTGGAGGCACAATCTCTAGTAGGGGGCATGCAGGAGATGGCCGATCAATGATTCTCTCTCATCATTGATGTTCTTATTTTTCTCTCTCTCTCTCTCTCTCTCTCTCTCTCTCTCTCTCTCTCTCTCTCTCTCTCCCCCTCCTTCCTCTCTGAAATCAATAAAAATATATTTTTTTTTAAAAGTCACTGATTTATCTTCGATAGTATGGCAACTGGAGAATATTATGGTAAGTAGAAAATAGGCAAAAAGGACAAAATTAAAGCTCTCTTACTTCAGGAGCATCCAGAGAAGGAGAGTTCTCTGGAAAAGACAACCGTGCTGGGGAAAATGGAAGGCGGCAGGAAAAGAGGAAGATCAAATAGGAGATGGATTGACTCCATAAAAGAAGCCATAGGCACAGGAGCTGAGCAAGGCTGTTGAGGACAGGACACTGTGGACATCACTCAATCTTAGGGTCACCAGGTGTCGGAGCCAACTCAACAACATGTAACACGCACACGTGGAGAATAACAGAAATTCACACTGTGCAGTTAGCTGGATAGACAGAACCCTATGCATAATCTGAAAGGTAGCAGTAATGTTAATTCACGCTCCTGCTCAGGAAGACCCGGGACTTTCTGTACATAAATAATATTTTGACCAAGAACATAGCGAGGCATTTGTTGCCCTTGCCCCATGACCCAGTAAAGAGGCTAAGTGGAGGAGCTAAGAAAAAATTGTTTTCCTCTGTGATCTGGACAACATCACACATGCAGACCATCCCTTCGGCCACACGTGTTCAGAGACGCCTGGGCATAGTGTGTTAGGAGTTGTCCTTTCCAACACAACTTCCAAATGGTCTCAGCATGAATCAGAGAATTCTGATCACACGTTTCTTGGCTCCTTTTCCATGTCTTATCGCTTCTCTTGGTTTTCATGTTTTTCCACTCACGGATGGGTAAGACCAAACTCTGATATAGATGAGAACTCACAGAGGAAAATGACCTCAAACTCCTAAAGAATGGAAGGGTGCAGAGCTGCACCAAAGTGGGGTGAGGGGGGGGAGCGGTGGTGAAAGGAGGAAAATGACAGAGAAAGATGATCTGGAAGGACCCTATGGCTTTAAATGTGACTATCTCTAGGATAATGAAGGTTTTCATTTTCCCCTTTGGGTTTATCTGTATTTTCTGTTTTCTTCAAACAACTGTTACTATTTTAAATAGTGTAAAATATAATAAAAGTTGTTTTAATGATAAAAAATCAAATTAACAAAAACTAAATATCTCAAGATAAGATGTCTTACATGCTTTTTAAAAAAAGAGTTTTTAATGTAGTAAAATATACATAAAATAAATTTTGTCATTTTAACCATTGTCAAATGTATAATTCACTAGCATTAGGTATATTCACAATGTTGTACAACAATCACCAGCATCTGTTTCCAGAAATTTTTTATCATCCCAAATAGAAACTTGCACCCATCGATAATAATAAAAGTATAATATGCTCATTAGATCAGACATCCTTCCGGATGACCTTCCAGATGAAGCCACTGCGGTGGGGGCTGAGCCCCTTGCCTGAATTTCATGCATCGGGCCTCTAGTTAGACACTAACTTCCTATTTCCCGCTTCTCCCAGCCCCTGGTAAGCTCTATTCCACTTCTGTCTCTATGAATTTGCCTATTCTAAGTGCCTCATATAGGTGGAACCACACAATATTTGTCCTTTGGTATTTGGCTTATTTCACTTGGCATAGAGTCTTCAAGGTTCATCCATGTTTAAGTATGGAAACATCATTCCTTTTAAAAGCTGAATAATATTCCATTATATTCATGAGATGACAGAGTCTAGAACTGCTCTATACCACATGTGCCATCTGTTGATGACACTTAGGTTGTTGCCACCTTTGAGCTATTGTGAATAATGCCACTATAAACATTGCTGTGCAAGTATCTGGTAGAGTCCTTGCTTTTGAGTGTATACCTGGAAGTGCAATTGCTAAATCATATGGTAATTCTATATTTAATTTTTTGAATAACTGTTTTCCACAGCAGCTGCACCACTTTATATTTCCACCAGCAATGCATCGGTTTCCAACTTCTCCATATCCTTGTCAACACAAGTTATTTTCTATTTTTTATCCTAGCCATCTAATTGGCCTGAAACGGGGTCTTGTTTTGG
This sequence comes from Myotis davidii, assembly GCF_000327345.1. Lineage (NCBI taxonomy): Eukaryota > Metazoa > Chordata > Mammalia > Chiroptera > Vespertilionidae > Myotis > Myotis davidii. Next base: position 768,197 of record NW_006300377.1, on the reverse strand, counting down.
TTTTGATTTGCATCTATCTAACGATCAATGATGCTTAGCATCTTTTCATGTGCTTATTGACCATTTGTACGTCTTGCATGAAGAAATGCCTATTCGAGTCCTTTGCCCATTTATGAATTGGATTTTTGGGTTGCTGCTATGGAGTTATAGGAGTTCTTATATGTATCAGATATTTGATTTGTACATATTTCCTCCCATTCTGTGGTTTGTCTTTTCACTCTTTTGATAGTGTCCTTTGAAACACAGAAGTTTATTTAATTTTTCTTTTGTTGCTATGCTTTTGATGCTATATACAAAAAGTCATCACCATATCCAATGTTATGAAGGTTTTCCCCTGTTTTCTTAAAATATCTCTATGGTTTTAGCTCTTATGTTTAGGCATTTAATCCATTTCGAGTTAGTTTTGTGTATGACATAAGGACAGGTCTAACTTCGTCCTTTTGCATGTAGATATCCAGTCTTCCCAGCACCATTTGTTAAAAGACTGTCATTTCCCCTTTGGATGGTTCTAACATCCTTGTTAAAAATTTTACACGCTTTTCATATTGTGAAAGACAACAGATCTGAATGTACTCTGTGACTAAACGTGGAAAATAAAATAGCAACTCTTTACACTTATATAAAAGGTGGGGCTGGTAATATAACCCTATATTTATACACTGTTATATAGTATGAGACAGTTTATGTAAATTACACAATTTCATGGGTTTGGGAGTTGAACTGTCTGGGTTTGAACCTTGGCTCCATAACTTACCAGCTGTCTAGCAAATTCATGCACATACCTTGGACAAGTCACTTAACCTTTCTGGGCCTCAGCTTCCTCATCTATAAATTGGGGCTAATATTTCCACATCACAGGACTGTTATGAGGATTAACTGGGATGATTCATGTGAAACACAGCACATTTCCCAACACACCGTAACTATGCGATACGTGATACTATTGCAGTCATTACTGCCATCACTAATATCATATCATGGAGAAGTTTATATCTATTATTTCTAGTGACCCCCACCTTAACCCTTGACGGAAGCAGGACAGTAATAATCATCTCATTACAGAGATAAGGAAAGTTACGGTTAGAATATATTTTACTGAACCAATGTCATGTGGCAAGAAAGTGGCAAAACAAAATAAGTGTGTTTTCCACTACCCCATAAAAGAGACAAAGTGACTTCTGCCCTGGCCACGGAGTTCAGCTGGTTAGACGAAGATGGCAGGTTTGATCCCCAGTCAAGGCACACATAAGAATCAACCAATGGAGGCATAAAAAGTGGAACAACAAATCAAGGGATCTCTCTCTCTCTCTCTCTCTCACTCTCTCTCTCTCCCTCCCTCCCTCTCTCTCTTTTTCTCTCTCTCCCCAGTTCTTCTCTGTTTCTAAAAAATCAATCATAAATTTTTTTTTTAAAGAAAGACAGTAATTTTTACACAGAGATCTGGTCCCTGGGCCTATGCTCTTGTTTTCTGAGAAACTTGCCTATCGTCACTCATCCTGAAATAGAGATGGTTGACCTTCCCCGACTTTGCACAAAAGGAAACAACAGTGCAGAGAGAGTGAGAGTCCCATGTAGGGCAGACCCAGGAATCAGACAAGTCAGGAACAGACTCAGCACAACCACAGTCTCATCAGGACACTTCTCAAGTAATTATACAAGCCTTAGTGTGAAATAGCAAATTCATGCACACCACCTCCTGGCCAGATAGACGGAGGAAAGCGCTGTAGACGTGAGCTGCTGTACGTTCAGGGAGCTGGTTCTATCACTCTAGGCTTTGGAGAAAGAAACAGCTGATCTGAACTTAATGTAAAAGGGCTGTTAAAATTCATGTAGGAGACAGTTACATATTTTCTGAAAAGAAAGGTATTGGGTACCTACCAGGAGCAAGACATGTTTGGAGATGTGCAGACACAAAGATAATAATCTCTGCCCTACCTGGTGTGGCTCAGTGGATAGAGCGTCGGCCTGCGGACCAAAGGGTCCCGGGTTCGATTGTGGTCAAGGTCATGTACCTGGTTTGCAGGCTCCTCTTTGGCCCTGGCTTGGTCGGGGCTCATGCAGGAGGCATCTAATCAATGTGTGTCTCTCACATTGATATTTCTCTCTCTCTTTTCCCTCTCCTTAAAAATCAATGGAAAAATATCCTTGGATGAGAATTTAAAAAAAAAAAAAGATAGAAATCTTTGAGAAGTTTCAAAACAGAAGGGAAAATAGAAAACAAGAAAGAGAACATATATGCATTGCCCATGTACTCACAGACAACAGTGCAAAAGAGGCTAAATGGGGGGGGGCGCGGGGGGAGAGCTGGGTGGAGATGGGCAAAGGCGGGAGAGGGGAAGAAGAGGGACATCTGCAATAGTGTCAACAATAAAAAATTTAAATTAAAAGTAAATAAAGAACTACAATTTAAGGCAGTATGTACTAAGTGCCTTAAGAATTTTTTGTGAGAAAAAAAAAAAAGATTTTTTTGTGAAACTTCCGTAACGCTGCTCCTATCAGCAAAGCAAGATCCTTAAGTTTGTCCAAAACCATGTCCCATTGCTTAGTTTCCATCAAAAACCTGCCTGGTGGATTTAGCCCCTCGGTACTGAGCCCTCGTTATGCAAAACCTCTTCCATTTCTTCAAGAACCAAAGGGAAGCCCAGCCTTCCTGATGTACTATGGGGTGGATGGCGAGGCTATAAATTTATTTGGATTTACGATCTGGCGCTCTCCCTTACCTCCATCTGTGCCAAACCAGCCGAGGACGCTCCTGATTAATCGTCTGTGAAAAGGACATGACTGCAAGGTGCATGTTCTCACTCAAGTGCTTTCAACAAGACCCTGGGCGGTTCGTGGCGAGGCTTTCAGGAAGGAGCTGCTCACAGAGCATCAGATATGTGGCCTTCCTTGAACCTCGCCGCTGTCTCTAACTAGAATGGAAAAAATGCCTCCGCAGTCAGGGAGAGAGGGGACGTTATGCAGGCTCCGCGGTCTAAGCCTCGGCGTGAGGCTGGGTAGCTGTCAGCCAAGCCACCCGAACAGGTGACTCTGGGCGTGGGATGCGCTGGGAGACTTTCATCAGCCACCAGAGGCGGTGTGAGGTAGAGGGAAGAAGCAGGCTTTAGAGAAACAGTGGTTCAAGTTCAACTTTAAACCACTCAGACAGCGTGTGAGCCTGAGCAAGGTCTCTGAGTTTCAGATTCCTTTCCTAAAGAAGGAGAGAACCCTCACCTATAGAGTGGCTGTGATAGTGAGCTTCTAAAACTCTGCCAACAACGCCGTCTCTTGGTATCTACATGGTCCTCTAATCTCCTCCCCTTGAGTGTACACGTACCGAGTGACACAAAACAAGTGCAAGAGTGATGGGCTGTCACTCCCGAGATTAGGTGACAAGGGATGGTGACTTCTGCCTTGCTTGTACTTCCTCTCTTGCCCTTCTCCCCTGCTGTGAGCTGCCCCAAGGAGCAGTCCACACGGCGAAGACCAGAGGGCAACCTCCAGCCAACAGTCCCCGGGGAGCTGGATGCTGCCAACAACCCTATGAGTGGGTTCGGAAGCTGATCCTTCCCCGAACCTTCGTGGGACTGCAGCCCCACCAGCACCCTGGCGGCAGCTTGTGAGAGGCCTGGTTGGTGGTTCCGGCTAAGCCATGCAGATCCCCGACTCACAGAAACCAGGAGACAGTAAGTGCTCATTGTTTTAAAGCACGAGTTTTGGGGTAACTTGTTAAACAGTGACAAGGAACCAATACAGTGGTACTGAGGATGTCATAGGTACCGTGTACAATAACCAGGCCTTAAGGGGTAGCTATTATCGTTAGTATGAGATGGACCAATTGCCTTCCAATCTGTTTGTAGAAAAGATGTGGCATGAAGACGAAGGGTGAGAGAAGATGACATTTCCCAGGAAATCATGAACTAAGCAGAAGCTAAAAAGAGAAATATAGCCAAATGCCAACTATTTTGTAACGTGCGATCATCTCCCTTCTCCATGGTCCCAAAATATTTCATGTGTGCCGTGATTATAGTGCCAGCACACTGGCCCTGTGTCATGCCGATGTCCCCTTCTCCCTCCTGTCCTCACATATAGGGGCCGTGCCTTTCTTTCTTTCTTTCTTTCTTCCTTTCTTTCTTTTCCTTCTTTCTTTTCTTTTGTTCAGAGAGGAAGGGAAAGGGAGAGACAGATAGAATATCAATGATGAGAGAGAATCATTGATTGGCTGCCTCAGGCACACCCCACACTGGGGACCGAGCCCACAACCCCGGGCATGTGCCCTGACTGGGAATCAAACTGTAACCTCCTGGTTCCCAGGTCAGCACTCAACCACTAATCCACGCCGGCTGGGCACGTGCCTTCATTTCTTAATCCATCCCATCAAGCACCATACTTTGCAATAATTATAATGAAAATAGCCCACAATTGTTCTTCCTTCTGTTTTAAAAATTATGCTGGTAAGGGTTTTCTTCCCATCCTTTCCTATTGAAATCCTCCTTGTCTTTCCAAGTCCAGTTCACAGAAGTCCTTCTCTACATGGTCTGTCTGACTTCTAGTTCTTTTTAAAATAATAGTCACTTCCTCTATGATTCTTATCACAGACTATTTGGTTCTCCAATTAGTACTCACTTTACCTGGCTCTTTGTTAGAACTAGTGCATAGTTGTCATCTCTCCCTTTAGAGGGCAGCCTGCAGACCAGCAGGGCAATCTGTCTTAGTCACCCTGCGAGCTACAGTGGCCACCCCAAGTTTGTAGTGGGTTCTCAGAACCAGTGACTGAAGGAATAGGTTAATTCTCTGAGATTTGAATAAACAAATCTCTGAGAACAAGAGGGGGAAAAATCTAAGAGGACAGGTCACAGATTTTAACACTTTTTCAAAGCCACAGGGGCATCAAGTCCCCATCAACCCAACCAACTTTGCAGAACTGATGGGATCCCACGGGTGTTTTTTCCACGCATGCTGTGGATCCCTGCTGGCACCATCCCCAGGACAGAGAAGATGGAGCTGTGAACACTGCTCTTACAATGAAAGGAAGACCAGGTAAAAGATGCAGACAGAGTGTTAGAAACCTAATTCAAGAGGGTACAAGATGCCCTGACTGGTTTGGCTCAGTGGATAGAGCGTCAGCCTGCGGACTGAAAGGTCCCAGGTTCGATTCCAGTCAAGGGCATGTACCTTGGTTGTGGGCACATCCCCAGTGTGGGGTGTGCAGGAGGCAGCTGATTGATGTTTCTCTCTCATCAACTCTCTATCTCTCTCCCTTCCTCTCTGTACAAATCAATAAAATATATATTTAAAAAAAAAAAGAGGGTACAAGAAACAAGCACTCATGCATTTTGTTGCCCAAGTCAAAGGCCAACCCATGCTCCCCTGCCCACTTCCTGCTCTAATACACCATCATCAAGACCCAAGTCTAACACGAATTGAATCTCCACACAGAACACAGTTCTGTGCCAAACAGGACGAAGCCACTGGTGATTTCACAGCTCTCCTAGCTTCCTTCTTGTGCAACAGGGTAGGGGCAGCCAAAGATGCCATAAACAGATGGGAAATGGGGTGTGCCTGCGACGCTGCTCTGACAGCATAGGCCATTAAGGAAGGTGAAGCAGGGCAATAACTCCCACAACTGCTGCTGGGTGAGAGAAGGCCATGGCCTTGGCAATCCCTCCTCCCTGACGACAATCTCAACTCAAGGATGGCCAAGGCGCAGCTGAGGAGGACCAGGCCCCTCCAACCCCAGGGCCCCCACTTCTGAACATAGGGCCGGCTCCTCTCTGAGGTACCAAATGAGCCACAGGCATGTCTGGACCTGGGCCTCTTTGCGCCCAGTGTCCTCCTCTCAAAGGTGCTTGTCACCTGTGTGGTAACTGGTCAGAATAACCCTGCAGGCTGGGGATTGGTCAGCACCCACCTATTCGATGGTGATTAGTCAGAACCTACCTTTTTTATGGTGATTGGTCAGCACCTACCTGCCTGGTGGTGGTTGGTCAGCACCATCTATTTGATGGTGATTCGTCAGAACCAACCTTCCTGATAGTGATTGGTCAGCAGCTACCTACCTGGTGGTGGTTGGTACTTGCCTGCTTGGCCCTGTTGGTCAGGTGCTGTCCATGAACAGGCCTGTGAAATAAGTAAGCACCCTTGTCAAGGAAGCCTGGGTCTGGAAGAAGGGCGGGGCAAGAGAAGAAAGGAACATCCACCCCATGTTTACTTTACTTTTAGCACCATTTCTTTCCTTTGATCTTCACCTGTAGGATAGGTGCACTCAACGCATTTTTGCAGAGTTGTTTTTTCACTTATTTCACAGATATTTTGGGAGTACCTATTCTGAGCCCAATTCTTGGGAGTTCTGATGTTGCCACCACCAGTCATATGTGCACTGCAGGGGTGCACATATGACTCAAGCCCTGCCAGTCACAGCATTGCATCCCCGAGAAGTCATTCAGCCATCATCATCATCATCCACATTTTCTGAGCACCTACCATGTGCCAGGCACTGTTCTAAAAGCTTTCTAGGTATAATCTCATTTAATCTTCACAACAACCCTTGGTAGTAAGCACTGTTATTTTTTGCTATTGTTTTCTATGAGAAACTAAAGGCATTCTAACTCCAAAGCCCACTTACGTAACTACCCATTACACTGGCTCCTGCCTATGGGCCGGGAGGGGGACCAGCACCTCCCCAAAGGCAGCTCAGGAGAAGCACTGGAGCAAGCTGCTCTCTTATTTCCAGAGTTACTCCGTCCTATTATTTAAAACAAACCCACATTGTCCTTCTACATTAAGCAGAGCCTCAAATATGTGCTTACCATAGAAGTCGAGGAGCTGCACATTCATTCCTCACTCATCTGTTATCCCTCCTGGGCCAGGTGCCATGCATGACCCTCGGAGGCACAAAGATGAAAAGACGAGATCAGCCCAGGGCAACTGCACAGACTGGTGGGAAGTCAGGCTCTGCAATGGTTTGCTTTAGAGCGACTGTTCCTCAGCCGGCCCAAGGGACTGACTGTCAGATGCAGAATCTGGGCTCTGGCCTGGCTGCTCCCCAAATCAGAGTGAGGCATCAGGAAAAGAATGGGCAGCAACCACGTGGCCAGGGTCACCGTGTCACATGACACGCCACATGACTTGGGCCCTACTAGGGAGCTGCTCTGACACTTCCTAACCAGTACCAAAAGCATGATGCATTTGGCTTACAAACTGCGCTTGTTTCTCAGAATTACATATGATCCCATATTCTCCCTGGAAATTAACTGTTACCTAGTGAATTTTTAAAGCCATACTCTTTCTCAATTGCAGGAAACTTGGAGGGGTGGAAAAAACACACAAAAGGAGAAAGTCTAAGTCACCCAGCACCCCACCACCCAGAGGCAAGCACTGTTCACTTCCTCCCCATCCTTTCTATATACATTTTTTAACACAGTTGAGATCATACTGTATAATCAATTTTGTATCTTGCTTTTCAGAAATGTGAATTTAAAAGTCAAGCACCCAAGAACCCCAGCTATCTCATCAACACTTCAGATGCCTCAGAAATGCATTGGAATTTTTAAAAATTGATTCTACAAATCTCCCCCCTCCGCTTCTCCCATGACCACGTGGGATTTGCAGCAGAATACACACGATACAGACACGTCCCCTGAAGTGTAATAGATTTGAATTGCACACAAGTTGGTGAGTGAATGTCTAAATAATTAGGAGGTTAATTAATCTAAAGTATAGGAGGATGAGAGAAATGTGAAGCTACAGATTCCACAGAGAGGTCTGCAAGCCTGGCTTGCTAATGAAAATAGGGAAGTGAGAGAGTGAGGTGACTGAAGCTGGTAACAGGGCCTCCACGGGGCATCCGATTCTGGCACCTGAGCACACAGATGGCGAAGCCAGACACTCAGGTTCAAATTTGGGCTTCGCTGCCTATCAGCTTTGTGACCTGGGGCAAATGATTTCCCCTCTCTGAACTTCAGGATTCTCACCTGCAAATGGGGAGGATTCTAACTTGTGCTGTCGTTGTAGTGATTAATAAGCTCACCTATGTAAAACATTTCAAACACACAGTAAAACCTTAGTAAGAGTTAGCTCACACTAGCTGAACAGCAGTATGGCCTAAAACAGTCACTTTCTCAATTTATTTTTTTACTGTGACCCACAATAGAAATACATTTGGCATTATCACCCAGGACGTACAAACATATGTTATAGTTATATATATGTATGTGGGTAGATGCACATATTGCAAACACATATATGTCCTAAAACACCAGTTATCCTTACCCATGCAATAGAGTCATATTTTCCATCCTATTTTATTTCATTTTTGAAAATGCTGGTTGTAACCCATTAAAGTGATTTCGTGATTCACTCACTACTCGGCCTCGGTTTGCAAATTGGAAAACACTGGCCTCTGAAAAGCACATAGATTTTGGTATAAAAAACACAAAAAACCCTCAGATTAGCTTTCACCTCTGCCACTTACTACTGGTGTGACTGTAAGAATGTGTTTTGTTTGCTTGCTTTTTTAAAAAGAATCCGACCTTCAGTTTCCTCATCTGTACAATGAACACAGTGGCCGTCTTACCAGCACCTGTGACACGGCACAGGACGCGGCATGGTCTCTGTGGGCTGTAGCTTTTGTAATAGACCTGCTTTGCAATGCACACAGGCCGCCGAGGGAAGCTGGTCCCCATTACCAGTGCCTCTGGGACCTCCAAATGCAATCAGCACGGGGCTTTGTCTCAGGGCCTGGTGTGCAAGCAGCTTCCGAGGTCGGTGATACCCTTGCCTAACAGCATGCTTCCCCGTCCTGCTATTTGGATTTGATTTCTTAAAGTACTTCCTTTATTTTAATTCAGACCCCAGGGACCTGGAAAGTACACCACTGCTTTTTCCCAATAAAAATCAGGCCGGCAATAAGCATATTGCATTTGAAACGGTAAGGCTGGGCGCACCTTCAAAGGACACCGCATTAGGACTTGGCTCCCTCCCAGCCTGTGTTAGAGCCGATTTCCCCGGAGGAAACTCGGCCACAGCCTCGCAGGCTGGTGGGCTGAAGGAAACCTTGGCTTTCATAACTCTTTTATGGCTGGGCCAATGAGACACTAATAGGAGAAAAAACACTATCCCTGGGACATCAGTGGCAGACTTGGGCTCAGCAACTCTGGGCCCACCCTTGGTCTCTGGGCCCAATCACATGAGAGTCTCCAATGCCCAACAAGCTTCAGTTATCGGAGGCATTTTATTTTATTTTTTAAAGATATCTTTATTGATTTCAGAGAGGAAGGGAGGGATAGAAACATCAATGATAAGAAAGAATCATTGATCAGAGCCTCCTGCATGCCCCACACTGGGGATCAAGCCCGCAACCTGGGCATGTGCCCTTCTGGTTCATAGGTTGATGCTCTACCACAGACCCACCGTGGCTGGGCTATCAGAGGCATTTTAATTCCTGGGGAGCATTCTTTCAAGGTTGCTCTACTTACAAAAACAATTTTTTCAATAGTAATATATATATAGCAGTTTCTGGATGCCAGGCACCATTTTAGCTGCTTTACAAACATCTTCACTTATTCAATTTTCAGTCCTGTGATGTAGATCCTATCATTACCCCCATTTTAAGGATTAAAAAACTGAGGTACAAGGGGATTGCATGATTTGCCCAAATTCTCATGGCACACCTGATATTTGAACCCAGGCAGACCGAGTCCACTATCTCCCATCGCCCCTTAGTAATGACATGAGCAGTTAACCCCTACGGCTGGCTCGCCATGGGCCAGCCACTGGTCTACGCCTCTATAGGAAGCAGCTCATTTAATCTTCACAACAACCCTATGATTTGACATTATTATTATGCCTGTTTCCTGGATACTGTTGTACCTATGCCCAGAGCTATTTTTTTCTGGAAGCTTCTAGACGGAGAACTGTGACGCGTCCTCCATTCTGAAACAGCATGAGGGCCAAAGCACCTGTGAGAGGATGGTTTTATTTGTCAGCAGTTGCCCTCTTGAATAAGAGAGAGGTTGCAGCTGTTGACCCATTCATCGATCACCCATTTTCTAAAGACATACTCCACGCCGGGTGCCTGGCTGAGCTCAGGGGACTCAAGGATGCACTCAGTCCCTGCCCTCAGTAGGAAACAGTCTGGGATCCACAAGGTTGATAGCTACCGTTTTTCAGCTCTTGCCCTGGGTCAAGCACAGTGTTCAGGGCTTCCTATACACAAGGTCATTGTCTCCTCCTAACAACCCTTACTGAGGTTGGTATGATTGTCCCTGAAGTCAAAGTTGGGTGAAACCACGGTTCAAACCTAGGTTTTCCTGATGGCAAAGCCCATATCCTCAAACACTAAATCACACTCAGGACCAGCCCAGGGTGTACAGCCAAGGTACGTGGACATGTGGTTATCACTCCAACATCCAGCCCACTCACCCTCCGTTGTGAAATAGCCTGTGATTTGTCTCCACCCTCGGCTCCAGGGATAATTGGTCTAAACCAGACTTAAGCAGTCAGCACGTGGTATATGCACTGGCTCTCTCACGGTCTTCCATGATGCCCTGCTGGACCACGGTGAACTCTAGGAGGCTCTCCCAGGTCCTCTCTCCTGCCTCCCTGCACAGCACATCCAGTCAACTGCTCCCCACCAGGCAGGAACATCCTGCAAGACTTGCCTCCTCCAAGCTCTGCTCAGAAGCAAGGCAAGAGCTCTCTGTGTCCTTGGACCACCCAAGGCCATCAGGAGTTGCCATCACCCCCACCACGTCAGTTATCTTTGGGGGTCCGGGTCGGGTAAGGACAGGGCCTAAGGTTCCTTTGAGTTGAAGATCATTTAATGCTTTTGCTTTTTCTCTCTTCTTTCTGTTTCACTTCCTCTTTGTCCTCTGTATCCCGCCCCCACCCCAACCCCGCTTCACTCCAGCAAATCTTAGCTGGTTGGGGAGTAGTGTGTACAGGTTAAACACACACACACACACACACACACACACACACACACAACAGAAACTAACTCTGATCAATCACATATGCTTCTAAATCATTTTTGTTTTAGTAAGCATAACTTCAAGAATTTGACTCATTCTCTGGTCATATGCTACGTCACCTGTCATTGCACAAATATTGAATGATTTAAGTTAAATAAATAAATCAACATGGAAAATAACAGAGCTCACTCTCACTGTACTTTTATCTAGCACAATTACTGTAATATAATAAATGTAAGTGTAACTTAATACTACTTTTCTTATATACCAGGTCATGTTCTTGGCGCGTTACACCTATTAACATTGGTGATCCTCAAAGCACCTCTTAAAGTAGTGCTACTAGTATTCCCACACTGTAGATGGGAAAACTGGATCAAAGAGGGGTTATGTAACCCGCCTCAGGTCACACAGCTTATTAGTACCAGAGCCAGGATTCAAACCCAGGAGTTGGGCTGCTGTGTAGTGCATCCCCAAACACTGCCAAACTCAACCTGATAATGATGGTATGTGCCAGTAAGAGGTGAAGCAACTGGCCCAACATCACTCAACTAGTTGAACAGGTTCAAACTTGGGACTAGAACCTTCAGAGCTTATCATTTTCCTTTGTATCTCTACTTTTCAAGATTGACAAAGCTGATGACTTTGCCAACCACGGTGGGTGCAAAACTACCAGTCACTTGCAGACAGAATATCTTGGAAAGCTTGGCTGTCGTTGCTTAAGATTCGTAATAGACATCATTGTCAGGTCCAGCTCTCAGGCTCAAAAAACAAAAAAAAAAAACAAAAAAGAAAACTGCTCAAGTACAAAACAGGGAAGGAGAGATGGAGCAACTACAGCCAAGGAGAAAATCCCCACTGGGGATTTTACTGACCTAGAGCTAAGAAGGAGTCAGCATTCCAGATGTGGGCTCCCAGATGCTCTTGGACTGTATTAACACTGTCCCAAATAAGGGACATGCAAGTCCTGGTCTTATGCTTATGCTCACATCTGAATTCTTCAGAGAGGGCACGGCCAACTGGAGCCCTAGAGGAGGATGGCAAACTTGAAAAGGAGAGATTGGAAGCCATGTCATTGGAGGAACCACGAAGGGTCTGCAGTGGAGCTCTTAAGAATGAAAAAGTATGTAGTTCAGGGGACCTGATTGCTGTTTGCAAAACTCTGAAGGGCTGGCTGCCATGGAAAAGAGTGAGAAGACTTGGCCCGTGAGTTCTAAAGGAGCAAACCTCAAGCCAAGAGAGGGAAGAGAGAGAGAACGCAATAAGGAACTTAAATGCTCAAGCCTTGGAGTTACACAACCTAGATTTGAATCACTACTTAGCTGTTACTTAATGCCTCTGTGCGTCAACATCCTTGTCTATAAAGTAGAAATAATAAAAGCATCTACCTCACAGAGTTCTTGAGAGGATTAAGTGAGATAATCCATGTAAAGTATTTAGCGCTTGGCATATGGAAGTGCTCTGTGAATGATACGTATAATAATTATTATTATCATGGTGGCACTATTACTAGTATCGCCAGGGCTGTTAGCAATGAGACATGTTGTCTTTGGCAGTAACAAGTACCCCTACCCTGAACATGTGTAAACAGAGGTTCAAAGACTTAGCACCTAGTGGAGATGTTGTAAAGTAGATTCAAGCCTTGAGGTACAGGGGAGGGTAAGAAAATCTCCATGGAGCCTGGATTCTGCCTCTTTCTGCCACAATTCAGAGTGCCCCTTATAGGAATACCCCCATCTTATTCTGTTCAGATTGCTATAACAAAGATACCAGACTGGGTGGCTTATAGACAACGGACGCTTATCTTAACTTAATTAGGGTGCTCCTAAGGCTTAGGAAGAGCCGCACTCAAGGGGCCAAAGAGCTGCATGTGGCTCACGAGCCACAGTTTGCCAAGCCGCAGTTTGCCAACCACTGCTCTAGCATAAGCATGTTAAACATGCAGCCCACCGGCCACAAGTTTGATATGAGACCACTTCCTTTTTCATAGACAGCCATCTTCTCATTGTGTCCTCACATGACAAAAGGATCACCTAACCTTAACCTCTTAAAGACCCCACCTCCAAATACCATCACATTGGGGGGTTAGGTTTTAACTTATGAACTTGGGTGGCACACAAGCACCCAGTTTCCAACGAGAGTCATGGAGACAGTCATTGGGAACAGCCTGGCCTTGGTCCAGGTGGAGACAAGCAGAGACAGCTCATTCACTGCCAGTGGCCTACAGAGGTGATAAGAACAAACAGCTCCGTAAGAGCCATCACTCTGCCCACACAAGGTGTGACAACGAGCCCATAAACACCTTGGGAGTGCATGGAAGCAAATGCAGACAGAAGAATCAGGCAAAATGATCTGCCTTCCAAAGGCGCTGCTGGCATTGGATTCACATGTTCCTTGTGTGTCTATGGAAAGTGTGGTTTAGCACAAGTCTAATGGTGAAGGGGCTCCTTACAGAATCCTGAAGGAGGGCGAACTAACCAGGAGCATGTTCAGTTTCTTCCCTGAAACTTGCCCGTCAGATAAATCCGTCCTTCTCTGGGGACAAGGTAGTGCAGGTGCATAAAGGCCATTGCCGCACTTAAGAACATGGGACAAAGGAAATGGAGGTTTTCCTGACACCTAGTACATATGTCCAAGTTTTAGGCTGTTAAAAGAAGGAGGTGAACATCTTAGTCTGCTCCAGCTGCTATAACAAAATACAGGCATATCTCACTTTATTGTTCACTTTCTTGTCCTTCACAGATACTGAATGTTCTACAAACTGGTTTGTGGCAACCCTATGTTGAGCAATTCTATTAGTGCCATTTTCCCAACAGTATTTGATCACTTGCTGTCTTTGTGTCAAACTCTAGTTATCCTAGCAATATTTCAAACTTTTCTCCTCATTATTATATTTGCTATGCTGATCTGTGATCAGTGATCTTTGATGTTACTAGGGCAAGACTACCTACCAGCAAAAAGAATATAATTCACTAAGGTTCAGATGATGACTAGCCTTTTTTAGCAATAAAGTATTTTTTAAGTAAGGTATGTGCATTTTTTAGACATAATGCTAAAACAACAGACATTTATTTCTCATAGTTCTGGAGAGTGGAAAGTCCAAGATCAAGGTGCTGGCATATTCAGTTACTGGTGAAATCTCTTCTTGGCCCATAGACAGCCACCTTCTAGCTGTGTGCTTACATGGGGCGGGGGGAGAGACTTACAGAGGTGATGCAAACAAAGTGCTCAGTAAGAGCCATCACTCTGTCCACACAAGGTGTGACAACAAGACCTGATCTCTTCCTCTTCTAATAAAAACCCTGAGTCCATCATGGGGGCTCCACACTCATTGTCTCATCAAAATCTAATTATTTCCCAAAGGCCCCAACTCCTAATACTTCCACATTCGGGGTCAGGGCTTCAACACATGAATTGGGGAAGACACAAACATTTCAGCTCATGACAGAGAACTAGGATTGGATAGGCTCCTAGCTCCCATAGAAACCGCAGTGAAAAGAGCCTTGCACCTGACCTCCTTAAGCCTAAGTTTAAATCCTGACTTTGCTACTTACTAACAGGCAACCTTGAGCAAATTATTTTCTCTCTCTAGACCCCAGGTCTGTCCTCTGAGGAATGGGGATTATGGTGCTCAGTCTACCGCAGAGGGTGGTTGGGAGGACCAAATCTGAGCATGGGTCTGGACAGATGGGAGAGGTTGTATTTGTTGTTGGCGTTACTTCTGGTGTCATCTGGCCTCGGTACCCTTCTTCCTGAGGGGGGCGTGCCATGTGTGAGCCTGCCTGCCTTGAAGTCTAACCTGGACATATTTTGAGGCACAGGTATCACTGAACTACTTGAAGGAAGGAGGTGGCTTCCCAGCATAAGGTCTGTTGAATAGTCTCTGTTTTAGAAGGTCTATCATGAGCCTGGTCATAACCAAACTATTGGACTGGACATTACAGATTTGCCAGCTTTCCAGTCACCTCTAATTCCTTGGGTAGCTCAGGGAAAGTCTGGATCACACTAGACTGAAGCACTTCCTGTCTCTGTCTTCTGGTCTACTAACTACACTCTACACACACACACACACACACACACACACACACACACACACACAGAATCCAACTCAACTCTAATGGTTCAGTTGTTTTTCAAGTACAGAGAGAATTCATAAACAATTCCTTAGAAGTTAAAGGAGAGAGGGGGGAAAAATCATCTTGTATCCAGCCCAGAATGGATTTTTAAAAAAATCTAAGAGTCAAGTTTTCTCTTCCCCTGAGACATGATTATGATTCTCTCTTTTCTCGCGATGGTTTCATGTGCATTACATACCCAATGTGGAACACATTGGTGCTGCTTGCTGATGTCTGGTTCTCCCTCCAGACGCAGAATAGGATTGCATTTCCTGGCTCCTTGTGGCTTCCTTTGGCTGCATGCAGCCAGGTGACCAGTCCTCATCAATGAGTGGTCAGTAGAGGTGAAAGTATTAGGAGGTGGGGCCTTTGGGAAATAATTAGATTTAGATGAGGCCATGAGTGTGGAGCCCCCATGATGGAATGTTGCTTCTGGGCTAGAACATTTAACTGTTCAGCCACCATTATGGGTCCTCCAGAGTTCTCGTGCTGTGGAGACTGGCCATGTTCAAGGTGGTGGCTGCTCCACCATGCAGATGTGGTCCCTAATGGGGAGACACGGAGTGGAGCCTCCTCCCAATCTCTGGGCACTATGTAGGTGAGCAAGAAACTAACCTTAATTGTCATAAGACATTAGAAATTGAGAATTGTTTGTGACTACAGTTTAACCTATCCTATTTTACCTGATATATATATATGTACTAGAGGCCCGGTGCATGAAATTCGTGCACAAGGGGGGCAGGGTAATTAGAAGGTGGCCAGTGGGGCGGGACTGGGCTAGACAGCCAGACACACACTGGAGCCAACCTCCTGCGGCCACTCCCCGGCATCTGCAGAGAGAGCGGGGTCCTCTGGTAGGGGGGTCCCTCGGCCTGGCCTGGGGGGATCGGGCTGAAACCGGCAGTCTGATGTCTCCTGCGGGGTCCTGGGAGGGTGCAGGCCAGGCCAGGGGACCCCACCAGTGCACAAATCTGTGCACCGGGTCTCTAGTTTAGTATAATAATCTCCAGATCCATCCATTTTGTCATATTTTTACTTCGGAGCGCATCACCACCTTCCCTTCCACAAGGGCATGCATCAGCGAATCCTCGATCCTGTGGGC
Source organism: Myotis davidii (assembly GCF_000327345.1). Lineage (NCBI taxonomy): Eukaryota > Metazoa > Chordata > Mammalia > Chiroptera > Vespertilionidae > Myotis > Myotis davidii. The sequence continues at coordinate 752,034 of NW_006300377.1, read as the reverse complement.
TTCAGCAGCAGCAGCAACAGCTCACTACCTGCCAGCCTGGTCGTAGGCAGCCATCTTGTGAGGGCGTGGAGGTGAATTTGCATATTACCTCTTTATTATATAGGATATCACAAAGAAAATAATTCAAATTGTCTTGATATTGGTTTCCGCCCTCAAGAATCCAAGTTGGCCATAGATGACACCAATTGTTCATGGGAGACTGGAAAGGGCCTCGCTCAGAGCGCCCACTGTCATGGTCCGGCCCAGAGAGCAGACCACGCCTCCCAGGGAGCTGATGTAGCCTTTGCCTTAAACGTTGGGTGCTTCCTCCACCACATGGCAGGTTTTCATCTCCTCAGAATAATTTTTTAGCAACTTGAGAAACTGCAATCCAAACATATAGTATTTTTGGCTGGAAATTAAAACACGTCACTTTTAAAACATAAGCAGCATGCCCTGAATGTTTATGGTAAGAAGCTCACTCCTGGCCAGACTGCAAAGCTCACATTACTGAGAGGCAAACCCTGGAGCATGCTAGCAGTTTGCCTCCCAGTTCATCCTTCCTTTTTCTTTTTTCTTTTTAATTTAAAAAAAAATATGTGTTTCTTAATTTTTAGAGAGAGAGGAAGGGGAAGGAATAGAGAAAGAGAAACGTCAATGAGGGAGAAACATCATCCATCAGCTGCCTCCTGCATGCCCCCTACCAGGGATAGAGCCGGAAGAAACCTGGGCATGTGCCCTGACCAGGAATCAACCAGTTCGTCCTTCCTACATGGCGCAGCCACTGTGAATTTCTCCGCTGGTACACGGGCTCCCGGGCCCTGGGACTGCTTTCCTATCAGAGGGTGAGTGGCTAGAATGTCCCCTTACGGTCAGGGGACAGCATGGTAATGGAGAGACAGGGTTCTGTCCGCAGGGCTGCCCGTATGCTGAGCCAAGGCTGCCGGTGCCAACGAAGGCTCAGCCATGGAGCCTCCTGATGGGGGAGCCACCCGATTTCTTTGTTCACGCATTCACTTAGTTCATGTAGTCACGCATTTGTGTGTTGATGCCAGCAATGGGCCAGCTTCTGAGAAAGGTGTGGTGAGGAACCCAAAGACAAAGACAACATAACCCCTACTCTGAAGAGGCTCGAACCCAACACTGGAGGCACTTGGTAATGCAGGTCATAACAAAGACATGACATGCAATGGGAATGTATAGGAAGGTGATGTGAGAGGGGGTCCATGTGAGGAAAGGGAGAGAATGAACAGTCCTGACGCCTATTACTACCTTCGTCACCAAACACAGTAGTAATTCAATATCAGATGTGGACACTGAGCTGCAGAGACATAAAGGGATTTTTCCAAGGCCAGGAAACAGTTGGGAGAGTCACCTTTAACACACAGGTTTATCTGACCCCAAAAACAGAGTCTGTTGAGTAACAACCTCTCTCAGTCACAATTTACCATCTATAAAATGAAGATAAAGTAAAAGCACCAATCTCATGGAGCAATTGGAGGATTAAATGAGATAATCCATGAAAACAAAGGCTTAGTCTGGCACACAGTAAGTGCCCAATAACTGTTAGAATATTATTACTTAGCACCTACTGTATTGCAGGCATTTGTACTTCACAAACATTCTTATCTTCTTTTTATTTTTTAAAATATATTTTTATTTATTTCAGAGAGGAAGTTGGACTCATCTTCCTTTTAAGGAAAAGGAGAGCAAAGCTCCCCTAAATTAAACAACTTGCCCAAGGTCACCTAACTGACAGCAGTGACAGTGCTGGGGTTAGGACTGAGGTCTGCCTGATGTGGACATTGATGCTCTTTCCGCCATGCCAACGTGTCCCCCAAAGCTAATGCGGAGGGTCAAAAGTCCCCAGGGGATGGTGGTGTTCCCCACTGTGTTATGTATTAGGCAGTGCTCAAGCGTACACACCGTGCATTGCCCAGGCAGCTCCACGTTGTACCAACCCAATGACCTTGGGCAAGCTATTTAACTTCTCTTAGCTCCATTTCCCCATCTGTGAAATGGGGTAACAATGAGGTCTCTCCCCATGAGGCTTATGAGGTATTAAACAGGACAATGCGTATGACGTGCTTAGCAAGATGCCTGGCCCATGGAGATCTCAATGAGTGTGAATGTTGATGATGATGGTGATGATGACGGTGCTGGCATCATTGACATAATCTGTGTGAGACACACATGGAAGCTGCCACAAAAGAAGGGAAATAGTATTTAGTCCAAGACTATGGTCTTGGCCAGCACACGCTCCTGGTTAAACAAAGACTGTTCAGGATGCAACAAGTTAAGTAAGCGTGGAGAAGGATGCTACCTACCAGAATTAGCGTGCTCAGAAAATGCATTTTCAAGGGATTGCTTCTTTGTGTGACTTCTTAAAATGTTGGTTGGCGATGAAGCCAGAATTCTCTTATCAAAATGAAATCTGTAGAATTCAATTTTCAGCTCAAACAATGTGGTTTATACAAAGCGCCACCCTTTCAAGTCAGATGAGGAAATAGAAAACTGTTCTATAATGGATATATTGTTTGCACACAAAAAACCATATGAATCCATGTTTCCTGCCAGGCCTCATTTGGCATCTTCAATAAAAGGGGAAAACTCTCTTTTCTCCAGAGGAAACCCCCAAAGCAGATATCAACTGTCCCCTTCGCTCCTCTCAAAATGTCAGCAGACCACATGAACACTTACCTCTTTACTCAATGAAACACCAGGTTGCTGGGAGACACGGGCCCAGCGTTTTTGGTTACACTGAGAGGATGACTATGGATTGGTCCCCTCAGTGGTGAAGTCAGTTCTACAGAAATGTGCTGAGATCCCATTAAATGTGCAGCACTATTCCGGGCATCATGGGGATGCCTAGAAAGGTGTGTGAGACCCTGTCTTGACCTCATGCACTCATTATCCCATAGTGTGGGAAATAGCAAGTCCATGAAGACAAGGCAGATTTCTACTGTCACAATCATGCATCCAACCAACAGTCTTCACCACTGCTTTACAGAGCGCCTACTGTGTGCAGGCACCATGCTAAGCATGGAGGAGAGAGAAGCAAGAAGCACACTTCCTGTCCCCGGGAAGATCAGAGCCCAAATGGAATGAGAGAGAGCATGTAACTGGGAACCAGAGAAGAGTCTTTGGAAAGGCCTTAAAAGAATGGCACAGTTCAACACAAGGCAATGCTTTCTGTCTAGGAACCAGGACCCAAAGTCACAAGGCAATTTCTGATCTTGGGTTGTCATTGGCTGCTCAGTGATTCATTACCTGCCACTGAACTCACAGAGACTGCTCTGGACATTTGGGGGGCTGTCAGCCCTCCCTTCCTTTTAGCTCCTGGTTTCCTATGAGTCCTCCCTCTTTATGAAGACTTGTTTGAAGATAGGACACAACTCTCTTCAAGGAGGTAGAGGGGGCTTCATCACCACCCCCGCTCCCGGCCCAGGCTCAGCTCCCTGGAAAGGCCTCAGTGAGGAGGTGACATTTGAAGGATTCCAACTGGATTAAGAACAAGAAGTCTTCCAGGGCAAAGAAACAGCAAATCTAAGGCATGAGGCAGGAATGAGTTAGGAAGCTCAAGCAACCCAGAGTATAATAGGAATATAGAGATGAGTGGAGAAGGGGACTGAGGCCACATCTCTAAGAGTCTGGAACTTATTCCTAAACCATTAGAGAATTATAAGCAGGAGAGACAGGAGCAATTGTTTATTTTTAAAGTACCCCTGTGGCTGCTGGGTGGAGAACGGACTGTGGCGAGGCAAGATAGGCAGCAGGGAAATTAGTGGGAGGCTATTGCTGGGACCACAGGGTTACCAGTGACATTGAGAGAAGGAGGTAGATCTGGGATATAATTTACAAATAATGTTCATTGGACTTGCTCATTGACCTGAAAGTCAGGGAAAGAAGAATCCAGAATGACTTCTGAATGTGCATGTTGAACAAGCATATGGATGTTGCTATTGAATGAGGAGCAGTGGAGAGTGCTGTTACTGGGGGCATCTCAGAGAAGGCCATGTTGGATAGAGAAAAAAAAACAGAATTTTATTCTGAGCAGGTAAGTTTTGAGGTATCTACAAGATATCCAAGTAGAGACATCAAGAAGCATGTCGTTATATGGTTCTGGAGTTGGGTGCGCAGGAAAGTGTCAGATACAAATTCTGATGCCATTAGCATAGAGAAGATGTTTAAAGCCAAGGACAGGATTGTCTCCTAAGGAGAGAACCAGAGAGAACAAATGAGGTCCAAGGGCTGAACCTTAGGATTCTGACAGTTGGAAGTCAAACCCTCTGGTGCAAGAAAAATCCTAAATGTGCCTCTCCCTTCACGCTCGCACACCCCACTGCACTGCAGGAGAAACTGCAGAGGGAAAACTGAAACCGTTTTTAACCTAATTTGAATACTGTATGTACATAATTAAAAACATTTGGCCCCAAAGATTAATAACTCCTTTTACATCTTCCTTTGACAGTCGCTCTGATTTGCCGGGCGGGACGGGCGGGGCGGGCGCTTTCTGAGTTGATTAACACCTCCACGTTGCTTTGAGCAAAGTGTGGGGTGGCGACAGAAAATGCCACATTGCAGACGCCTGACTTGGGGATGGGACTCTGACTTCGTGCCTCCCGATAGAGGCAGAGACTCACTTCTGACGGAGGGAAAGTATTACAAAAATATATATGTAACACATATTCTATTCCTGATTTAGGTCTATAATCTTATGAGCCAGACTGTAATGAATAAAGTTATAATTAGCTGTAGATGAAGAACACGCAGCCGTGTTTTCTAGGGTGCACTTTAGGGCTCCGATCCAATCTGCACATTTACAAGCTGTGCTATTTGCATCGACTTCTACGGACTCGCTCAGAGACAGAAGAGGCTGCATTATTGATGACAGTGTTCGCATCTTGCTTATCTCTCTACTACACCCTGTGGGGTGTGGAAGTGCAGGAGGAGGGAACAGCCAGGAAATCCGGAAAACACTACCCCATCCTCACAAAATAGCTCCTCAAATAGCAGCATCCATGTCTAGTCTATGCCAGGAAACCTCTGGCATTTCCCCCGACTAGATAGATCCATAGGCTTGGACTAAATAGATGTGAAGTGGCATGAATTGCTGTGACGCATGCTGTGTGACCTTAGAGAAGTCACTTCCCCTCTTTGGGCCCTGGTTTTCTATCCGTGAGATAAAAAGTTGGGCTTGACTATCTCTAGGGCCTTTCTAGCTTCAACATCCTGAGGATTTGTGGTTTTACCCAAAGAACACCCAATAGGATGCTTTCTGAGCAAGTTCCTGTAGGACCAGGGCCACCCCATGCTGCTATTCACCTCTGTGTTTTGATGTGGTGTGAAGCATTATACCAATAAATGTTTAACAACTGGCCCCCCAGTGAAAAAGCTCTGATTTGCAGTGTCTGCCAATTTCTGTGGTGTAAATACTCCCAACGTGGTGGACTTCAACCTACCAACATGATGTCACTGAATACAGAGTTGGGGAAAGATACACAAAATCGGTTCTCATAAGGTGGCCCACCTACTGAATGAGGCACACCGCTCATGGCATGTGTGGGGATAACTGGCAAGTCACCCCCTTTCGCTTCTCCTCGGCTTCCCCTTGTCAAAGATTTTAAGCAGGGGCTAAGACCACAGCTGCAGGTAACTAACAGAATAACTCTGATCTTTTGGATAGTTCCCATGCCATAAAACTCTTCAGGTGACTGTGGCCTCAAGGGCCGGCCACTTACCATCTATGAGAAGTGGTCAAGTGACTTAACTTCTCAGTCAAATATGTAAAGTGGGGATAATAAACATACCTACTATATAGGTGTATTAGTCGGCTTGGGGCACCATAACAAGATCCCATAAGAGAAATGTATTTTCTCAGTTTTGGAGGCTGGAAGTCCAAGATCAGGGCACCAGCATGGCTGAGTTCTGGTGAGAGCTCTCTTCCTGGCTTGCAGATGGCTGCCTTCTTGCTGTGTCCTCACATGTTACAGAGAAAGTTGTGCTGTCTCTTATTATTATAAGGGCACCAGTTCTACAGGATCAGGGCTGCACTCTCATGACCTTATTTAACCTTAATCGCTTCCTTAAAGCCCCTACCTCCAATATAGTCACATGAGGGGTTAGGGGCTTCAATTTATAAATTTTGGAGGGACACAATTCAATTAATAGCAATAGGGTTGTAAGAATTGGGTTAATATATGCCATGTGCCTAGTACATGGTAAGCACTTAAGAGATGTTAGCTATTGCTTTATTTATATATTTGAAGGTTATGGTCAATTTGAGTTTGAACCACAAAGTCAAAGATAAGACCAAAAGAAGGAAAAGTAACTTTAGCACAAATTTTGTAAGCCTAGAATTCTATTTTCTTGCAAGAACTTAAGGCCTGCCCTGGACCAACAAGCATGCAATCTTTTGGTGAATTTTATCTGATTGTTGGTCTAGAGGCTCTGCATTTGGATTTTGTGTTGAGCTCTGGGAAAGTCATCAGTTTGGAGAACATCCCAGTCCCCATACTGAGAGTTAAACTGGGTACCAATCCTTCTAGTCTCCAGGTGAGCTGCAGGTAACATCTGAGTCTGCTGCCACTTGATGTAGCTGCCTCCCCACCCAGCCCCACTGACCTCCATATGGTTAGATGAGAGAAAAAGTAAAAAAGAAGGAAATGGAATGCCCATTTTGGAATGCCCATTTTTTAGCATCTCCTACTTGTCAGGCATGGTGCCACATGCCTGACTATCCCAACTATGATGGATTCTCCCAACAGCTCTGAGAAACATTCTATAGAATTTCCATAAAGCCAGCAATTCTCCTTCTAGGTATATATCCAAAAGAATTGAAAACAGGCACCAAAATACACGTGCGTGAATGTTTACGGTAGCACTACTCACAATAGCAAAAGGTGGAACAAACCCAAATAAGTGTCCACCAATGTATGGATGGGCAAACAAAATGTGAGATATACATACAATGGAATATTATCCTATATAATAAAAGGCTAATATGCACATTGACCAAGCTGCTGAACAAACAGTTGCTATGATGCACAATGACCACCAGGGGGCAGACGCTCAATGCAGGAGTTGCCCCCTGGTGGTCAGTATGCTCCCACAGGGGGAGTGCCACTCAGCCAGAAGCTAGGCTCACTGGCAAGCACAGTGGTGGTGACAGGAGCCTCTCCCGCCTCCGCAGCAACGCTAAGAATGTCCAACTGCCGGCTTAGGCCTGCTCTGGTGCCTAAGCCATCAGCTGGACATCCCCTGAGGGCTCCCGGACTGCGAGAGGGCACAGGCCAGGCTGAGCGACACTACCCCTCCCCCCCCGCCCCCGAATGCACGAATTTTGTACACCAGGCCTCTAGTTCTGTTATAAGAAGGGAATGAAATAGCTAATACATGCTATACGTTGCAAAGAAAAACTTAAAAGTAGTATGCTAATTGAAAGAAGCCAGATTCAAATGGTCACATATTGTCTACGTCCATTCATTTGAAATACCCAGACCAATTAAATCTACGGAGACAAAAAGCAGATTGGTGGTTGCCAGGGTCTATGGGAAAGGGAGGAATAGGAACAGGGTTTCTTTCTGAGTGATGAACTATTTTGGAATTTGGTATAAATGGTGGTTATACAACATTGTGAATGCAGTAAATGCCACTAACTGTACCCTTTAAAATGGTTCATTATATGTTATGTGAACTTCACCTCAATGTTTTAAAAAGCCATTCACACTCTGGATATTTCTGAGTTTTATTTTATTTGTTTTAGAGAAATGATTTTAGTTATAAGAAAACTCAGAGCTCCATTCAAAAGTGGAGACAAGAAGTGACCTTCAGATTCTTTCCCTGATCACCAAGGTCCAGGGCTCAGCTCTGGGAAAGGAGAGGAAGAAAGAACTTAAAATTAACTTCTCCCATGAGCCCAGAGCAGTGGTGAGTCTTTTACCTACTTATTTCATTTAGTCCTCACACTTTCCCAGGCATGGTACCATTGCTTTGTGTTGATCACAACTCATGGTACCATTGCTTTGTGTTGATCACAACTCTGGTTGAATCTCCCAACAACCCCGAGAAACATATAGTAGGGCTATTATTCCCATTATACAGATGGTAAAATTGAGACTCTTGAGTGTCAGGACCTGGCTTGAAATCCAAGTCTGCCTGACTCAGGAGCTTCAGGCTCTCCTATCAGCAGGTATCCCTGAAGGGTGTCAATAGAAATCACAGCCAATGCTCTCACAGCCACCGCCATCTCCAGCATGGACCCTGGGGAAGAGGAGGAAGGACAAGGGCGGGGGGCTGTTGCTGCTCAGCCACATTTACCTCTCTCGGTCCCCCCCCCCTTCCCTGTCCTGTCCTCTAGTCAACAGGGTAGAAATATGGCCCCTTTAAGTATAAATGTCATCCTCTATAACAGTTGGGATAGCAGCTTACTCATCTGAAAAGAGAAAACTTCCCTTGGCAACCTAAGGCCCGGGAGTTGTTTGTCAGACTACTCATAACGGTTGGTGGTCTAGATTGAGGAATCCTTCCAATCGCATGTCCTGGGGTGCCGGGGTCTCCTACGGGTGCCTGGTTTCTCGGAGGGGCTGGGGGTGATGGCTGGAACACCGTAGGGGCAGAAGAGGGCTTCTGGCCTCTGGTCTTCACTGTCCTGCTGGCGATCCACTAAGCCCTTGACAAGCCTTCTCTCCTCGCAGGGCCTCGTTTGGCCCGCATGGAAAGAGGAGGGCGCACTTCCAATTTTGAAATGTCGATGATTCTCCCTCAACACCTTCCCATTTGCCGAGGAACTTGGCAGTGCTTTACGGAGATAGGTGTCCTCAGAAGTTGTGCATGAATCAGATCCTTGTTATGAAAGCACACATGTGAAAGCAGAGGGGAACGGTGGAATGTGAGTACCCGCCTCGGATTCGGGGTGGATTTGTAGATGTTTACAGAAGTCAGCAGGGAAGAAAGAGGGAGGGAAGGAAGGGAGAGAAGAACGCGAGTGGCTAAAAGCAGGCACTTTGGAGTCCGAAGTTGTAAGTTTGAGTCTCTGCTTGTCCACTCACTTGCAGCATGACCTTGGACTTGACCTCTTTCAGTCTCAATGTTCTCATCTGTAAAACGGGGATAAAAATACCTACTTCACAGGCTTAATCTAAGAACTGTTAAAAAACAAAATTTAGCTGAATCCAGCTTAAAGCTCTGTTGGCTTTATTGAACGATTCGTGAATCGGGCAGCATCCAATCTAGCAGTTAGAAAGTTGCCCCAAGGAGCTGTACAAAATGAAAGACTTTCATAGGCAGGAAAGGAACAGAAACAAGGAAGTTCTACCAGGCAAAAAAGAGGGTTGGTTATTGCAGGTGACTTTCCTTTAGGGCAGCGGTTGCCAACCTTTCGGACCTCATGGACCACCGGTGGGTGACCACTGCTTTAAGGGATGGCAAGCGTCTATCAGGCAGATCACCTAATTAGTACTGATCAACTGGTCTTTTTTTTTTTTTTTGAGAGAGAGAGAGAGAAGGGAGAAGGAGTTGTTGTTCCATTTATTTATCCATTCATTGGTTGATTCTTGTATGTGTCCTGCCTGGAGAATGAACCTGCAACTGTGGCATACCAGGATGACATGCTAACCAAGGAGCCACCCAGCCAGGGCCTGATCAGGTGATTCTTCAGTGACTGGTTTAAGATTCCATTTCTGAGAGAGCTGAAGCTGTAATTAGGTCTCAGTTTGGCAACACGGGGCTTAGCATAAGTGACTCCATTTTGGGCCTGTTGTCTTGTTTTTAACAAGACGAAATGAAATGATGTGTTTGAAGGGCGTGGCACATTGCTGGGTAATTAATGAGCACTTACTAAAACACCAGGTATTAAGCAAAGAGGGAGAGAGAAAAGAAGAAGGAAGTGAAAGAAGGTTGTAGAACGGTGGGGAGGGAAACCCTGGCTGAACCCACTCAGCACAGGCCAGGCGTTTTCGTCACCATGACCACATGAGACACACAGAATCACAGAAAAGCTCATCGTGGACACCGAGAGGCAGGGCTACTTCGTCTTCTTCTTGCTCAGATTCAGAGACATAAAGAGGCAGAGATGGGATCTCTGCAGGCGATCCCCCAGATTCTGGTGGCTGCTGCTTATGTTACTTTGAAATACACCCCAAAACGATCGGTGCCTCTCCTATGGAGGAAGGCATCCCCCGCAGCACCTGAGACCCACACAGACACACGCTCCCAAGCACAGGGGCACACACGCTCACAAGCCGTTTTAAACGCTCACTTGCACACCCTCCCACATTCACATGCATACCCAACGAGGTCTGAGCGGCCAAGGTCAACGCGTGTCCTTGTGGGAATCAAAAGCAGTTACCCTTTTATCGCGTTGAATTGATTATCTCAGCATTCTTTCCCCGACCTCCCCCAGCCCCAGACTAGGCCCAGTTCCTCTGTCACCCGCTGTCAAAGCCCCTGCTCCTTGCTTCCATGGCATTCGGCAGGATACACACGGTTGTTCGATTGGTGTCTGCTTCCCCTCCTGCACCCACTGCTTCAGAGCGCGGGGAGCCAGGGCAGTTGGGGTCTTGCAGCACCTGGCACCAGGCCAGGCATACAGTAGGAGTCTCATGAATATGTGAGGGAGATTGAAATGAATGCGTGAGCACACAGTCATGCCTCTTTGCAAATGCAAGTTCCTCACACCTCAGACCCCCTGAACCAGCCTCATTGGAAGGCCCTTGACCTTGTAAGATCCCCCAGCCGCAGGCCCGCCCTCTGGCTCTCTGGGCTCTGTGGCCTCCTTGGAGTCCAGAACAGCTGCCTACTTCCTCAGCAGTGACCTTGAGGCCTCTCCCCTGGAAGGGTGGGCAGGGGTCCCACCTGGAGTTCCCCAGCTCCCAGCTGGGGTCTTCGTGTCTATTATAATTAGGATCCAAGTACCCCACAGGGACCTGCGAGCCAGTGACCTCTTTTCCTTTTTCTATCTGCCACACTCAGCATTTCCCTCCTCTCCTGACACCCTACACTCAGGCCTCCGATTCCCTTGATATAAACATTTACATTTCTGTCTTTTTGTTGTTGTTTTTTTTAGGGGACTCTGCCTGCCTCTAATAAATAGAACATGAGTTGCTACTGGTGCCCAATGCCAGAGCAGTGCAGGGGCCGGGGTGAGCCCACTGCTCCATTCCGCTCCCGCAGGCTCCAAGTCAGACGGCCCCTTCCAGGCTGCCCTGGCCCCCACTCCCGGATAGCTGTGCCCTCCCCCTCAGTAAATCAGCAGCCATCAGGCTCCAGAGATACCGGCTGCCCAGCTTCCCAGACCAGAGAAGGCCCAAGGGGTTGATTAGCATATTGTTGTAGGGAAGGAAGTCTGGAGTCATCCTTTTTCCTATTGACACAAAATAGCATGACCTGGAGGCTCCCCCACCCTCCAGGCGGCCAGAAGCAGCCAGGGAAATGAGGACCACTCCTCGCTCTTTCCGGAATTCCCATCATCCCCTCCCTTCCTTTCCAGATCTTTCCCTCTGTTGTCCAATTCTCTTACCCTGCTCACCTCCTCTCTCCTCTGATGCTCCTCTCCTATCTCTCCTTTGTCCCCAACTTCCTCCCTCCTCCCTCATTCCCCCTCCTCCTCCTCCTCCCCACCTTCTATCTTCTCTCTATTCTATTCTCTCCATTCCTATTCTCTCTCCCCTTCTGTCTTTCCCTCTCCTCTCTCTCTCTCCCTCTCTCCCCCCACAACCCCAATCTCCACCTTATCTCCATCCTTTAAAAAAGCTGCCAACATAGAAGCACCTAGGTTAAAAGCCAATGGCAGGCTGCTGCCCTTACAGCTGGGAGCGTTTTCTCTGGACCAAGGCTTTGCTCTGCCTGGAAAGCCGCCCGAATGACAAATCTTTGGACAAATTACTGATTTCTCATCTAATTTACATCCAATTAGTGTGAGTGAAATGAATCATGTGGTCAGCCCCTCAGGGGAAACATTGAGATAACAAATGCCCAGGGCTTCTTTCCTGGGGAACTGACGGGCCCTGGGGAAGTCCATGATTTACCCCTCGGGTCAGAGGCCCCCTCCCTTTCCCCAGGCAGGTTAGCAAGCCCATAGATCAACCCCGCCCCCTCCCTGCAGCCCAGACAGGCCCCAGGGAGTTCGGGCTGGTACAATGGGTGGTGAGGACCAGATCTCCAGCTAGGGAGACCACTTCAGATTCGAATACCGAGATGAGTTTTTGGAGCAAGTGCCAAGTCGGGGGCTTGAGACCCTCACACATAGACTCTCCACCACCCCACAAGGGCCTGGTGAGGCACGCAGACCAGGGCTCGGATGCCTCTCGGTGGCATTTGCTGCCACGCACCGTGTGCCAGGCTCTGCGTTCGGTGCTTCATAGCATGATGGCTCCGAACCCCCAGCAAGTACCCTCGAAGGCAGGTGCTACCACGACCTCCGCTTCAGAGGGAGGGGAACGCTCAGAGAGGACGTGCTCAGGGCTCCTCGGGCAGGAAGATGAGGGCTGAGGGTTTTGAACGCGGGCAGTGTGGTGCCAGTGTCCAAGCGTTTACCCATCGTGCTATCTGATACATCCATTTGGCAAAGGAGGACACTGAGGTTCAAACAGGTGAGGTCATTGCCCAAGGTCACAGCTCAATTTGGGCAGAGCGGAAGTCAAGTCCAGTGCATTTCTTCCGCCTGCATCCCCCTGCACCTGCATCACCTTCTGCCTGCATCCCCTTCTGCCGGCATCCCCCTGCGCCTGCATCCCCCTTCTGCCTGCATCCCCCTGCACCTGCATTCCCTTCTGCCTGCATCCCCTTCTGCCGGCATCCCCCTGCGCCTGCATCCCCCTTCTGCCTGCATCCCCCTGCACCTGCATTCCCTTCTGCCTGCATCCCCTTCTGCCGGCATCCCCCTGCGCCTGCATCCCCCTTCTGCCTGCATCCCCCTGCACCTGCATTCCCTTCTGCCTGCATCCCCTTCTGCCGGCATCCCCCTGCGCCTGCATCCCCCTTCTGCCTGCATCCCCCTGCACCTGCATTCCCTTCTGCCTGCATCCCCTTCTGCCGGCATCCCCCTGCGCCTGCATCCCCCTTCTGCCTGCATCCCCCTGCACCTGCATTCCCTTCTGCCTGCATCCCCTTCTGCCGGCATCCCCCTGCGCCTGCATCCCCCTTCTGCCTGCATCCCCCTGCACCTGCATTCCCTTCTGCCTGCATCCCCTTCTGCCGGCATCCCCCTGCGCCTGCATCCCCCTTCTGCCTGCATCCCCCTGCACCTGCATTCCCTTCTGCCTGCATCCCCTTCTGCCGGCATCCCCCTGCGCCTGCATCCCCCTTCTGCCTGCATCCCCCTGCACCTGCATTCCCTTCTGCCTGCATCCCCTTCTGCCGGCATCCCCCTGCGCCTGCATCCCCCTTCTGCCTGCATCCCCCTGCACCTGCATTCCCTTCTGCCTGCATCCCCTTCTGCCGGCATCCCCCTGCGCCTGCATCCCCCTTCTGCCTGCATCCCCCTGCACCTGCATTCCCTTCTGCCTGCATCCCCTTCTGCCGGCATCCCCCTGCGCCTGCATCCCCCTTCTGCCTGCATCCCCCTGCACCTGCATTCCCTTCTGCCTGCATCCCCTTCTGCCGGCATCCCCCTGCGCCTGCATCCCCCTTCTGCCTGCATCCCCCTGCACCTGCATTCCCTTCTGCCTGCATCCCCTTCTGCCGGCATCCCCCTGCGCCTGCATCCCCCTTCTGCCTGCATCCCCCTGCACCTGCATTCCCTTCTGCCTGCATCCCCTTCTGCCGGCATCCCCCTGCGCCTGCATCCCCCTTCTGCCTGCATCCCCCTGCACCTGCATTCCCTTCTGCCTGCATCCCCTTCTGCCGGCATCCCCCTGCGCCTGCATCCCCCTTCTGCCTGCATCCCCCTGCACCTGCATTCCCTTCTGCCTGCATCCCCTTCTGCCGGCATCCCCCTGCGCCTGCATCCCCCTTCTGCCTGCATCCCCCTGCACCTGCATTCCCTTCTGCCTGCATCCCCTTCTGCCGGCATCCCCCTGCGCCTGCATCCCCCTTCTGCCTGCATCCCCCTGCACCTGCATTCCCTTCTGCCTGCATCCCCTTCTGCCGGCATCCCCCTGCGCCTGCATCCCCCTTCTGCCTGCATCCCCCTGCACCTGCATTCCCTTCTGCCTGCATCCCCTTCTGCCGGCATCCCCCTGCGCCTGCATCCCCCTTCTGCCTGCATCCCCCTGCACCTGCATTCCCTTCTGCCTGCATCCCCTTCTGCCGGCATCCCCCTGCGCCTGCATCCCCCTTCTGCCTGCATCCCCCTGCACCTGCATTCCCTTCTGCCTGCATCCCCTTCTGCCGGCATCCCCCTGCGCCTGCATCCCCCTTCTGCCTGCATCCCCCTGCACCTGCATTCCCTTCTGCCTGCATCCCCTTCTGCCGGCATCCCCCTGCGCCTGCATCCCCCTTCTGCCTGCATCCCCCTGCACCTGCATTCCCTTCTGCCTGCATCCCCTTCTGCCGGCATCCCCCTGCGCCTGCATCCCCCTTCTGCCTGCATCCCCCTGCACCTGCATTCCCTTCTGCCTGCATCCCCTTCTGCCGGCATCCCCCTGCGCCTGCATCCCCCTTCTGCCTGCATCCCCCTGCACCTGCATTCCCTTCTGCCTGCATCCCCTTCTGCCGGCATCCCCCTGCGCCTGCATCCCCCTTCTGCCTGCATCCCCCTGCACCTGCATTCCCTTCTGCCTGCATCCCCTTCTGCCGGCATCCCCCTGCGCCTGCATCCCCCTTCTGCCTGCATCCCCCTGTGCCTGCATCCCCCACTGCTCAGGGCAGGGATGGAGCGCTCTGAGCCCAGGAAGGTGGAAACTGTTGCTGGAGGTGAACTGCAGATAAATTATCCAAGGCCCTCCCGACTGCCGGGGAAAACCCTAACCAAACGCACACCTTGCTATGGGTCACCACTTGCTTCTTCATGCATGAAGAGCAGCAGACGGAATTCAGAAGTGTTTTTCTAAAACAAGAAAGATTACCCTCCGACACCGTTTGAAGTGGGGAGACAGGGGCGCACGGGCAGGGCGGGGCGGGGGGCACGGCTTCTTGTCTGAACAGCGCGGCAGCGTGTTTGGGATGGGTTTGCTCTTCCTGTGTAAACTTGTTTCTAGTCTGCTATTTAAAACCTGGCATATGGATGGGCTCTCAGCTTCCAGTACTGGCAGTTCTTAACATTCACAGCGACTAAATAAAAAGGGAATTTTAAAAACCAAATGCAGTTTTACCCCCATACCGAGGCGAAGAGAGAACTACTAAGAAGTTAGCAACTCTGAACTTGGGCCCAGCCAGCCCTCTCAGTGTGGCGGCTTCTCAGGCGCAGGGGGAGGAGGGAAGGGCCCGGCATTCTCCGGGGGCCTGATGCCGGCCTGGCTTTCTGGGCTGGGGCTTCAGCTTAGGGCCAGGGTAGCATGGTCTTTACAGGGAGCCAGCCAGGCCCTGAAGCCCAACTCCGCCCCTCATTTGCTGGGTGACCTTGGATATGTTACTGCCCTCTCTGAGCCTCAGTTTCTGCAGCAGCCAATCTGGTCTGAAGCAGGGCCTCTCCCGCAGGATGTTGTAGGGATCACAGGAGCTAAGGCTTGTACCGTGTTAGCAGGAGGCCGAGGCCCAACACACACCAGGTGTGCAAAACGCTGCCGTCAGTATCTGCACATCCAGTGGGTGGTGGCGCCTACGTTCCTGTTTTTCAGCCTCTGTGATTGCAGGTGATGCTGCACTTGGAATTGGAACTCTGTCCCACCCACCGCTTTCAAGGGGCTGGAGGTAGCCTGTGGCCCCAGGA
>NW_006300377.1:735685-736100 GCF_000327345.1 Myotis davidii | reverse complement strand
GGGGGGACACAGAGCCTGAAGAGAAGGAAGGGGCACTCCAGGCGGCATAAGGCATAGGTCACCACGGGCAGGAGTGGAGTGACAAGGCTCGGAGGGAGGGAACCAGGTTGCTTCCTCAATGGGTCCCAGTAAGAGCACCAATTCTAAGTGCTTCCTATGTGCCCGGAACTATTCTAAACGCTTTACAAGTTTGGGGGTTTTCCCCTCCATGTAAGCCTCAGAACAGTTCAGGGAAGTGGTATTGTGATTTTGAATAGGAAAAGGAGGCTCAGGGAAGTTCAGGCTCAAGGTCACACAGCTAGCCAGGGAGTGACGGGGCTAGGACACCAGCCAGCGGTCAGGCTCCAGAGCCCCGAGCACTGGACTGCACAGGTCTTGGCGCCGGGGGACATCCTGTAGCAGAGAGAAAAGCTCT
>NW_006300377.1:673524-735635 GCF_000327345.1 Myotis davidii | reverse complement strand
AAGTAGGCAATCAAGTCAGCTGCAAGCCTCCTACCATCTCACTAGGGGCAGAGGCCCCTCAGGCCTGTTCCCTCCTCCTCACCCAAGCCCCCCAAATCAGAGCAAGCCCCCGAAGGCCAGTGAGAGCCCCCACAGAGCCAACCATGACTCCCAGTTGTGCGGCTGGTCTGAGCAGTGACCTTGTGGCTCAGCAGCCTTATATGGCCTCCGTTTCCAGTTCTGTAGAATGGAAAGACCCTGGCACCTACGCCATATGAACACCAATGAGGATTAAGTAAAGCAGCTGTACCTGGCAGTGAGCTCACGGTTCTGTGGTTGCCATCACCAGTGAGGAAACTGAGGTTCGGGGCAGACCAGTCACTCTGAGCAGCAGCAGATGAGGCCAAGCACCCATGTTGACTTTAAATACTGCTGGGTCAGCGTGGCTGTGAATGGGGCTGCAGGTGTGCTGGGTGTCTGTGTGGGAAGCCCAGTGATCTGAAAAACCTGACCCCACTGACGTCATGAGTCATCTCTGACTTGATTGCCCCAAACACTCTCACCTCCCCTGCTTCTTGGGGAGCTCCCGGGCTTCTCACCCCAGCTCCCCATTTCTCCAGAGCATCCCTTGGGAGGAGGAACTCTGTCCTGACTCTGAGATTCGCCCCAGGCGCCGAGGACACCTCCCTGCTGGGAGCCCCGGCTTCAGAGCCTGCCACTGTCAAGACTTATGGCTGCCTCGCCGCTCCCCCTCGCTGGGTCTGGCTACATCACTTATCTCCCCGACGCTGACCTGCCAGCAGCTGCAGGAGGCTCTCTCCGGTAAGATTTGATTAATGAGGTTCAGCGGCAACAAATCAGTCTTATGGAGCAGCCCTCCCCCTCTCTGGGACACACTCGCACAACAGCCGCTGCATACAAACCGCCCGGCGGGGGTGGGGCTGCCTCCAGCCCTCCTGTCAGCGGCCCCTGGCTCTGCACCCCAGTCCCACGGGCCAGACCCGGCTGGACTCACCCTCACAACATCCCAACCCCCCTTCCCCCCCCCCCGGCTCCAGTATGCACTGCACTCAAGTTCGAGAAAGAGGGGCTTGCTTTTTCCTTTATATTCAAGGTAATAATTATTATAGTAGGGTAAATAAATCATAATCGCTACTATTTCTGGACTTGCTGTATGCAAGGCACTTTGCTAAACACCTAACATGATTTTATTTGATTGATGCTCTAACAACCCTGTGGAGTGGGGATTCCATGATCCCCGTTTCACAGATGAGGAAAACGAGGTGCAAGTGGGCTGGGAACTTGCCCAACATCACACAGTTGGAAAGGGGCAGAGCTGGGATTGGAGCCTCAGCGTTCTTGCCTTTAATTATATTCTTCATGTGTGAGGTCTTAACACCCTTTGGAAATATGAGGAACTCTAGGGTCCTCCTTGGAACAATGCACACATCTATACACACATAGCCACACAATGTCACCACGGGCACACTCGTCGATCCTGAGAACGCCTGGCCCCCACCTCACTGTGAAACTTAGGCACAGCCCTTCCACTTCTGGGCCTCAGTTTCTCCTGTGAGGACAGAAGACTAGGGGTCTCACCTCCAAGGGTCCCTCGCTCTCCTCCTCCCTGTGTCAAACGCAGTACCCAAGTCCTGCTTCCCCATCCGGTCTGCTCACTCCCATTTGGAAAGTTCTTATCATTGGAAGGCAGAACTGTTTTTCTCTTGGAGTTTCCAACCACTTATATGCATCACCCCACCCCTCTCCTTACCCCGACTGTTTTATTGGAACTGTTTGCTTCTCAAGCAGTTACAGGAAGCCTGTGGCACATCACAGTCCGTCCACGCCTTCGCAGCATAATCTACGCATCATTCAAGCGCATGTCCCTCCGGCCACTGGTGGCCCCAGGTCCCCTCCCCCGGAGCCTTTCTGAGTGGGCATCCTACTCGGCCCCACAGCTCCTCTTGCTCCCAAACACCAGGCCTCGATCCTTCCTTGTTCCTTGCAAACTGAAAGGGCTGTGGCTCTTCCCCTTTCCTTCCCCTCCTTACCTTCCCCAAAGCCCTCACATCCCAGAAACATTTGTCAGGGATTTGCCAATAATCACTTTTTCATCTGCTGGGGCAAGAGTCATCTTTGCATATAGATGTTTTCTAATAGATGCTGCATTGATTATGTAAAGTTCTTTTGGGAATCGCCTGGCCATTTCTGGGTCCTCACTGACCAGTTCCACCTCCAATATACATCTTGGCTCTCCTGGGTCAGGATGCCAACCACCTGAGCCAGAGGCTGGGGGAGGGGCACGGCCTCACATGGGGCAGGGACAATGGTGCTACCCATCCGAGATGGACTTGAATGGCCCACTCTACTATGAACAGGCGGGCCGAGGAAGGTCCATTTAATCGGAGTATGGCCTGTTCTTCAGTTGAAAATACAAATGATGATTCTGATGATAAATAGATTTTGTACTTTGCAGTTTACAAAGCAAAGAGCACGCCTCCATCAGCTCATACTAGCCTCGCAACGACCTTATTGGGGAGGGGTTATTATTATACCCACTTTACAGATATGGAAAGTAAGGCACTGAGAAGTGAC
Organism: Myotis davidii; assembly: GCF_000327345.1. NCBI lineage: Eukaryota > Metazoa > Chordata > Mammalia > Chiroptera > Vespertilionidae > Myotis > Myotis davidii. The sequence continues at coordinate 733,061 of NW_006300377.1, read as the reverse complement.
TTGCCCAACATGGCATGGTTCACATGTAGCAGTTCTAACCCTTGAGCTCAACTCATTGGACTGTGAGATCATTCTTTCTCCTTTATATCAGTTTGCTTAAAAGCTCACGTGGGAGGGGGCATTTATACTTGTAAGTGGTCTCAGTTGTTCCCACAAGTCCCAACATCCTCCAGGGGCATGCAAGGAATGGGATGTGGTTATGTGGTTTGTACAGAAGGGAGATGTGAATGGCTATGTGGGGGATATCTGAGAGTCGGTGGGTATGTGTCTCTGTGCAGGTTGAGTGTGCATGTGTGTGAGGATGTGGCTTGGCTGAGTATGAGCGTGCAGAGGGTAAGGGGGGGTGAGCCGAGTGTCTGAGTGTGTGCACATGTGGTGTGAACCTGTGGCCAGCTGCCTCCTCTGGCGGATCACTCTGTTCTTTGTCTTCAGAGCCCAGAGTCTATGGGTTCAGACTCTTAGGATGAGAAGACCCAATAGATCACCATTTGCAGACTATTTGGGGATGACTATAAAACAAACACTTCAGCAAACATGCCCAGGCCCTCAAAAAAGGCTCCCCGTGCATGGGCCCCACGTTTTTGGAGCTGGTCTCTGGGCAGTGCCTTTGGAGTCCAGGATCAGGTCCCCCAGAAAAGGAGGCCCATCATCTTGTAGGTGGAATATGGTCACAGAAAGGTCAGTGTGGAGGTAGGCCAATAGCCCCCATGGCAGAGGTGGAGGGAGGGAGGAACAGGTGTGCCAAATCCTGTCACTGTGCCCGGGGTCAGAGGGAGGTTTGCAGGGACACTGAGGCAGCTCAGCTCAGCAGGCTGCTGAGGATCCTTTGCCTGGGCAGACCCCGTCCTGGTGGGTCCGGCGGTTGACCTCTGAAGGTGCGGTTGGTAGTCCCTCAAGTTCTCCTCTGGCTAATCTCCAGCTTGTGAGGATGACAAGGCCCACAAAGGTCTCTTCACGGGGTGACCCCTGAGGCTTATTGTGCCAGAAGCAGCTCACAGAGAAGCCTGGAGGTCCCCCACCTCCCCATCATGGCCTCCAAGACACAGAGCAGACTCTGCCTTTGCGGTACACTTGCCGGTTTCCACTGGGCCCAGACCCCCTGAGAACAGTTCCTCCCTCCCTCCACCTCTGCCATCCGGGGCTATTGGCCTAACTCCACACTGACCTACACCCTTCATGACACTGTGACTGAGCTGTGGGCGGGAGACAAAGTCCATCAAGCTGGTGGGGTGACCCTAGGACCCAGCCCAGATGGGCGGACTTCCCTTTCTGCTGCCCCCAGGCCGCCTTCCCTGCAGCCACTCAGGAGCTTCCTGCTCTGGCTTCCACCTGAACTTGGCATCCCCGTGTGCCAGTTAGAGCCACCCCTCCCTTTCAACCAGAAGCACATTTTCCAGCTTGTTCTCCCACCAGGCTGGGCTCCAAATGCCTCTTGTGGTTGTTTCCCGAAATCCAATCCAACCTCAAAGCATGAGGATTTGCCATTATTAAAGACGAGCAAAAGCATATGCCCCGGGCTCTGGAGAGAATTTCTAATGAGGATTCCAGAGATCACAGCCGGCTGAGGAGCCTCGGAATCCGATGGGCCCTTCACCGTCACGAAGCCCCTAATTACGCTCCCCGCACATCTCCCGTGCCCACCGCCACGCCTTTGCCGCGCGGCTCCCATGACGTGAGTCCGTGTGATGTAGAGATGGTGTTTAAAGTCGGCGTATAAAAGGAAAAACCAGGCATGGTCGAAATTACCCTTACAAATCCCTCAGGAGGGAGACCAATGCACCAGCTCTCAGTAAGTCCAGCCCAGCCGGCTTTCCTTCAGCCTTGGAACAAATCGCTTTTCTTTGGGTTAAAGTGCCAGATGAGGTGGCTGGCTTGATTTGAGGGACCATGTTACATGACAAATGCATGTCTTTAAACACTAGAATCACCCTCTGGGTGATACTCACCGGAAAAGAGGTGTGGAGATCCAGAAAGCCACGGGGGAGAGAGCAGGATCCACCTCCCATCTCGTGCTTGCTCTGGGGCACAGCTCTTTGAGTGAATTGGTGGTCAGAACACCCACTTTATTCTCCATCCACACTCTTTGTTGTCATTCTTATTGCGCTGTGTGCATATACCAGTACATGGTTGAATTCAAATACGCGAAGTGCGATCTCCCTGGAAAAGTCATTCCCTGCATTCCAATATGTTTACATCCTTCACAGCTACTACTTCTGCATTCTAAATGCAGCTTCTTCCAGGAGGCATTCCCTGATTGCCTTGCCCGGAAGTGGTGTCTCCAACTATAAACTCCCACAATCTGTACCAATGTCACCCTGTGTTTCAGCTCACAGTACCTATGTGTCTGTCTTATCTCGCCAAATATGCCATGAAGTCCTTGAGGGCAGGGCCTTCATCTGTTCCACCTCTGGGGTCCCCACAGTATTTGGTCCAGTGACTCCCCACATACCCCTTTCCAATACAGGTTGATGCAAAGAGTAGGCATATAAATGAATGAACTACAAAACGGGCTCATCTTGGGAAATGGAATGATCTGTCCTTTGCTGACACAGAGGTGCTGAACTTCTGGACTCAGGGCAGCGAGAGTGAGGATTTCCATTTGACCTGACCCCATGGATTGCGTGCTTTGGGGGAATGCGTCTCCGTGCCTTCTTCACTCCCTTGCTCCTCCACGCTGCCCCGCCTCTCACACTCCTCCCATTCTGATGTACCGTGTGGAGCACGTCTGTCCCAGAAGCTTCGCCCCAGCGCCCTGCCTGGTAGGAAAGGCAAACAGTAATATCCCTCATGAAGAAACTGAGGCCCAGAGACCTGTGTCTGGCCTACAGTCACAGGGTTCATTAACAGCAGGGCCTGGGTTTGTGCGAACCAGGTTTTTCCTTCTTTTAATCATACGCTGCCTCTGGACAGAGATCTCATTCTGTTCATAATGAGCACCCAGTTATTATGGGGAGCCCTACCCTCTCCCAGACCAATGGAAGGCCAATGGACAGTGTCCTGGTAACTCCTGGTCAGTTGGGGGCACTGTTGGGAAGTAATTTTAGAGGCTCTCTGCTAAAGGGCTGAAACCCCATACACGCCTAGGGTATGGCGGCAGCAACTCCAAATGCCCCTAATAGATGCCAGATTACCTACCTGCCCCATTTACCCCCAGGTTTCCTGAGGTGCTGGGATTTCAATGTTTCTTCCTGGGCCCTGGAACCCAGCTCCAGACTGTATGCCACTGGCTGGGTCCCCTTCCTTACTCCCTCTTCCCACCCAAACCCCCGTGGCCAAGGGCTGTCTGCAGTCCCCGGGGATGGCATAGCACGAGGAACGAGGCTTCGGAGCGTGCGGATCTTTAATACTCGAGTGACCATTGACAAGTCACTAAACTGCTCTGAGCTTAGTTTCCTCATCTGTAAAATCAGGATCACAATCCTCACATCACAGGTTCACTGACCTGAAGTTAACGACATGCGCAGGCGTCTCAGCTCAGGCCCCATGTGGCTGGGCTTCAGACCACCTGAGTGAGGTCCAGTCGGACCTCCTAGATGCCACCCTCAGGTCCTGCACTGACTCACCACCTGTGTGACTCTGGGGAAGTCACTCACTGTCTCTGAGCTTCAGGTTCCTCACCAATAAGATAGGATGAAAATAGTTCCTCACGCGTGGGTTGGCTTTGCAATAAAATGAGATAATCCACACTCACAGTTTAGCACAGTGTCTGGCACTTAACCAGTACTCAAGAAATGTTCCCCATTAATTATTAGCCACCATTAATTATGCCAGTGGGCTGGTAGGCACGTCTGAGAGGAACTGATTTGCATAAGGTTTTGACTAACGTAAATGAGATATTGTCTCGGGTATGGGTCCTTGGCTGCCTGGTGTCTGAGCTCTGTGGAGGAGTGGGCAGCCGGCAGCATGAAGGGGAAGGGGCCACCCTTGGACCCCTGGGTCAGTGGATCTCCAGGGAATCTAAGAAACATATTTATTGAGTAGCTACTATGTCCTAAGCTTGGAGCTGAGGACTGAGTGGTGAACAGGAGGCACAGCCTTGCCCTCACGGAGTGCACAATCCGGCGGTGCTTTGGGTCCTCCTGGGGGTGAATCTTAGAGATCATGGGGTGGCCCAGCACAACACAGGGAGGGTGATGTACCCACTTCGATGAGTCCTAGGCTGCAGACTCATGGAGGTGTTTGCAGGAGCAGAACAGCAGAGAACAGTTATTGAGCTCATACAGGACACCCCAGGAAGCTTCCAGAAATAACAGGACGACATTCTGCAAGGGGGAGCATGAGAGAATTTAGGGCCATGATGGTTGAGGGGCCAGTGACACTTGGGGAAACTGAGGTGGAAATGGGGAGCCACATGCTCAGTAAGGGATGGCTCATGCCCCTGGCAGGGTCTTCCCACAGACACGGACTCACTCATTTTCCTCTGCACAGCCAGCACACTGAGCTCCCACAGAAGGTCACAGGGACACGGCACAGGGTGCTCAGCAGGCACATACCTCACAAGCCCTACACACGCCCGAGTATCCTTCCCCACACCATCCCACCCCTGTCCCCCCGCCCTTCTCTCCAGCCCCCGGCCACAATCCCAGCTCTGCCACTTAACTAACTGTGAGACGTGGTAGAGTCATTTAAACTCTATGAGCCTCAGCTCCCCTTTTCACATGGCTGCTGTGCGGGTGAAATGAGCTGGGGCAGGTCGTCTTTAGCTCTGCACGGGTAGCCCCTGCTCTTCAAAAGTTCCCTTTACACCACTTCGCTCCACAAAAGACCGAAGTTAGTACCTGTTTCCGCTAACCAAAAGAGATCCAAAGGTTTTCACTTTTGCCCCCCACCCTCCAACCCCCCAAAAAGGCAAAAATAAGGGTCCGTGCTCTTCTGCAGCGAAAACCAGGACAGCGATAGTGGCAGCACCGAGCTCTCTCCCCGGGGGGCTGCACTCACATCTCAGCACCAGCCCACATGGCTGCGAGCTGTGTCTGTGAGCATCTGTGCTTTCTCTCGAGTTACTTGGGCATCTGTTAGCAAGATGTGTCCTAAGGTGATTGCTTCTGCACTTGCCGCTATCTCAGCTTACGAAGGGTTTCCGAGGCAACTTCGGCCTTCGGATGGCGGGCGGGAACCTGTACCTGGCACACACCAGGTGCTTAGGAAGCATAAGTACCTTGCTTACACCCCACCCCAGGGTCACAACACGCCTACCCCCCTCTGGACCCCGAGCCTATTCCGGGTCACACGGCAACACAGCCCTGGGCAACAGTGTCTGGCCTGGAAGACCATCCCACTAGGCCAGGATCTCACCACACACCCCACCCCAAAGACCCCGAGCCTGGTCCTTCTCCTCGAGGTGGCCCCATGGCAAGACCCACAGAGGCCTTTGCCAGCAATGCCCATAGGGCCTGAGCCCTTGGAGGCATCCCAGGAGCAGCTGGGCAGATGGGGGCTGGGCTGTGCGGCCTCACAGCCAGGATGTTTCTCTCCCCTCCTGCCCATCCCAACAGGACTCATTCAAGCTCCCACCTCGCAGCTGCCACCCCACCCCCCCTTCCCCCTCGCTCCCCTGCAGCCTCTGTTATCTCAACTACTTTAAGAGAGTTCTCTTTTCTCCCCCTAGACTCCTCCGATGCTAATCTCTCTCCATAAATCATACCCTCTAATCTTTTCATCACCTTTCTCTGATTAAAGCAGCCTGGGGGTGGGGAGCCACAGTCCTCAGTGACTCAAATGCTTTGATGTCCACACGCAGGCCCCGGGCTGTGGCACTGGCTGGTGGTCACGCGACACCCACCCCGTGTGGCGTGTGGCGGGCCTGGCGCAGGCACAGTCTACGCGGACACGTTCCTGAGCTGCCCTGTGCCAGCGCGGCCCGGCACCTCGAGGATTTCACAGATCTCTTCATGAATATTTCTCACTACATACTGGATGTCATTATTCTATTGAGAATCAATTAGCCCAAATGTTGTTATGACAGCTACAGAAAAATGATATTTTTAGCTTTGCTTTTATGCAGCTCTGTCTCTTCACAGAATTATTGAAAACCCTAAAACTGATCTAGTGGCGACAAAGGCCTCCGTCGCAAGCCCGGAGCGATTGATCAGGGACTGCGGAACGGTGGGGCACGCGCAGCTTTCCCCAGTGAAGTGGGAGCGCCTCAGAAATAACTCCCAGCACGGAAGGCTAAGCGTGACCTTGGGCAAGAGACAGACCCAGCCTGAACCTCAGTTCCTGCATCTGTAAAATGGTCACAGAAATCCTTCCGACCTCTCGTGTTGTGATGCAGGTGGCACGCGATGATGTGTGGGAAGCGCTCAGGGAGCCTCCCGCGGCCGCACAGCAGGTGTTCAGCGTGTGAGCACCAGCAGTGCCCAGTGATTAAACAGGAGGGCCCAGAGCAAGGCCGCCTAGGTTCAAATCCCCACTCTGATACTTGGTAGGCATGTGACCTCTCTGTGCCTCAGTTTTATCATCCATGAAATGGGGCTTAATTGTACCTGCTTGATAATGTTGTTGTGAGGCATACCACAAGCTAACACAAGTAAAGCACTTAAAAGTCCCTCCTAGCTCAAAAAAACAAACAACAAGTCAGCTCTTTCTAAGGCAGGATGGCTATCGCGATTGTCTGCTACTCACCCTTGTTTAGCTGGCCCTTTAGTCTGGCCTTTCCCTCCCCATCCTTGCGTATTCCTATCCTCTTGGTGTTAAAAACTGGACTGGCTGTCACCCCCACTGTTATGCCCGACAAACAGCCTGGAATGCTGGTTGCAGTGATCGCTGGGTGACCCTCTTTGTCTCAGTTGCCTCGGAGGTCAGAGGGGATATAAGCATTTATTTACCCCTCAGAGAAGGGACTGGCCCTGTCCAGTGCTGAAGCTGGTGGGCCATTCCTCACCCAAGCACCAGTCCCCCGTGGGATGCTTCTAAAGATCCCTGCACACTTCTTCCCCCACCAGGGGCGGGTTAGAGGCTTACAGCACACGGGGAGCTGTTTCATGGGAAAGAAAAAATCATCTTTGGCCAGAAGGCCTCCGAACAGAGTGATGGAGACACCACTTCCGGGCAGTTCCAGGTTACACCCCTTCCCCCAGCCACGTGCTCTGCCAAGACGGGAGCTGGTGTCAGAAAAAAAGGTCGCACCCATCTGAGCAGCTTTGCTTCCCCACGCTCCTGTCCAATAGGCTCTGTCCAGCTGAAGCTAACACACCTGATGGCTGACATCTTTTAGCTGGGGAAGGGCGGGAGGAGCAAGCTGCCCGACTCCCCAGGGGTGCCCAGTGAGCCCCGTGTCTGGCTTCCCACCCCTCGCTGTTCTGAGGTTCAGTGTGAATCAACCCTTATTTATGCTGCCTCCTCCGTCCCTTCATTGGGGGTTACCTTCTCCCTCTGCCTCATGTCCCCCTCCCCCCCCATGACACTCTCTCTGGCCGCCACCGTAGCCCTTACCATCGCCGCCACCTCCGGCCCCAGTGCTGTGGGCACGGGGCTGTCTCCCCGCTGGACTGTGAGCAGAGAAGCAGGACTCGGCTCTTCTGTGCTGAGTGTTTTCTGCTCTGTCCCCGTGTCTCATCACCACATTGTTTCCAGGGGACAACTGTCCTCCCCGGAGACTGTTCCACCCACGGCCACTCCCTCTTTGGCCTCTGGACAAACACCCTGCCCACCTTGTGTCCAAGATCCCCGCGTACCGCCGTGTCGGCTAGGCACTGCACAACTCCGGGAGCCGGTCACGAAAGCTGTGACGGGAATGACGCCCCGCACGCCACGGTGGCCCTGCCTGCGCCCGGGACCTTGACGTTCCATGATTCTGGACGCTCTGACTTCTGAAGGCCCCCTTGCCCTGTAAAAACACGTACATATACTCAGTTGGTATCATTTCTTGCTGTAAAAGTGTTTTTGAAAAACATTTTCTAATGTGACTTTTGAAACATGGCTACGAACAGCTGACTTACATTTGGCTGCAATTTCTCAGCAGTCATTCCCGAGGAGTCTTGAGAAAAGAGATTTGAATCTGCAAACTGGCTTCAATTGTAAAGCAGTTTTTTTTTAATGTCTTTAACAATTAACAAAGTTGACCCAATGTTTAACAGGCATTTAATTACACACCTATTCTTTTTCATCCTGCAGTTTGCCTTTTATTTTGGAATCAATAAGAATTTCTTTCAGAATTCAGATATTGTCACGGGCCTCGGGCATGCACACAGGTCCTCCCCTGTGTCTCCCCGGATGACGGAGGCCAGTCTACGACTCAGGTCACTTTACTGAAGGGTTAGTGATGTGCAAGTGGTTATGTGCCTAATTCTCAGTAGCCGCCCCCCATTTACTCTCTAGGGTGTGCCAGTTTGGACCATCAATTGTGTGGTCGCTGTGAAAGACGGGAAGAAAGTACCATAGAGAAAGGATGGCATAGGCCCAGCCCTGCCCCAGATGCCTTTCAGGACGGGCTTCTGGCCTTCCGCTTGGCCTGCTCCCATTCGATCCAGGGAAGTTCATCCTCCACCCTCACCCCCACCCACCACCTCCAGGGGTGGGGATCGCCACATCTCAGAATCCAGAACAAACGCCCCTCACCCCACAGACAGAAAGTCTCTTTCTCACCCCCATCCAATGTCCGCTCGCCAACGTCCTCATTTCCTGCTGCGCGAATGACATCTTTCTCAGAAGACTGACAATGGGCATTTTCATTTCCTTTTGTGAAAACCCCACTCCCGTCCATAAGGATATGCTCTGGCCCTGTGACCCCAACAATACAATTGAAAAATAGTTCCACGTTGATACACGTCCCAGAGTTTTCATCTCCATATCTTGAAATCTTAAATCTTTCGTGGAACAAGGCAGAATATCCATCAGTCAATCAATTTTCTCTTTTAGCACCAATCAGATTGTATTGTGATTGTATCCATGGGTCCCCCTCCCTGGACCGGGAGTTCTTGGAGAGAGATACGGTGCCTCGTTCATCTCTGCATCCTCGATGCCAGTCCCAACTTGGCACACAGAAATGCTCACTGAAGGATGAGGGGATGAATAAACATGACAGCAACTTTCTATTTGACTGTGAGTTCCTTGAGAGCAGGGACTGTGGCTGTTCATGTCTGTCTCCACCATAGTATGAGATAGCCTACGGCAGCAGCTCATTGGAGGGCAGAGGCTCATGCGACATTCGATTGGATGGATGGATGCACGGGTCATGGAATAGAGGGTTGGATAAAATGGCTGGCTGGCTGCATCTTAGGTGGATGTATCCTTAGCCTGAGAGACTGGTGTCTCAGGAAAAGCCAGCTGCTTTGACCTCTAATCGTTTTTTCAGGTCCTAGCTCCAATTCCCATGAGGCCTGACTGCTCTATGTGGTTCCCATCCTTGGATTCCCAAGAGAATGTTATGATTCTTACAATAAACTCCCTTCTATTAAGGCAGTTTGAGGGGATCTTTGTTTCTTCAAATCACGGAGCCTGACTCGGGGAGGAGCCCTTCTCCCACGTAGAGGAAGGGAGGGACAGGTGTGCAGGAAGGAATGCCTCTTGATTGCACCACAAGTGGCACTTAGGAAGCAGGATGTCTTCCCCAAAGCAGCGCTGGAAGCCACGGGAGCTCAGCTCGGTTTGAGGATCCTGTCCTGGGAGGTTCCTATGCAGCTCAGTGCCAAGTGCTGGCTGGACAAGTTGGTCCTTGCCCTGGAAGTGGTCCACCAGCTCCCTAGCATCACCCCCTATAGTGGCTGTGTCATCTCAGCTAAGTCACCTCCTGTTCTGGCCTCAACTCTGCATCTATAAAATGCAAAGTTGGGAAGAGGTCACCAAGCGCTTCCTGCTTTAATGTTTAGTTACATGACTTGCTCAGCTCAGTGTTGCCGATACAACCTGCTGTAAGTGTTGCCCGTCGTCGGGTGGGCTAACATACTTGAGCTCACCGGTACCGACGCAAAATCCCGCCTCCCTGTCTGGCTGCCACAAAAGCACAGAGAACGTGTCCTGATTTTGTCACCTTTCTGAAGATGTGTGGGTTCACACACGCCGGTAACTCACATTCTTCCTGCCATCCAGAATCCCTTCACATGTCACATGTTTAAACCCAGCCCACCCTTCTGGGCCAGTCCACTCCTCCAAATACCTCCCTGCTCCCTCGTTTGGAAATGTCCTATTCCTCCTAGCACCCCTCTGCCGGCTCAGCACCGGCCTTGGGTTTCAGCAGGCCCCTCTTCCTGGGGTGGTTTGATTTCCTCTGCAGGATGGTGAGTTCCCAGGGGGGCAGGCAATAATGTCTCTGGATACTCCTCTCCCCCTGAAAGGGGCTTGCTCAGGACTCTGCACACAGTAGGCACCACGGGATATTTCATTGTGCAGACAGCTGGGCAGTGATTTTTATCATGTTTTTAACCAAGTAAATGTTCATAAGGTCTTTTTCAAAAGCAGACCACAAAGCAGCAAGTGTTATATAACATTTTTCTAAAATGCATTTGAAGGAACATGGGGAAATGTGTGTGGACCCAAGACATTCATTCATGGAGGCAGATTTGGGGGTGACTTATTTTCTTCATCCAGCCTAGCTGTGTTTTTTAATGCTCTAGAATGAGCATATATTACTTTCAGAATGGGGAAAAGGAGAAAAGCTATTTAAAAATAAATAAGTAAATGTTTGTTTAGTGAATGAAAGAACCAGGCTCTAGTGCAGTGGTTCTCAATGCTCCTAATGCCGCGACCCTTTAATACAGTTCCTCATGTTGTGGTGACCCCCACTTTCATTGTTACAAATCGAACATAATTAAAGCATAGTGATTAATCACAAAAACAATATGTAATTATATATGTGTTTTCCGATGGTCTTAGGCGACCCCTGTGAAAGGGTCGTTCGACCCCCAAAGGGGTCACGACCCACAGGTTGAGAACCGCTGCTCTAGTGTGTTACCAGAGACTCTAATTTGAGTTGGATCTTGGAGTGGAAGTCAAGCCCTGCCCACCAAGTCCAACCTCCCCACCCAGCCATTGACACTGCATCCCAGAGGGGTTCTCACTGTAGTGTTGTTCCTAAAGACTTGGCAATGATCATTGCTTTTGCTGACAGCAGTGGTCACAACCCCACCACATACACAGCATTTGTAGTTTACAAAGCATTTTTACATACCCTTCCTTTCTCTCCTTACAACCCTCCTAGGCAAGTATTCATGCTTCCTAGTAACAAGGGCAAACTGGGGCCTAGAGAGAAAAACAGAGGAGGTCAAGGTCAAGGTCAAGGTCACACAGCTTGCAAAGAGTAGAGCTTTCTATTCAAGCTGGATCCTCCTCCCCCAGTGCCTATAAATCTCCTGGCATGCTGGTCAGGCAGGGTATCTGGGGGTAACAAGGCACCCACGTTTTTTTGTGTTCAACCCCTGACAAGCAGGTTTGGGGGCCAGGCATTTTCTGCCTGGAATCTGCAATATTCAGGAGTGCTCCAAGGAAGGTCCGCCCAGGAGCAAACTCTACCTGAGGGAGCAGGTCCCCCGGGTCCCTGTCGACAGCAATGCAGCCGGGCCTAGGGCAGCAGCTGGTGGGAAGAGAGCAGCAGGGGCACTGGAGGAGCCAGGCGCATTTCTGCCTGGAGACACAGTGCCTGGAACCGGGGCTGGGATCCAGCCTCCTGGAGCGGAATCCGGGCTGAACTTGGACTGTTCTCCGGGCGGGGGAAGCCCCCAACGCTGAGGCTGTGATCTTGATGCCGCAAGATCCTCAGCAATTTCCCATTTGCCGCCATCTCACCAAAAGGCCGATTCTTCCGCTCCTCAGAGACTCATGTAGACCCATTGGGAGGCATCTAAACATTAATTATATTTTTTATAATTATGATAAGAAAAAATACAAAGTAGTAGGGAAGATATTAAATACTGAGTTTGTATATAATGTCTAAATTAAATCTTTTCTGATGTTTTCATGAGAAATTTGAGTTGGCTTCTGGACACATTTTTTTTTAATATCAGGTTTTATACTGGAAATGATTATACAATTGATCAAATGACTCCACACAAATAATCAAAACTTTACCTGAAGATCTTTTCAAATTCTTGACAGGGGCCATCGACAGGATAGTTTGTTCTCACGTGTAAGTGATAAAATATTTAAAACCATTTTTAAACAAGGATTCAAGACAACCATTGCAATTATATTTACAGACTCGACTAGGTCTTTATTGGTGAAAGCGAGGTTGGCATTCCTTGTGCTAAAGCAGCTGTGGGATCTGATCGAACTTTCTCATAGTCAGCGCCTCCAAGCACGGCAGCTCTCATCTGCAGGCCAGCGGGCACCATCAGAGCAGCGGCTGCAGGGAGCCTGGCTGCCCCCGGGAGGGCAAAGCAGGCAAGAAAGGACAGAAATTTCCAGAAGGTGAAACTGACATCCAAGGTCACTGCTGGAGCTTCCCCACTTCCCATCCCCAGCTCCCTGGATCCCACTCTGGGCCGGTGACACCTTGAACACGGGGCTCCAGCCATTCACGGGTCCCCTGTTCACCATGGACTGTGGATACTCCAAAATCGGTTGCTACAGTAGGCGTCCAGGTGTGTGAGGTGGGGGTCACCTTCTCGATCACGCCCAGCCCATTTCCGCCTGCTGGCCACTTACAGGGACCTCAGGGTGTCCCCCTCCAGTCCCCCAGCCCAGGCTGCTCCCAGCCATGAATTCCAGATGCCCCAGACCACCTGGCTACTCTGGCGGTAGAGGTGGGGGGAGGGGAGGGTGGAGGATTAGGGTGGGGGTGGGAAATATTTCCTGGCAGATCGGGTGGCTTAGAGGTCCTGCCTGGTAGGAGAGGCTGGAAGCACAGGGATTTCCCTGGAGGGATTCTCAGCCAGCCTGGGGCCCTGTGGGGAGATGAGACTGGGAGCAAAAAGGAAAAGTGGGCAGTGCCCAGAGCTTGTCCCAGGTGGGACCCAAGAGCCCTTCCCTTCTGCTCTCCTACTGTCCAGCCACCCGCTGGAAGGACCTGAAAACACCGGGGCCAAGGATCATTCAAACCGCCATGGACACAGCCACCTGGGACTGGGAGGCGCGAGCTGAGCGCTGCAGCCGCGTTGTTTCCCTTGGAAGGTGGGAAAGACAGGGAGGGAAGATGGAGGAGGGGGGACTAGAAGACTGAATGAGAGGGAGGGGGGAAAACAGATGTAAAGACAGATGGGGAGAGACAGAAAGTGGGACTTGGGGAGAAAGATTGATGGAGAGGCAAGTGCAAATGTAAAGAGGCCCTGAGAGCACTTTGTGCAAATATCAGGCCGGGAAGTGCTGCGCCCGCGAAGCTGCCGGGCACCTCGGCGGCCCCGCGCCCTGGGCTGCTCGCTAATTCGAGAGAGAGAGAGAGAGAGAAGGGAAACGGAGAGAACATGAAAGAATGCGCCCGGGTTCCTCGAACACAAGTTGCAAGCGCCCTTTGGAGAAGTCGTTTTTTGGCGCAGAGCGCCTGCGAGGGCAGGGCCCGCTACTCTGGCTAATGGAGCAAAAGACAGATCAGCAGAAGCCAGGCCGGTGGGGCTGCAGGGGGAGCACGGGCGGGCACCGCGTGGAAGTCAGGGCGATGGCAGAGATGCTGAGGACAGAGTGATGGGCTGGACCTGGGCTTCAGTGCTGCGGCCTCCGCCTGCCCGGTCTGAGCAAGACGCCCGGAGCCTGTTTCCTTGTCTACAAAAAAGGAACATAAAGCTTTTCCTGTTTACTTCAAAGGGTGTTTGTGAGGCTGAAATGTGAATGGGGTTTGGACAGCAATTAAGTTCATAAATGGTAATTAATGGTGATGATAATCTTCTATATATATAAAAGGCTAATATGCAAAGTGTCCCCAAGGGAGTTTGATGGGAAGACTGGGAGTTCTATTGCCCACTATGACGTGCGCTGACCACCCGGGGGCGGTGCAGAACTAAGATAGTCCCCGGCCGGCAGCTGGGAGGCCTAGGGACCCTACCCTTGCATGAATTTCATGCACCGGCCCCTAGTAATATAATAAAAGTGCCTGGCACTGCTCTAAAGGTGTTACATATATTTATTTGCTCTTGTAATACTCTCAACAACTCCGCTTATGCTCCTTTTGCAGGTTTTAAAACTGAGACACAGAGAGGTTAAGTCACTCATCCAAGGACACACAGACCTAGTCGCTAGCTGGTGAACCCGGGCAATTTGGCTCCAGATTCCATGCTACGCGATAGTGCAGGGCACATTTTATTAATGCCCACATTTTACAGTTAAGGTAAAAGTGTTCCTAAAGGTTAGGGGCCTTGCCCTATGTCCCATGGGCAGTAAGTAGCAAAGCCAGGATTTGGGCTCTTAGGCACAGAGGAAATGGTGGAAGGAACAAGGACTGTGGGGCATGGAGACTTAGGACCAATGTCTTGTTCTGCCACTGTGTGATGTCACAAGAGCTAACTTCGCCCTGTGTGGTAGGGAATGCTGACCAACCCCACAGGGTTATTGTAAAGATTAAATGGGAGAAAGCAGATGAGGAACCTGACACACACCTGGGGTCCAGTAAATTCACTTGGTCAATATGTACTGAGCACTGAACTGGGTCCTGAGGACGCAGTGATGAAGCAGACAGAGAAGACCCTGCCCCAGGGGACTTGCCTTTTAATAGACAGATAACAGGTAAAGAACTCATTGCAGGTTGTGACTAAAACGCCCAGGGAGAAAGTGAAGAGAGCACTATGAGAGAGTCATATAGGGAAACCGGCTCAGAGAAGCGTGGGAAGGCCTCTCTGAGGGGGTGATACTGAATCTAAAAGATGGAGCTAGGCAGGAGAGGAGCTGGGAATTATGTCCCACAGAAGAGGAGAGCTGGTGCAGTCACTGAAGCTGAAAGCAGTTTAGCAAGCTCCAGGAATTGATTGCAGAAGCACAGTGAATGGGGAGGACAGAGGCAGGCCAGGGTCTGGCCGGCAAGGCTGTGTAGAGCATGGGTTTTATCCTAAGCTCGATGGGAAGCCATTGCTGTTAAGCAGGAGTGACATGATCCAATTTATACTCTCAGAAACCATACTGGCTTCCAGATGAAGACTGGAGAGGAGCAAGAGTGAAAGCAGGGAGTTTTAGGAGGTGTGTGTCTATCCAAGCTTGAACCAAGATCAGTGATAGAAAGACATGAATTTTATTATAATATAAATGCTAACTGCTGCCTACCTTTTCATCACTGATCAGTATCTAGTCCAGCCGAGGGCAAACTACAGCCCGCGGGCAGGATCCTGCCCGTTTGAAATGAATAAAACTAAAAAAAAAAAAAGACCATCCCCTTTTATGTAATGATGTTTGCTTTGAATTTATATTAGCTCACACAAACACTAAGTTCATCATGGAGAAAGGACGGTTGGCAAACATACGTTCAGTCGGTCTCCAGATGAGCTTCCTCTGGGGATGTTCCCTTTTTAAAAATCATCATTCTCGCGCTAACGGGTTTGGCTCAGTGGATAGAGCAGTCGTGGGCAAACTACGGCCCGTGGGCCGGATCCGGGCCGTTTTAAATGACTAACACTAAAAAAAAAAAAAGACCGTATCCTTTTATGTAATAATGTTTACTTTGAATTTATATTAGTTCACACAAACACTCCATCCATGCTTTTGTTCCGGCCCTCCGGTCCAGTTTAAGAACCCATTGTGGCCCTCGAGTCAAAAAGTTTGCCCACCCCTGACTAGTCCCAGCCTCAGTTTCCAGGTCTAGGAGAATGGGCTTCACCAGTTCCACTGGGAACGCAGGACAATGGTTCCCAGAGATCTTTAGCTGAACGCCCTGTGCAGTTGCTTCTTAAGCTAAGTTGGCGGTCAGGCTGGCCCACTGCCCTGTCCAAGGCTATAGACCAACTGGCAGACCTTGGGACTGTGGGCACTGACCCCAGTGCCAATGACTAGCCAGCTCTCAGTCCTCCTCTTCCCGTGTGCTCTGTTAGGTCTGTGAGGGTAGAAGAAATGATCACTCAAGGTCCCTGCCTCCCAGGTGGAGTTTTCCGGGCAGCAGGTCACTCTGGCGATCTCAGGAGAACAAACTAGGGATTATCCTGTTGTGTTTCTTTAAGCGTTTGTTGTTGAAATGGAAGTTACAATCCAAGCTAATTTGAATAACAGAATCAAGGAAAAACACCCTCTAACCACGAAAATGAATATTCAACATTCCCACCTTATCTTCTCTGCTTTGTAGGGCTGTTTCTCGGCTGCATATTAAATGGCCCCTTCATGTGAAGCTGGCAGAGTGGTGGTTTTGCAAGACAGAATGCTGCTGGGCTAAGGTGCTAAATTCAGAACAGAAGTCATCCTGGGCCTCCAGACTTCCAAAGATCTTACAGGGACAGGCGGAGCACCCCGGGGAAGGTGGAAGGACTGGGAGAAGTTTGGGTGAAGACCGTGGAGGATGTTGAGTGAGAACAGCTCACACAAGCCCCAAGGCCAAGCTGCCCTGGCTCTGGTGGGGTGCAGAGGGAAGTCCCCGAGAAAGGAGCATCTGATACATGGATATCTCAAATGGCGGCCCCCTAAATGGAGTGCTGTGTGCCTAGAGGTGCCCCTGAAGAAATCCCACGAGGTGTGTTTACATTGAAAATGGCAAGTTCCCTGGATTCGGCTGCCCCTTGGGAAACAACCAAGATGAGGCTCGCTTTCACCCAGTTTTCAGGCCAGACGGAGGGGCGGGTCCCTGACCACCACACTGGACTCCGTCTCCTTTGCCTTTGCATTTGCTGTGCCTTCGTCCCAGGTGCCTTTCCCTCCAATGGGCCTCCTGGCAAGTGCCTGCTCCATGTCACCTCTGCATGCACTTCCCGACACCTACCCCAACCAGTTTCCCAAAGAACCTACACACGGTGGTGTAATTACCTGTTCTCACATCTTCCACCAAACCAGATTACAGCTTCCCCAAGGGAATGTCTGCAGCTGCAGCACTTGGCCAGAACCCCGCACAGAACCGGGGCCCGTCCGGGCATGTAAGTGCACACGTGAGACATGGGTGGCTTTGGGATGAGACTGTGGGTGACACAAAGTAGAAAAAAATATATGTTGGGTGACAGAATCAGGATCCGAAAAAGTCTCACTTGCTGGATCAGTGGGCTTAACCCAACAAGAAGACATTTAACAGAACCTACATTTATATTTCAAACAAAGACCTCAGAATTGGGGGGCGGGGGGAGCATGTACCATTAGGATTCATTGGTTGCAAACAGTAGAAACAATGCTTACTAGTGGAGGCAAAAAGGGAATTCAATGGAAGGGATGGGATAGCTGCACTGTTGAAGGAAAGGATGTTGAACCAGACTTCAGAAGAGATGGGAAGCAGACATGACTCCCTTTGGCCAGGAAAGGAGGAGAAATTGACTGACAAGCTCATGAACACTGTCCATGATGGGAGGTGGGGTTGGCCAAGGAAAAAGGCTATGATATCACCCGACCATTGGAGAATGGGTGCTGGACAGGCCAAAAACAAGGTCAGACCCTCACAGAGCGCGGGTCCGATCCCCTGATGCTGCAGAAGCTCAGAGAGGGCAAGTGTCTGCCAGCAGGTCACCCAGGACCAGACTGGGGCCGCCCTGCTCCGGATGGGAGTGAATGCCAACGTCATGAGGGTTCGGTATCCATCCTGGTTCTTCAAACAAGCCCTCAAGAGGCATGTCTCGCTCTTGTCATATGTGGAGGTCTCAGCACCACCATGTACTTTCTCCGACCGTCTCTGATTCCAGGCCCTAAAACACACCGTGTGAAGGCTTTCCTAAACTTCGTTCACTGCAACTCTGATGGCCACTGGCTCTCAAGTGAGAACGGGCACTGCCGACTTCAGGAAGTGACTGTCATAACTAATTTATTTCCATGTCGATTATGAAGGCCTCCGGGGCGGTGTAATCCACAGATACAAGCCCGCTTCACCTCTACTCGAAGGGTTTAAAAAATGAAATTAGACATGTTTTTGAGGCAAAATCTCTCACCGTTAACTCCCTGGTTCGGCACAAATTCTCTTAGCATTCGTGACCAAAGGAGACTCCTCCAAACCATTTCCTGTCATCTCCTCTGAGCTGTCAACTTTGATTATCCCTTTCCCGGTGCAGTGCCTTGTCTTATACTAAAGAAATCATAAATACCTCCTTCTCCCTTTCTGAATCTAGGGCTCCGGCATTTTTTATTTCCTGCTTCTCGCAAAACTTCTCAGAAAAAGTGCAAAGGCCGTGACAGCGGCTTCAAGTAAATCACTAGGGAAGGAGATTGAGACTATTTCTAGGTAGTGACCCAGAAACTGGCTTCTCTGTCCAACATTTGGTGAGGCCTACTGTGTGGCCGGCCTTCCCCGGTCCCTGCTCCAGGCTGTGGCACTGGGCCATTTATAATCCGATTTTGCTACCAGACCTGCTCTCTGGGGCCGCCCTTGGAAGCCAGATTGAATGGCCTCTGTTTCATCTCTTTGGCAACATTTGTTCACCTTTTCCTCATGTCTTCCTCACCAGCTGCCTGTGAGGAGACTTTGTTTGATCACCACTGACCTCGGTATTCAGAGCAGTGCCTGGCACAGAATAAACACTCAATAAATAGCTGTTCAGCAAATGGATGAATGAACAGATGAGTGAATGAATGGATGAATGAATGAATCACTTATTTTCTTGAAATTCTTTGGATCCCAATACACTAATGTCTCTGAAATCCAGCACAGTGCCTGGCACATAGTCAGGGCTTTAAAATGTGTGAGGTGTTTGAATTAAATTCTCCTCCTACCTTTCTCATTGCTTCTTGCCCAGGTCCCTTGTGGAATTTCATTCTCTTCCTGCTCTCTTTTGCCCCTCATTAAATGTTTGCATTCCTCAGGGTTCTGTCCTTATTCCCCCACTCTTCCCGCTCTGCAGAGAGAATGCTCCGTGAGTGATCTCATCCACTCCCACACTTTCAACTTCCATCCCACGCTGATGCAAGAAGCCAAAAGTGGGGAGAAAAAAGGAAGAAAAGTAAAATTGTCAAGTTGGAAGTCCTTAGGCACCTCAGAGCTTGGCAAGTTGAAGGGGTGGCAGAATAATGGATTGAAAATGTAATTTACATTTTGTTTTCCCTGATATAGGAGGAATGGAAAACTATGTACATTTTATTCTCTGTAAGTTTTCCTCCCAATTCTAAGACAATACCCAGGACTTCTTGCCTCAGGGACATTGGCGCTGGCTAGGCTGAAATCAAAAGTAGCCTGAAGCTTGGCACTTGCCTTTGAAAACATAAACTCAGCCAGGAGATTATTCTAGATCAGGGTTTCTCAACTTCAGCGCCATTGATATTTGGGGACAGAATTCTTTTTGTGAGGGACTCTCCTGTGCACAGTGGCTGTTTAGCAGCATCCCCTACCTGTAAATGCCAGCAGCACTCTCCCCACAGGTCACACAGCAAATGTCTCCAGACATTGGCAAACGTCCCTGGCTGGGGTGGGGCAAGGTGGCTCCTGATTGAGAATTGTTGAGAGAGAGAGAGAGGAAGAAAGAAAGAAAGAAAGAAAGAAGGAAGGAAGGAAGGAAGGAAGGAAGGAAGGAAGGAAGGAAGGAAGGAAGGAAGGAAGAAAAGAGGAGGGGCCCTGTAGAAACTGCCAAACTTGGGGGGTTGATCATTTTCCCTCTCCTGGCAAGTGAGGGGTGTTTTAAGATTCTAGGGATCATAGGGAACCTTTGCCTCCTTTCTGTTACACAATAAGCCACAACCAGTTAAAAAAAGAAAAAACAAAGAAAACAAAAACCCATAGGCCTTTTTTCCCAGCATCCTGCTGGCACAGCATCACCCCAGGCCTTGCAAGGTGACAGCAATATGCCTTCTGACGGGAGTCTTGGCATCCCCGAAGGCATCTGGGGTGTGGCCTCCTCAGTCCCACTTGTCCCAGATGCCTGCTGACCTGCTTCCCCAGCTCTCCCTGCCTGGGTCCCTGAGCCAGTGATCCTTTCCTCCCTTGGCTGCCCCCTTGCTGTCAGGAGGCCACACTGCAGCCAGACACTGCCACCAAATCTGTGGGAAGTTAGGTTAACAACTTTGACAAATTACACCCTCCCAATCCCCTAAATGTCTTTAGTCCCCCTAGACTGAATCTGCTGGCAAAAACTGACGTCTTTGCTGGATCTCAGCTCCCTCCTTGTCAGAAAGTTGTACTCTACTGAGTATAAGAGATATTTCAGCTCTACCTCCTCAAGATGACCCTGTACTTTACAGAATCTCCGGCTGCACTGAGTCCTAATGAGCAGGTGACATTGTCCAAATATAGCAGCACTTCCCACCTCCATCACTCACATGTTTTGTCCTGATCCTGCCCACTGCTGGGCACTGGGGACCTACCAGCCTGGCTGGGTACCAGGGGCACCACCCAGCCTTCCCAGCAGTGGAAGGAAGATGCCAATAGCTGCACCACTCTGAGCTTAGCCTGTGCCAGGCCCCAGGGGCCCACTGAGCCACACTCTCCCCCAGGTCCCTGGGAGGGGAGCCCTGTCTTGAGTCTCTGCCTGGTGGACTCTTCCCAGCCTTCGCAGTTTCTTCCTCGCTTACATAGATCACCCTGAACCTTGTTCTTCCAAATTATTAATGACAGGAAGGACCCTGGCCCAGGAACCCTGCTGGCCGTGAACTGAACCTGCTCCGCTGCTGGCCCATAGGTTATGACTCCTGCAGAGCAAACCCACAGCAGAGTTAATTTTCCCAGCCTTAGGCGAGACTTATTCAGGTTTTCTCCTCTGTCCCTACACTCTCCAAACCCCAGCCCCTAACATGAAGGTTCTAGAAGCCCAGGGTGGACACTACACAGACGGACTAATTGGTAATATCATCCCATGGGTTTGGAAATAGTTCCCTGTCTATGCTAATTAATGGGTTAGTGTTGAGCTGGAGAGCAGTTTAAAGACGTCTCTTAATGTCTGTTTTTAATGCCCTAAATTAGCACACACCTTTTGGGGGCAGCCTGTGTGCTGGGTGCTGTGCACAGCACTTTCACAGACCCACCCCTCGGTGACCTGGATAGAGGCATCCAGGCTGACGAGCAGGAGGCCAGGGACCGAGTCAGAACACGAAAGGAACTCAGTTGCTGGAGCTACCAGAGAAGATGTACGGGGGACCCAAGGTGGGGCCTGAACTTCCAGCCACGCAGTGAAGAGAGCTGACCTTCCACAGCCACATAGAAAGGCTACGTTAACATACAACAAAGGATTACAAATACATGACCGAGTCTCAAAGAAACCAATGGAATTCGTAGGAGTCGGATAAAACAAGGGACCTCAGAGCCTAAGGAGGAGGAAGAAACAGATACTACGGTGGCCCACAAGGGTGCTTGACCTGATGACTTGGGGGGCAGGATATTAATGCTCACAGAGCAGCACTGTGGCCTCCAGCCTGCACAGGGTGAGAATACAGAACTCTCAGGAAGGGCCAAGAAGGAAGCATCAGGCAAATGGCCAGGGCCAGGGATGGAAACAAATTTTAAGTCATTAGCAAAAATTCAAAATCCCAGGTGACTGTCATGTGCAGGTCTGAATTTATATTCCCTAGGTGGTGCTGGAGCCCTGCTGCCACTGTCTCTCTCTCAATATCTCTCTCTACCCGCCCTTTCTCCCCCCCTCTCTCTCTCTCTCTCACACACACACACACACACACACACACACACACACACACACTTACTAGGATGATTTGAACCATTAAGGACGTTCCACAACCCAGGAAACAACCTGAATATCCATCAGCAGGATCACCAATAAATTATAGTGTCTTCAAACAATGAAAAGTATTATGTAGCATTCAGAGTGAATAATGTATAACTGTATCGACATAAATAATTTTTAAAACATAATTTTGAGTAAAAAGAAACAAATTGCAGGATTATCCTTGGTTATTTTTTCACATGAATTTTATAAACACCTTTCTAGTTCCCAATTCCTCCCGTCCCCTCCAAAATAGCAATTTATATTTTGATTAGGATCATGTTAAGCTTAAATATTAGAAAAAAAATTAATTTAGGAGAAATGAAATAGTTATAAGGTCAAGTTTCCATCCAAGAATATAGAGAGACTTCCCATTTGTCCAAGATTCTTTCAGTATCTTTCAGATAAGGATACTGTTTGTTTGTTGTCACATGTGCCTTGTTTGTTTTCATATGTGCCTTGGACATTTCTTGTTAAGTTTATTACTGAGTTTTTACCACTTTGTTGATAGTCTAAATAAGCTCATTTCCTCCATTTTATCCTCTACCTATTGTTTATATACATAAAAGTTAATAATTTCTGTATATTTTTAGTACACTGCTGTTTTATTGAATTTCCTTACGGTTGGTAGTAGTTCCAAAATATAAATCTTTCTAGGTTTTCCAGATATACAATATCATCTGAGAATTGTAATTTTATTTCCCCTTGTATAATTTTCACACTTCTAATTTCTTCCTCTTATCTAATTTGACTTCTGCTTTCAGTACAATATTAAATAACAGGGCTGAAAATGGAAAGTCCTCTCTTGTTCTGACTTTAGTATGAAATCTTCCAGCATTTTCCCATTATGGATGATGCTGGTTTCTTGAGCTACAATAGATTTTTTTCATATTAAGGAAATATCCATCTATTCCATTTTATTGAGTGCATTTTTAAAAATCAAGAATCGATCATTCTTTTTCATAAATAAATCATTTCAATAGGTTTCTTAATGTTAAACCATCCTTGCATTCCTAGAGCAAATTCCACGTGGACACAATTTATTATACTTTTAAGTGCTGCTAATTCTGTTTGCTAATGTTTTATTTAGGATTTTAAAATTGATAGTCATAATTGAAACTAGTTTGGCATGTCCTTGGTGTTCAATCTTTACTGGCATTTGGTACCAATGTACTGCTTAATTCAT
This sequence comes from Myotis davidii, assembly GCF_000327345.1. Classification (NCBI taxonomy): domain Eukaryota; kingdom Metazoa; phylum Chordata; class Mammalia; order Chiroptera; family Vespertilionidae; genus Myotis; species Myotis davidii. The sequence goes on along the minus strand of NW_006300377.1, from coordinate 710,270 downwards.
TTAAACAATCTAGATTTTTTTTTTCTATTCTTTTCAATTTCTAGAACAGAATTCTTAATATTGGAATTATTTGTTTTTAAAGAAGATAAAATTTTTCTGTAAAACCATTTGGCCTAATGCCTCTAGGGATACAGCTTTTTGACACTTTTTGTCTCCATTTTCCCATGGATATCAGTATATTTATAATGTTTTACGTCTCCTGTAATCATTTTGGTAAATTACATTTCCTCAGAAAATTTCATAGTCATTCTGATTTTCAAATTTGTTTCCGCCAAGTTCAGCAAATGGTTTTATGATTAATTTTTATCTATTATGAGACATTTGCCTTTGAAATTTTTTCTATAGGAAAGCTATAAAAATATTTTACTATAGGCTTTTAAACCTTCTGGGTTTTTTCTATTCTACTATTATTCTCTTTTCTAACTCATTATTCTTTCAGGTTATTGTATTATCCTCTCTTTCTGCTTTCCTTACATTTATTTTGTTATTCTTTTTCTAACTTCCTGGGTTGGATGCTTTGTTGGCATTCTTGTTTATTCGGTTTAAAAGGGAACGTTGAAGGCTAGGCATTTTCCTCTGGTCCTTCTAGCCTGTTCCCCCTGCCCCTTAACCCCCACGCAGCAGAGGCTTTTGTTTTCTAATTTTGTTAGTTTCCACCTTATTGGATTCTTATCTAAAAATAATGTCTACCCTATTTTTGGAATCCCATCTGTGATTTAGGGATAATAACAGCACCAAGAGTCGTGAAGATTACACGAGAACTGCAGTCATAAGGGGACTATGTGCCAGGCGCCATTCTAGGCACCTCTACTGGCGTTAACTCGCTTAGAGATACTTAGTGTAGTGCTGACACCTAAGTGCTCGATGAATGGCATCTATTATAACTTGTTGTGGCGTGTGAATGTTGCAGCAGAGTTCTTGACCTGGAGGTGTCTTATGGATTGAACTGAGGGAATCCGCCAACCCCCTGAAGGTGTGTACACCAGTTGGTGTACGCGTGCTTCCCTAGAGTGTGGATCCACACCATCTGCGGAGTCTCACGGGGAGCAGGACCAGAGAAGCAGAGCACATCTGCTGCACAGGAAGCTGGTCCTGTGGCCTAAGAAACCCTTGCAGCCTGGAACCAAAGGAGATGGGGCAAAGGCCGCTGCCGTGAATGTGTGTCCAGGACAGAAGGAGCCTGGTGTGTGTCTGACCTGGGGCCCTGCTGCCTCCCCCAGGTTCTCCTTTCCCCCCTCCCCACCCTACCTGTTATCTTTGGGCAAATTTTGGTGGGGGAAGCAGCCAGAGAAGAAAATATAAATTTGCAGTTTTGATGCACAAGGGGAACTTTCTACAGACAATCCTGGCTGCCCATAAACGCCCACCAGCTCCGGCGGCTCCACCCAAAGCCCAAGGAGCATCCTTTTCCATTCTCGTCTCTGAGCTAATAAGTTGGAAAGAAGCTTCATATTTCAAATCAAAACTATTTTCCAGCTAGAAGAAAGTGGAAAGTTTTCAGGCAAATTTCATATGCAGTAACACAATTCCCTTCTGTTCCACTTCTTTTTCCACCTAATACATGATAAATATTCAAGGTCTCCTTGAGGAAGCAGGAGCGCAGAGCTGGGAGGTGGGATCGTCTCGGCGGCTGGGCCCTGGGCCGAGGCAGCCAGTGGGGTGCACAGAGGTCCTTCTCCTTCTACGCCTGTCTGGGTACCGGCCTCAGCTGCCGGCCGCCCCATCCATCCCCAGGGGAGCCCTCATTCCCATAAGAATTAGCTCTGGCAGGGCTTGAAGAGATAACTGAAATTATTTATTACCTTAATAGCCGTCCCAAGAATTCTTCTCGGGTGAAAACCATGTTCATTGGGAAATGCCTTGAAGAGGTACAGTAAGACCCAGCACAGACATTAGGACGCTCAGTGATTTAAAAGCTTCATCTTTCAGGGGTTACAGATCAGGGGACAGGATAAGGGGACACAAGAGAGAGAACCCTCACTGCTGGGGCTGACCAGCAGACCCTGAGCGACGGATGAATGATTACTCTGACACACGTTTCTGTGAAAGAGAGGGCTAAGGGACTGCCTGGCTAAAGGAACCAGACAGCCCCATTCGTCTGCCTCCTTGGGCTTTTATTTTAACCACTTGAACTAAAACTAACTATTAGATACTATCAGCAGGGCAAGTTTCCTTGAGAAGACATATACATCCATAGTGTCCTTTAAGCAAGGACATCTAAAGAATAAACATAAAGATTCCAGCAAAACATCCGAGCGCTCAGACTTGTTTGGAAAAGGCAGGGTCTGCCACCTTCGGCAAGGTCTCCCTAGAGCCCTCCGACCTTTTGGAGACTCCTCCTTACAGACTTCCCAACCAAGTCCCATGCTTCCCCGCACCTCACCAAGAGAGATCAGTGGTCTCCAGCCAGATGATGAAGTATTATGGCAAAAGAGAGGCATCCTGTGGCTGGGAGCAAGGGGAGCACCCCTTCTGCCAAGGGATAACATAACTGGCTCCCCTCCATTGAGACCGGCCATGTGCCCACACCGAGCCAATGCTTTCCCTGCATCATCACAGTTAATCCTCACGGCCTGACTATGAGGTGGTAACTATTTTCACTCCCATTTTACAGACACAGAAGCCAAAGTTCAGGGAGCTTGCGTCAGTTGCCTGCTGTTAGCAGGAGATGCCACTGTGCATCCACTAGAATGGTATGATGAAGAGGACTCACCGCCCAGTGCTGGGGAGGATGTGGAGCACCTGGCACTCTCACGCACTGCTCGTAGGAGCGGAAAATGCACAACCGCTTTGGAAAACTGGCAGCTTGTAAGTAAAGTTAGACACACCCTTACCTATGACCCACAGTTCCACTTCTAGGTTTCACACACGAGAAATGAGTACACGTGCCTACAACAAATGTACAAGAATGTTCACAGCCCCGAACTAGACAACTCTAAATGGTATCACCAGGTGAGTGGGTAATTGTCTTCGGGTATATACACAAGGGAAAACTGCTCAGCAATACAAAGGGACAGAACACGGATGTACACAGTGGGAATGGATTCTGACACCAATACACTGAGTCAGAGAAGCCAGACACAAGAGGGCAAACTGTGCAGTGACAGTGACAGGAAGTGGGTGAGTGGCTGCCCAGGACTGGGGTGGGCAGGGATTGATGGCAAAGAGGAACATGGGTGAGGGAAAGGTCTCTATCTCAATTGAGGTGGCAGTTACATTGGGTGTAGACATATGTCAAAGCCCATCAAATGAACACTAAAAATGGGTGAATTTTACTGCGTGTAAATTACATCTCAGTAAGGTTGTTTGAAACACAATCCAAAGTGCTGATCATGCCTTAATGATCCTGCCCTCCTTTTTCCTCCTCCACCTCTCCTACCTCGCTCTCATTTGAGCTCTGTCTGACCACCATGCCTCCCAGCTGCTCTTCACATCGTCCAAGCACACTGCCATCTCTAGGGCTTTGCCCCTGCTGTCCCCACTGCCTGCAATTCTCTCCGCCGATGGCCCCAGGACTCACTACTTCACCTCCTTCAGCTCTCTGTGCGAAAGTTACCCACCAGCGTGGCCTTCCCTGACCCCAGCCCTCACACAAAATAATACCCACCTCATAATTCCCTAGCCTTTTACCTTCTTTCTTTTCCAGATCACATATCATGTCCTTATATTTGTATTGGTTTGCTGTCCCTCTCATCCCCCCACACACCCCCACACCCCTCCACACCTCCCCCACACACACTGGGACTCGGTCTAGATTGACGGTACACTGTGGTCTAGAGCAGAGCCTGGCATGCAGTAGACTATCAGTCTTTATTGAAAGAATGAATTAGACCTTTCTATCAAGCATCCTTTCCCTTCTCCCTACTGTTCTCCCCTAAAAAAGATCTCTCTCACAGATGTACCTACTCTACCACAAAACAGTCTTTTATTCCAAAAATTAATAATAATAAAAACAGAGTATTTACTTCTCCATTTCATCATTTGCCTTTGGGTATTTCACCAACACTCAGTATTACCCCTAAGAACACTGAATGGATAGTTGTCCTATATTTGTGATAACTAAAAACCTCCAAGACAAAGAACCATTTTCCAAGGTGACTTTTGTCTTTAACACCAGTGACTGGTAGGGACTTAAATCGGCTAGCAACTTTTAAAAACTGCAGAATCTCCTGATAATATTTTTTCTCTGCCTCACTGATCACCCTTCTACATGTATATTTAATTATTTACATAATTGGGATTACACAGCATAACGACATACAGTTCAGTATCCTGTTCTTCTCTTTAAACATTATAGAGTATTTTCCATGTCATTAAAATTTCTTAGAAAATATAGTTATTAATGGCTATAGAATATTCTATCATACAGATGTACCAGAATTTATTTAACCACTCTCTTACAACCTGGAATATTTAGGTTCTCTCTTTTTTAAATTTCAATTCTAAATAATGAATGTCATGATGTATAAATTTTTGCCTGAATTTCTGATTATCTCCTAGAGGCAAAATCCTAGCCCCAAAGCATATGGTGTTTTTTTTTAAAGATTTTTAATACATAGTCCCAACTTGCGTTTTAAGTTTTCAGTAGCTAGCCCCAACTTATTTCCAGAAGAGAGATGCCAATTTAAACGACCAACAATAGAAGATGAGAGTGCTGTGTCAATTCTGCCCTGCTGGCACTGGGCATCGCCGTTTCTTAAATCTTGGCTGATTTGGTAGATAAAAAATGCTATTTTGTCGTAATTTGTATTTCTCTGATCACGGGTAACATGGAACATCTTTTCCCATGTTTATTGACTATTTGTATTTCATCTTCTGTGAATTGTTTATGTTATTTTCCCATCTTGTAACTGAAGTGTTAGTGTTAATGAATTGTCAGAGCTCTCGGTATATAATAGGGATATTAAGTCTTGTAGTTATCCTTGTTGAAAATCTTTGTTTTACTTTGTTTGCCTTTAATTGTGTTTATGCTGCTTCTTGGAATATATAAATCGTTAACTCTCTCTGCAGTTGTTGATGTTTTGTTCAAGAAGTCTCTCCCCAGAACAGGATGGGGTTAGGACCCTGCTGAGTACCAGGAGCTTTGCATAAATTATCTCCTGCAGCCCCACTTTGTTTGTTTTTTATTCTATAATATTTCAAACATATATAGGAGAAGAGAAAATAGATATGTTGATTCTGGGATTTGCTTCAAGAAAATCTGGGGGTGAGGCTGGGGGAGGAGCAAGGGAGGTCATAGGTCCAATGACAGTAGCCACGAGCTGATGGTCACTGTGGTTGGAGGCTCGCTCTCCTTTTATCAGGGGATGTGATCTGGATGACACCTTAGGACGCCAAAGGGCAGCCATTCCTGACCCCTTTCCTGTGACAGGCACTGCCCTGGGAGCCTCCATCACCCCACTGAACCCTACAACCATCCTTGGAGGAAGGAATCATAAGCCCCATTTTATTTTTTTATTTTATTTTTTAAATATGTTTTTTTATTGATCTCAGAGAGAGGAAAGGGGGGAGAGAGAGAGAGAGAGAGAGAGAGAGAGAGAGAGAGAGAGAGAGAGAGAGAGAGAGAGAGAGAGAGAGAGAGAGAGAGAGAGAGAGAGAGAGAGAGAGAGAGAGAGAGAGAGAGAGAGAGAGAGAGAGAGAGAGAGAGAGAGAGAGAGAGAGAGAGAGAGAGAGAGAGAGAGAGAGAGAGAGAGAGAGAGAGAGAGAGAGAGAGAGAGAGAGAGAGAGAGAGAGAGAGAGAGAGAGAGAGAGAGAGAGAGAGAGAGAGAGAGAGAGAGAGAGAGAGAGAGAGAGAGAGAGAGAGAGAGAGAGAGAGAGAGAGAGAGAGAGAGAGAGAGAGAGAGAGAGAGAGAGAGAGAGAGAGAGAAACATCAATGATGTGAGAGAATCATTGATCCGCTGCCTACTGCACGCTCCCTACTGGGGATCAAGCCTGCAACCCGGGCATGTGCCCTTGACCAGAATCGAACCCAGGACCCTTCAGTCTGCAGCTAGGGCATGAGCCCCATTTTATAGATGAGGACATTCAGATTCAAATGGGTGGATTATCCAAGGTCACATGGCAAGGAAGTGCAGAACCAGGGCTTGAACTCAGATCATTCTGACCCAAGTTTCATGTTTCCTCTGCAAGAAGACATTCTTAGGAGCAGGAAGTTACATGGAAGAGAGAATGGGCCTCTCTCCTAGAGCAGGGCTCACTCCCAGGCTCCTCCCAGGCACACTTCCAGGAGAGGGGCTCAGATTAGAAATTAATCTGATTTTTTTTTAATAAGAAAAGCAATACTTCTTGTGCAGCTGACTTTATGGAAACAAGACTCAGGCCTGCTACTCGTTCATTTCCTCAGTCAATATTGCAGCCATAGGTTTGAGCACCCATGATGTGCCAGGTGAGCCTCACCCCGCCCCCCCCCATCACTTTCCTGCCCTGCCCGCATCCACCACCTCCCCTACATCCCCCTTCTTCCCAAGGGAGACCCCTGAAGACAGTCACCCCCAGGCTTGGCAAAACTTTGGGGCCCAGGCAGTTCTCAGGCTCCAGGGCCCGGATGCTGAGAAGAGAGGAAGGAAAGGAATCCCTAGACGCCGTCACATAAGGCAAGGCCCCTGGGGCAGGCTGGCCTGTCCTGCTGAGGAAAGCCCTGACTGTTCATCAGAGACAGGCCTTTCAGTTCTCTGGCAACACCAGTGAGAAGATCACGCTTTACAGCAATGACAGGACTATGTCTCTGGCTACAGTGGTGATGGTGGGAGATTGAGAGAGAAAACAGGAGATGAGAGGAGAGAGACATTCTGAGAGAGAATATTAAAATCAACAAAAATAGAAACAGAAAAATGTGCACAGAACAGAGAGAGATGGAGAGATAGAGAAGCAGAGTCACAGCCTCAGACAGACAAAGATGAGAGGTAAAGAGATAAGAACAGATCAAGTCAACCCCACAGGCAGGGAGAGATACTCATGACCCAGTGACCAGTTACAGAAGCAGGAAGGGACGCCCAACACCCAGAAAGCCAGGAAGACCAGCTGACAGGCATGACCACGGACCACCCATGCTTCCTTATTTTTTTTGTAATACATTTTTATTGATTTTAGAGAGGAAGAGGGAGAGAGAGAGAGAGAGAGAGAGAGAGACATCAATGATGAGAGGGAGAATCACTGATCAGCTGCCTCCTGCACGCCCCCTACTGGGGATCGAGCCCACAACCCAGGCATGTGCCCTTGGCCAGAATCGAACCCTGGACCCTTCAGTCCACAGGCCAACGCTCTATCCACTGAGCCAATCCATCTATGGCCCGTGCTTCCTTATTGCGCTCTTATTTAATTTAAAAAAAAAGATTTGATTTGATGTCACTTGTCATAAAGATCCATGCACAATACACGTTAAGCCAAACTATTATGGAAGAAGGGAAAAAATAACGATACCAAAGATGTAGGTGTGAACTGTAACTTGAGTGGTCCACAATGAACCAACCACTCGGCCATCACGCCCGGTGTACCACCTCCCCTTGACTCTGGGCTGGCACTGTGGCCTGTTTTAACCAGTAGAAGGTGGCAGAAAGGACACTGATAATTCCACACCTAGGCCTTAAGAAGTCCTGGCAGGTGTGTCCGTGTGTGCGTGCGCACGCGCTCTATGAGAAACCAGCCACTAAGTAAGAAGTCTGAGTAAACTGAGGCCATCTTGCTGTTGTGAGGATGCTGAGCTCACCACCTGGAGAGGCCACAAGGAGAACGGGGAAGAACCAAGTGAGAACCAAGGCCCCAGAAGATCTGACCCAAATCCAGCTAAGGCAGCCAGCCCCCAGCTGAAGTCACCTGGAGCAGAAATGAACCCTCCCACCAGGCCCTGCCCACATTGCAGAATCATGAGCAAATAATAACATGGTTGTGTTGTAAGTCACTGCATCTTTAGCAGTTCCTTAGGCAGCACCAGACGCTGAAATGCTGGCTCAGTACAGTCACACTAAGTAAAGCCAATGGGCTCCATCCTTTTCTTTGGCTGATGGGTGATGTGGGAGAGTCGGAGCATCTCTTTCCTCTGAAGGATCACACATGATACTCAGCTCCTTACTGGCAAAATCGGCAAAAGCCACGGAGGGCCCACTCCAATGAGTACTGTCACCGGGACACTCACCTGCTAAGGATGGAGATGGCGATGCGGCCGCGGAGCATGAGTGGTCGATGGTGCTAAACACAAGCAGAGCTGTGTGAGTTTTGTTTTAATATATTTTTATTGATTTCAGAGAGGAAGAGAGAGAAACATCAATGATGAGATGGAATTATTGATTGGCTGCCTCCTGCACCCCCTCCCCCACCCACAATCTGGGGAATTGAGCCCAAAACCCGGGCATGTGCCCTGACCAGGAATCAAACCTTGACCTCCTGGTTCATAGGTTGGCATTCAACCACTAAGCCACACTGGCTAGGCAGAGCTGTGCGTTTTATTAGCATGTATCCTATGCTGGTTTCTCCCGTTTTGTAAATGGGGAGACTGAGGCTCAGGGCTGCGAAGGACTGCCCACAGTCTCATAGGCAGCCCTTGTCGGGGCCAGGATCTGAACTCAGAACCCACAGTTGGGCTGTTAGTGTTCAGATATGCAGGGGCTCTCAATTCAAGGCCACCTTCTGCATCTCATAGACTCAAAAACTGAAATGATCCTCAGACCTTATTGTCTAGGGAAAGGAGGAGAGGACAGCCTGGCTCTTTGATGGGGTCTTTTACCCAGACCAGACCCCCCAGGCAGATGAACACCCAGGCAGGGCTCCAGATCAGGGCCAGCCCGCCCCCAGCCCCACGCATCTGCAGGTGCGCCCGCAGCCCCGCACCTGCAGGGCAGGCCCCGTCGCCAGGCCCGGCGGAGGAACCGCTTGACTCTGACATTGGTTCCAGGAATGCTTCTGCTCCTGTTATTATACTGCCTTCCCTGACACCTCCCTCCGCGCTTTTTTTTTTTTTTTTACACTAAACTTTCTCTGAATTCACCTGATTTTTCCCATCTCCTTTACATTCTTTATGGCAATGGAGACATAATCACCGCTTCTCCGGCAGGGTGATGGGAGTGTGCAATATTAACTGTAAATCAGGCAGAAATTGGTGGAAGGGGAAGGGTTTGATGAGGTGCAGGGACATTATATCATTTTAAAGCACTTTTCTGGTCTCCAGTAATCCCCATGTAAATGAAAAGGAGGCGACGTGCCTTTCTCTCCGAGGCTGCCTGCAGGAACGCAGAGGAAATGTTCCTGGAAGACGGACACGGGGTCGGGGGAGGTTGACTGGGGCCGACAAGGAGGCAGAAATGCCCAGGGCCGTGCCCCCAGCCCCTCCAAATCAGGGCCGGGCACACACCGAGGTGAGTAATCCTGGCAGCGCTGGGACTTCTTGGAAGATGAGGACTGGGCTACAGAGGGGGGCGAGAGGGGAGGATGGTGGTGCTCTGCACCGACAGGCAGCAGGCCTGCCTCAAACCACCCCCATCCTGCAGCCCCCACGCCTCAGCCAGGAGTGGTGCTGCCCCCAAGGGGGCATCTGGAATGTATGGGGACGGTGAGGATTTTGTCAGCTGTCACAATGATGGGGAGGCGCTACAGAGCCTGGTAGAAGTCAATGGTGTTAAATATCCTGAAATGCATGGAACACTCCCACATAAGGAAGTCCTATTCCTTCTAAAATGCCACCACTTCCCCCCTGTGCTGTCCTCCTACAAAGAGCATGGTTTTCCTGAAAAGTGACCATTTATCAAGACCTTTCACTACAGGGGCCACCCACCAGAGGCGGGTTCATGACCTCTTGGGTTCTTTTAAACTGAAGTCAATTTGTCTAGGCCAGTGATGGCGAACCTATGACACGCGTGTCAGAGGTGACACGCGAACTCATTTTTTTGGGTTGATTTTTCTTTGTTAAATGGCATTTAAATATATAAAATAAATATCAAAAATATAAGTCTTTGTTTTACTATGGTTGCAAAGATCAAAAATTTCTATATGTGACACGGCGCCAGATTTAAGTTAGGATTTTTCAAAACGCCGACACACCGAGCTCAAAAGGTTTACCATCACTGGTCTAGGAGTACTGACTGCTGGTTTAACTGAATTCAACTACCTGTATTTCATCCAACCTAAGACGTTACTGATTGTAACAGACATCATTGTTTTATTTACTACTAAGAAAGGAAAACATGGCTGTGACCCAGTGCTTTTTCGTCACTTAGATTTTTACTTTAATACTGATTTAAGTGCTATGTAGACTCAAGTGCAAAGAATCTGTCTATATAAAAGCCTAAGTGACCAGCCAACTGGCCAATTGTCTGGTAGATATGACACACACTGACCACCAGGAGGCAGACACTTGATGCAGGAGCAGAAACCACAGGCATGGAAACAGAACAGACTGATGAATCTCAGAGGGAAGTGGGGAGGAAGGAGGACAGGAAGAGATTAACCAAAGATCTTATATGCATACTAGAGGCCTGGTGCATGGATTTGTGCACTGGTGGGGTCCCCCGGCCTGGCCTGAGGGGATTGGGCCAAAACAGACTCTCCTATATCCCCCGAGGGGTCCTGGATTGTGAGAGGGCGCACGCCAAGCCAAGGGACCCCACTGGTGCACGAATTCTGCACCGTGCCTCTAGTTATAAGTATAATGAATTGCTTACAGTATTCCTAACCTTCCTATTCTAGGTCCAACTCTTCTGGATCACGTCTCAACTCAGAGTCATCAATGTCCACGTTATCCCACATGGTCTCATCCTCTGGGACACCAACAATGTACATGATGCCGAATTTCTTCAAAGAGCATTCCACCAGCATCTCTAGCACTTTTTTTTTTTTGAGCTGTTGTGACCCATCGTGCATTTCTTAATCTTCCCAGAAGGTGTCAACAGAAGGTTTTCAGACAATAAACAAGGCTTAAATCCTTCCTCAAATGGTCATAGAATCTTTTGTTGACTAACCCATTGAGGGCCTACCTGTTGGTTAGACCTCCCAGCCTAACCAGGAAGACTGCACCTGTTGAATGAGTGGTGGCTACATCGCCACTGCTGCCCAAAGAGCAGCAGTTGTAAGATGATAACATGGGTTCTGATGATAGAGATGCTGAAATGGGAAGAAGTGGAGGGCTTAGAGTCTAAGAAATATAACATTAGAAAATTACTTGGCCTGTATGGATACATGCCCTGAGCGAGCATCATAGACAAGCCCGGGAAACTGCCTCGGAGACCTTCTCTGCAGACATGCCCGGGATGCCCATCCCAGGGCAATGCATGTAGGTGAGCCTGTGTTGTAGGGTTGGCACATTTAGGAAAAAAATACAGGACACCCAGTTAAATTTGAATTTCAGGTCAAAAACAAATAAAGTTTTTTGCATGAGTCCCAACTTAAATTTCATGAAACATTCTTTTAAAATATTATTTAACAGTTTATTGGGTATAAACTTGGAGAAAAGTGGCAAAAGTAATATAAAGTACTTCCTTATGCCCAGATTAATCAATTTGTACAATTTTATATAATTTGCTTCATTATTATAGATAAAAAGATAGGTGGGTAAGTAGATAGATAATTCTTTGTTTCTCAAAACCATTTGAAAATAGGTTGCAGAAATCATGTCCCTGTACCCCTAAACACTTCAGTATGTATTTCTTAAGAATAAGACAATTTCTTCAACAAGACAAGTAGTAACAAGTGTCGGAGAGGTTATGGAGAAAAAGGAACCCGCATTCATTGCTGGTGGGAATGCAAACCAGTACAGCCACTAGGGAAAACAGCACAGCGGCTCCTCAACAAATTAAGAATGGAGTTTCCATATGACCCAGCAAACCCTCTTCTGGGTACTTACAAAAAAAAAAAAATTGAAAACATTCATTCGCAAAGATATAAGTACCAGTATGTTCATGGTGGCCTTATTCATGGTGCCAAAATATGGAAACAACCAAAGTATCTTTCCATAGATGATTGGGTAAAGAAGATGTGGTACATATATATAATGGAATATTACTCAGCCATAAAAGATAAAATTACCAGAGAGGAGGGAGAGTAGGGAGGGGTAAAGGGTAAAGAGGGTCAAATACATGGTGATGGAAGAAGATTTGATCGTGGGTGATGGGCACCCAATGCGATATATAGCTAACGTATCATAGAAATGTACACTTGAAACCTACATAATTTGATTAACTAATGCAGCCCCAATAAATTTAATTAAAAATAAGATAATTCTTTTATATAACTATGGTTCCATTATCAAAATCATAAAATTTAATATTAACATAGTACTATTATCTATTCCACAGTACATACTATTCATATTTTGTCACTTGTCCTATCTAGGGTCATTCATTGTATTTAGTTGTCATCTCTCTCTCTTTTTTAAGGTATCTTTTTTTTTTCATGCAACATTCTTATATTAAAAAGAGATTGTTTATCTGAGATTCAGATTTAACCGGGCATTTTGTATTTTACTTGGCAACCCTACTGTGGTGCCTACTGCAAAGCTAATAGGTACAGACATGGCCAGGATACTGGGCCCGGCCCGGGCTTGGGTGCTTGGAGGACTCTGGCTGCCCTACTGGCTCACTCCACTGGCTCGCCCCTCATGCACGTGAGCTCAGGGCATGGGTGAGGCAGGGCTGAGTGGCCTGGTCTAAACCCTCCTGACTCCTTTAGAACTAGCCTAGAGCCAGCCTCAGTTTGGCTCCTAAACCACTCCTACTGCACTTAGTTAATGCTGAGGTGGGATAACAGGTAGGAGTTGGGTCAGACCTGGAGTCTGGGGTCACAGCCCAATGCAAAGACAGATCTCTACAGCCCGCGGTTAGGCTCCAACAGAGACCCTGAAGCAATGCTGCCCGAGGGGCTCAGGGAGGCTTCCTAGGCCAGGAAATACCTTAGACAAGCAGAGAAGTGGAAAGAGTTTTCCACCCGAGGGAATGATGAGTGCAACGCAGCATACATACGACGGTGCCAGAGACGCTCTAGGACAGTGGTTCTCAACCTTCCTAACGCCGCGACCCTTTAATACAGTTCCTCATGTTGTGGTGACCTCCAATTTCATTGTTACAAATTGAACATAATTAAAGCATAGTGATTAATCACAAAAACAATGTGTAAGTATATATGTGTTTTCCGATGGTCTTAGGCAACCCCTGTGAAAGGGTCGTTCGACCCCCAAAGGGGTCGCGACCCACAGGTTGAGAACCGCTGCTCTAGGAGAAGAGAAACATTGGGTGAGCCCGACCATGAGGTGCATTGGGAAGAAATGTGGAGGCAACCAAGGTGGACTCTGTGATGCGTACCTCTGGGACCTTGGTCAGTGAGGGGTCACTCTGAGCTTCAGTTTCCTGAACATCAAACAGATAGGCACTCAGCCTCAGAACTCCCAGGGCACCAAGCAGTACGGTGTGCAACCCACTTCTGAGGGCATGAGGATTAACAAAGGATTTCCGAAATGAGATACACCCGATCAGATCTGCCTTAATAATTATCATAACAACATTAATTATAGTAATAGCTCTACCATGGATGGAGTACTTACTATATGCTAAGCACTTTGCTGTTATTAAAAATAATGGTAACAAAAGCTACTGTGTAGGTACCACATGGCATATTACCATGGCCTCAGGTGCCAGACACAGTGAGAAAGTGAGAAGCACTTACTTGCATTATCTCATTTGGTATTCACAACATCCCTCTGAGGCTGGTTTTTATTACCCTCCTGTCATAGAGGCTGAAACTGACAACGCAATGACCAGCCAGACTTGCCCAGAGATGCATAGACATTGGTGGCCAAGCCAGGACCAGAACTCAGACTGCTGACATTTAGGCCCGGTTGCCATCTTGAGTAACTGAAACTCCGGGGAGGCCGCAGAGGTTCCCTGGGTAGCATATTCCGCAGGCTTCCCTGGAGAAGGTAGAAGCCTGTCTCTCCAAGCACTAGAATCAAAATTCCACCCTAGCCGGTTTGGCTCACTGGATAGAGTGTCAGCCTGCGGACTGAAGGGTCCCAGGTTTGATTCAGGTCAAGGGCACGTAGTACCTTGGTTGCAGGCGCATCCCCAGTGGGGGGTGGGCAGGAGGCAGCTCATCAATGTTTCTAACTCTCTATCCATCTCCCTTCCTCCCTGTAAAAAGTCAATAAAATATATTTTTTTAAAAAATTCCCGGTGCATCCTAATTACTGTGCATATTTTAAATGACAAATGAAGCTGCAATTCGAAAGCCCCGAACCAAAATTCAAGCCATCTGCAAGCAGGTTGCGGTCAACATCCATAACAGGCTGCCGCAGCGGGGGTCGGCTCAGCTCAGGGAATCAAGTCTCAGTGAGCTGGTCCCTGAACTGGGTGTCCCCGGGGTACGCAGCCTGAGAGACTAGAGGCAGGCGCCTCATTTCCCTGCCAAGGGCCTGCAATTATAGCAATTCTCTCAGTGCCGCAGACTCCCGTGAAAGAGTCATCTGTCCTTCGGTTAAACTGATTAGGAATCACTTTCTCTGTTTCAGTCATTCCTGAATCTCAGCAGTGAGTAGAGTTGCTGCCCAGATTTCCAAATCAACATGGATCTTAGCTCTCCCAGGATCGTCCCACGTGCCTTGGCAGTCCTGTGGGGTTTTGTTTCTGCCCCCTTCCCTCCTTGCCAGGTTAGTTCTCCCATCCAAGTACTAACCAGGCTCGACCCTGCTTAGTTTCCAAGATCAGACGAGATTGGGCACATTCAGGGTGATTTGGCCATGGACTTGCCAGGCTCGTTCAGAGCATATTACCTGGAGAACAGGAATGCACGCTCCTTCCAGGCCTCACCTTGGGGAAGTTAAAAAAAAAATACAGCCCAGGAGCTTCTCCCTAATCCATTCAGGGTGGCGGGGTCCCTCTGGAGCTTGGATTGGCCTGGGTAGTGCCAGAAGGCAGCCCATGGGGTGCCCATGATTGGCCGGCCATGCGATGTGGCATCCTGCTGCCCTGGCCTTGGCGGTGTGATGGTTTCTCTTTCGCACCCAACTCCTGGCTGCCTGCAAGGTGCTCGGCAGCCCTTTCCTGGCATTTCACAGCTTTGTTGGCATATCAGCCAGTTCTGTCACATAATGACCTCGAAATCTCAGTGTTTGTGACAGCACACATTTATTTTCAAATGTATGGGTCTACAGGTCGACCTAGGTTTGGCTACTGTGGAGTAAGTTCATGTGGACCAGGCTGGCCCCAGGCTTTGAGTTGGGTTCCCCTCTCCTCTGCATGCCTCATTCTGGGGCCCAGGATGCTGGGGCAGTGGCCGCCGGGCGCATGATCTTTCCATGGCAGATCACAGGGGCACGAGGAGGCTGAGGAGAAACGGGGATGGATCCTAGGATCTCAGCTCCAAACTGGCACAGGGTCACTACCACCCCCCTTGCAAAGGCCACGGCAAGGCATCTGGCCCAGTTCATCACCATGGGGGCGGAGAAGCATATGCCACCCGCTCCGTGGTTGCTGGAACTGCAAAGTCACATGGTAGAGGGTGCGGATGTGTAATTCTAACCCAGGGAGGGAGTGAGAATGAGAGCAACAAAGACAACATCATCGGAGTTGGCACTGGGACACCGTGTTCCGAACGCCTGCAGCAGGATGGCCTCTGCATCTGCACCGGAGATGAGCAGGGAAGCTGGGCTCTGAGGCTGTCAGTGGGGACACACACGTGGAGCTGCCGTGGGAATGGGGTGTGGGGCCGTGGTTCCTTCTGGAGAGCACATGTGACCTCATGGTGCCCCTGTGACCTCCCTGGAAGCACTGAAACCACAGAATAACTTGAGCATCTGGATTCGCAGGACCAGAATCTGCTCCCCAAGTATCTTGACTTGTCTCAGGGAACTCCATCCCTCACATTGTCCCCCACTGACCTTGCCTGTCCTGACTTGGGCTCTTCAAGAATCCCAGCAGAAGCTGCTGGGCCAGCCCATCTGTTCCTACTTGAGAGGAAAGGCACTTTCTCAGGGAGGACGAGTTGGTGACGGAACCAGGGACAGGAGCTCGGCCAAGAGAGCCGGGGCCTGTCCAAGGCGGGCCAGGCTGATGGAGAGGCGGCTGGGTTTCAGCCTCCAATTAGCACCCTCTGTTCTTAGAGCTGCTGGCCGAGACGGCTGCTGAGCAGCTGGAAGGGAGCAGGCTGGCTGGTCAGCTGGTGAATGAGCACTAATTGGGTGTCAAGCATGCCAGGGCCCACTGGCTCCCCTCGCTTCCCCACCGAACTCCCGGGGACCACCGCAGAGAGCCGAGGGGCAGAAGGCAGCTAATTGGTCCAGCCTGCCCCGCAATCCCTTTCTCCACACTCTGATGCCCTGTCACTCAGCTTCCTTTGTCTTCCATTTTCAAGGGCCTGGAGAAAATTGCCCAGATCGGCTGAGAAGTGCCCTGTAAACCTCAGGGTGGGAGAGGAGCTTATTTTAAGAGACGCTAAGCAGGGACATTTTGGCACATTTCTCACAAGTGGCCCTAGTTGTCCTGACTGTGCAGAACTGTGGGGACAGCCCTCCTACACACTCCTTCACACTGCTGCTTGTCCATATTTTTCGACAAGAGTTTCCAAGTCACCCGAAAGCTCATGAAATGCTTGTGGTTGCCTTTTGCCTGGCAGCAGCGCTGTTCATTTTGGAGGGGGGGAGGAAAACTATTAATAAGACTTTATTTCTCCCACACTTTAGGATAAACCACACTTACTTCAGAGGAAGCAGGCGTGGATTTGAAATGTGTGGCACAACACACAGCTGCTGGCAATCCTTGTCTTAAGAACAACCCACACAGCCCTGGCCACTGTGGTTCGGTGGTTGGGTGTCATCCCATGCACGGAAAGGTTGCTGGTTTGATTCCCAGGCAGGGCACATGCTCTGGTTTCAGGCTCAATCCCCCGCAGGGGGCGTGCCGGAGGCAGCCCTTCAATGTTTTGCTCTCACACATTCATGTTTCTCCCTCTCTGTCCCTCTCCGTCCCTCTCTCTCTCTCTCTAAAAATGAATAAAAATATTTTTGAAAAAGAAGGTAAGGAAAAGAAAGAACAACCAGCACAGAATGTTGAACTTAGAGAGAAGTGAGGCTGGAATTTCTGTAACAGGTGTGGCTGAGATGATACTGAGAGCTATGACTCTGTCCAGCCTGTGCTTCTGTTCCTCCATTTTTTTTTTAGAGGAAAATTAAACCTTATTTATTTTTTAAAACCAGACCATTAGGAAAATATATCACAGTCTTGAAACAGCAAACAGACAAGCTATTTTATCATTTCAAGTAATAAGTTGGTAAAAAGACAGCAGCTCCTTATCAAAACAGTAAGATGCCAGAGCTGGGGTAGGAACACGGTATGTTGCAAAGGGCCCGGCAAAAGTGGTATTTGGTAATGCGGGGCTGCCCCTCTTTTTTCTCCCTTGATCTTCCTGTTGCCAAAAGATTGTCTCAATAGGGCTCTGTTATTTGAGGGGGCTACGTAGGCAGTGAGAAGGAAGGTCTGCTCCCAGGTCCAGGCTGACATTGCCTCTCATGTTTCTGTAGGTTTCCGAGCTGAAAGGTGTAATGTGTGAGCATTTAAATGCATGTCTGCATCTTGGACAGAAATGATATCTATCCAAAGGAACCTTTTCAAGTTCTTATGCAAACTACCTCCCTCAACTCCACATTTTAAATGAACTTTATGTCCTTGTACATAAAACAAAACCAAACCAAACAAATACTCAGAAACCGTTTTCCACTTCTCAATTAGTAACCTCATGGGTTTTGTTTCACAGCTTATGGACAATGGTGTGGTAATGCTTCTGGTAGACAGGAGGTTGGCAACAAACAGAAATACCTCCCCTCCCCTCCCACCAGACCACTGGCAAGTGACACATGCCTTAAACTTGCTGCCATCCTGAATTTCTTCATCCCTAAACTGCTTAAAAGACCAACATTCGCACTCTTCATTTTAAATAGGTTCCTGCCCTCAGCCTCCATGGCCAATGGCAAAGACTGCTATTTCTGAATGGATGAGAGAGACTTCATCTCCTTGGTCATGGTGGGAATGAGGTTCATATGGTCATCCAGGCACTTGGTCACACAACTCTCCAGCTGCCGCTTCACCTGATGCTCTTTGCTCCCTGCATCTATGGAGTCTTTGGCTTTGTCGTTGCAATGCATGGTGCACCGGGCCGGGCGGTCCTGGAACTTCTCCGACTCGCTGGTAACCAGGGTCTGGGCTTGAGCCAGAGGTGCGTGGCAGCGCTCAATGCACTGGTGCACCTGCTGCATGGACGCCTGGCTGTCCTCACAACAGTCAGCGCTGCCCCGGAACATGACGCCCTGCATCTTCCAGATATTCTCTCTCTCCAGACTCTTCACCATGGTGTCCACCGCCTCCTGCACCCGAAGCTGCTGCACGTCTGCCATGGCGACCCCGCGCTGCACCGCGCCACGACGGCACCCGGACCTGTTCCTCCATTTTTTTCCCCCCATATCACACCCGCCCTCAAGCAAATCATCAGCTCCATGCTCACTGCCTCAGGGGAGAGGAGCGGTAGGGCAAAACCAGAACATGCCTGCTGCTCTCTCTGGCTATCGTGTTTCACAGAAGGAGACTTCTCAGGCCTGGAAAAGCATCCAGAGGCAGGGAGAGAGCTGGCTTCACCCTTCATCCTCTCCTCAGAGGACCAGATAGAAATCCTGTTCCCCATCCTCCACCCCCAGGCAGGGAGGAGGCAGAAGGGAGGAGAGAGAATCTATTCTCACCAACCCTTCTGCTTGGGTCCCTGGGAAGACAGAACTGTTAACAGCTCATAAACCATTCCCCCCTCAAGCATGACCCAGAAGCAACAGAAAGCCCTGAGGCCATATAGGAAGCCATAGAAGAGGGTGCTGTGGGGACCAAGGACCAGGGGCAAGAGGCCTATCTCCTCGCTCTCCCTCCCAGTGCTTTGGCTCTGCCTATGAGCCCGGAATTGCAACTCTTCCCTGAGTGGGGGTCTCTAAGGATGACTGAGGTTGAAGCTCTATGAAACGCGAGTTCAAAGTCAAAATGTTCAATTTAGCAATAGAATAAAAAGGTTTAAGGTAATACGCCTTACACACATGAATGGGTAGATATGCCATCTGTGGCCTGAAGACATTTTATAATACCATCTGAGAGGCCTTCCTTCACCACCTCGCCCTCCATTCAGTCTCTATCCTTAGCCTGTCCTTCCTCCATAGCAGTTATCATTATCTGACATTACATTAGCTAAGCGCTCATTTAGTTATTGTCCTTATTCATGAGGGCAGGGTTGTTGTCTGTTTTCTTTACTGTTATGTCTCCAATTCCTAGAAGAGGACCTCACACACAGCAATCCCAATAAACACCGTGCTGCATGAATGAGCACATTGTGTGCTCAACGGTGACACCTGCTGGCAACGTGGAGATTGCAACCCAACTCTATTAAACATGATCATTGCCAAACCAAAAGGAGTGAGCGCTTTTCCAGGCACTGTAATATAGGATTGGGAAACTCGGGTATAGGAGAAAATCCTCTGGACCTACGATAAGACTTAGAAGGAGCCTGGGGGTGGGGCTAGAAGAGGGGTAGGAGTGAAACACCAGTCGAGCAGCGAAAAAAGGAAACATGCGGTGGAGCCTTTGCCCTCTCAGAGTCTGGCCACCACGCCTCACATTCTGCAACACAGTCACCTTCTTTCAATTTAATTCTCCTAGGCTCCCTTTTTCATTTCAATTTCATCCCTCAAATTTTTATTGAATTGAAGCACCAGATGGGGAGAGAGAAAATGAGGAGAGGGGACAGTTGCAAGAGATGTCTAAGGCCCACCTCAGAGAAGCTTAAAACCAAGCTAAGGAGATAGACTGAGTTTTTCTTGACCTCCTCTGGCCTCTCCAGAGGACTCTAAGGCCAGCAAAGTGTTTTCCCATATATTTCTTGACTGGGTCCCCCCCATGGCCTTGCCTGGAAAGCAGATCTCCCCCATTTTATAGACGAGGACATTCGAGCTCAATGAAGAAAGTGACTTGTCCAAAGTCTCCACAGAGAATCCTGGCAGGGCCAGAACTCACAGCCACGTCTTTTCTGCTCTTACACTTGCTGGTGTTTTCATTTGATGGTCCCAGCCATGGAGGAGCAAAATCTCCCTCTGAGAGGTGAGGCACGCGGCTAGGAAAGACACAGTAGAGCATAGCAGAGCAGCAGAACCTGCAGGACTCTGGCGTGGCAGAGCTAACCCCATCCCCGTGCAAGTTTTCACTGTGGGTACTTGCCCATGGACGCTCTATGGCTGGGACTTGGATACAGTGGGAGCCTTGAGGTTCTCCAGCAGGAGTGAGAAAGCTGGGTGCTCTCATCAGGGCATCCACACCCGGGTCTTTGTACGAAGGAACCTTTGACTGCACCCCTGGGAGTGTTTGCCCCGATTCATTATCAAACTGCTTGCAATTATCAAACTGTGCTCCCTCAAGTTGACCTTTAGCTGGGGCACAGCTATATTTAGCAAAAACCAGCCCTTTGTAATTACCCCCACTCAGATTACTTAAAGGTCGGCTGCAGATGTGACAGTTTGATCTGTGGGAAGGACTGTTTCCAGGATCCCTGGATAATTATTCAAACCAGACAATAATTAGTAAATGTTTTCTGCAAATGAATCCAGCCCTGTTGTTCAGCCCCAGAAGGGAGCCCCAGAAGACTCGCCAGGCCAACGTGGCCCCCCGGAGATTTAAGAAGGACAGTCCTCTCCGTGCGCATTCCTTTACAGTTTACAGAGAACTTCAGATCTCACCCACTTACTCCTCCCGTCACCCCGCTGTGAGATACACATCCCTCCCTGACAGGTGAGGAAACTGATGCCCAGAGGCTAAGTGGACTTACCCGGAGCCACATAGTCGAACCTTAAACACAGGTCTCCTGACCCCAAATTGCTTGCTCTTTCCTTAAAAAAAACAAACAAAAAACACAAAACCTTCATTCAGCAAATATGTATTGAGAGCCAACTTGGAGCCTGGCCTATAACAGGCTGCAGAAAGGACAGGAAGGCCTGTCCCTGCATTGTCCCTGGTGTTTCAAAGCTCAGGATACAGCGGCTGGGGCGGGGGGTGAACTATTAGAACCCTGGATTCCAATAGCATCTTTAGTGGGTGTCCATAAAACTCCCTGTAAGAACATCTTTGGGCCTCAGATATTAAGGGTCAGTCTATTTGAAGAGATTAAGGAGGGTTGGTGCAAATCAACAGAAGACAATGGGCAAAGGCTCAAATCGGGATCCAAAGCACAGACATTGAGTCAACCGTTATATTTAATTAGCACATTTGAAGTAATGAAAAGGCATGTCACCTGATCCCAGCGTGAGGAGGGATTGAGGATATGAATGACATCCCCTCGAGCATAATCTTCTTGATTTTAAAGGACTCCCCTGGCGCCCAGGGCCCCAGGAAACCCATGGAAGAGCAGCTTCGGCAGGGAGGGTCTTGAAGCCCCTCTTTATCTTCACCCAGAGGAGCTCCATTTATATCTGTTTTACATTTGAGCTTCCATTAAGTAAAGGAGTCCATGATTTTTAAAAATATGAAAATCATTGGTTTACAGGCTTAATCATAGACATAATGGTTAACGATATTTATAAAGTGCCATGACTATCGACTTCACAATTTCTTACTTAAAGTACGAAAAAAAAGATAATTGTCGATATCTTTCAATAAACAATTCATCTCAACTGATCCTAATGAGATGAAATAATGATTAGAAATAAGAAGGCTGCTGGCCAGCATAGCTCAATGGTTGAGCGTCTCCCTATGAACCCGGAGGTCACAGTTCAATTCCAGGTCAGAGCACATGTCTAGGTTCAGTCCCCAGTGTGGGGTGTGCAAGAGGCAACCGATCGATGATTCTCCTTGATCATTGATGTTTCTATCTCTCTCTACCTCTCCCCTCCTCTCTGAAATAAATAAAAATATACTTTTAAAAAATAAAAATGTTAATATTGATAATAAGCATCTATTTAGAACTTACGCTAGGGACTCTTCTATGTACTTCACACACATTAACTGGCTTGCTTGTCCCCACAACCCTAATATCACCCCCATTTTACAGGTGAAGTAACTGAGGCACAGAGAGTTCACAGGAGGTGATTCACCTGAGGCCATGCACTTAGGTTGAGCTACACCAACTGTGCAAAGTACATCTGCAGAAAAACAGTGGATGTGAAAGTGACTGAGGAGTCTGGGGTTGGGGAGGGCTTTGTGCTCCCTCTCAACAGGCAGAGGGAGAAGGCTGCCAAATCAATATATCCCTCCCACGGCCGACTGTGACCCGTTGGTGGAGTTGAGCTTGACAGTGATGGGCTGCTAGGTATAGATGAAGTAGCTGCTGAGTCCTATTCTAATGCAGAGGTTCTACAGTTTCCAAAGGATGTACATTTGGAGATGGAGGATCTTTTGAACAACCCAGGTTTGTGGGGGTTTTTAAATATATTTTTATTGATTTCAGAGAGGAAGAGAGAAGGAGAGAGAGAAACATCAATGATGAGAGAGAATCACACCCCCCCACTGGAGATCAAGCCTGCAACCCAGGCATGTGCCCTTAACCAGAATCGAAACTGGGACCCTTCAGTCCACATAGGCCGATGCTCTATCCACTGAGCCAAACCGGCTAGGGCAACGACCCAGGTTTTGATATACTAAGCTCACAAGGGCACTCAATGGTGGTGGGGGTGGTGGGGATGTGTGTGACAATCTTCATTATATCACCATTGAAACTCCATTGGGGAGAAATTAATACCTCATGCAAATATGAGTTTGAGGTTTGCTCATGCTATGCTTAAGGGAAATAGAGAGAGAGAGAAGGGAAAAAAATGCCAAGTCTTAATAAGCTCTTAGGATAAACTCCACTATAAAGATATCTTGTAACTCATCAGGGAAGGTATTCAACCAACACTTCAGAAGCACTCAGTTGTCTACTAACAATATTTATTTTTCCATTTATAATATCAAATTTCCATGATTCTATTCATTAAGGCAAATCCCCAAAGACCTGCCCTGGCTTCAGGCCCTTCAGTCGGCTGGTATTTACTCGGCACCCTCCAGTGCCAGGCCCTCAGCTAAGCTCTGGGGACAGTGGGGAGAGAAGGCATGGAGCTCAGGGTCTAGGTCCCCACTGTCCCATCCCACAGCTACTGGCCACATGTGGCCATTGCATGCACATTTCCATTAGTTCATTGGCAGTAAATAAAATTAAAAATTAAATCCCTCAGTCACACGAGCCACATTGTGGGTGTTTAACATGCAGGCAGCCTTGTGTCCTATGAACACAGAGCAGACACAGAACCTTCCCATCATCACAGGCAGTCCTGCTGGAAGTGCTGGTAGATGAGCAATGCCCGTGTTGGGGGGAAGGCAAGCCTGTTTAGTAACTAGCTATTCTGGACAGTTAGTGATTGCCTATCTCTACATATTGGATAATTCTGGTTTTTTAAAAACCGGTTCACACTGACTCGGCTCAGGTTAGTCTGAATGAGTGAGGTGGAGTAGTTCTCACATACATTTGGATGCCATGAGCTTGGTAGCAAAAGAGATTTTTCAAGGGACATGATGTATGGACACAACCAGATGGCAACGTGCAGTGCACCTGTTCCTCTGAGCACGTAGTGTAGCGTATATACACGCGGACTCACACACATGCACATACACGCACACACAACACTGCCGCAAATATCTGCTTACTTCGATACACACACATAGGCAACCACACAAACACAGGCACACACATCCATGAGCACACACTCTGACACGCACTCTTACAACTTGTGATTCTATATGCAAACACATCCAACTCTTGCAGACGCACACACATGCACACACAGAGAGAGTGTTTTTCACAAATGCCTCCTGCGTTGCTACCGGGTTGTCACACATGATGGAGTTGGCTACAGTTAAGTTCTGTGGCTTTGTGCTGTCCTGATATAATACAGAAACAGATGGGCCAATTTTTCTTGCATTTCCCAGATTCAAGATAAATGCTCGGGAGCACCACAGTAACCCTGTCCTTGGGAGCCGTCCATTCATTCACCATTCAACAAACATTGATTGAGGGCCCAGAAATCACGGAGGAGGGCTGGTGACTAAACCACAAAAATCCCACCGTATCAGACTCAGCTCTGAAAGGGGGAGGAGGACGGTGTCATCTTACAGAATGCAGGGCCTGCAGCCCCTATCCTGGGCCCAAAAACGCAAGCCATGATCCTATCGCCTCCCCACCCCAGCCCTACCACCCAGAATCCAGCTGCAGGGAGTGCAGGGAACAGCTCCCTCAGCTCCCAGTACCCTCACGGCTGCCTCCGGAGCTCCACCTTCGGTCACCCTTCCTGGGGCAAGCCTGTGACTAAGGGAGGTGGGGATATGAGAGCTGACCATTCCTGCCAGATATGGACACTCTGATGAACAAACTCATTTCAACACTCCCCATCACGTTGGCCATGACCTTGTGGGGCTTACCCCATAGCTGAGCTTCTTCCTCCACACAATCCCACTCAGGCTCGCGCCCCCACCCCCCACCCCGCCCCTTCACAGGATAGCATCTTATTCGCAGCATCTGCTCTGAGAAGGCAGCCTGCAGCCAGCAGCCTCCCCGGCCCTGTCCATCACAGGGCGGTGTTACCTGTGCTCACAGGGCTGCCCCGGATGCTCCCTCAGCCACCACCCTTCGGGGTCCAGGCCGAGGTGGGCAGTGGGTCGCCCTCAGAAGCAGCTTTGCTGTGCCCAGCGTCTCACCAAGTCTCTTGGATTTCTGTGCAGAATTTCTTGCCCAGAATCCTACCAGTATCTCATGAAAAAAGACTTCTGTCCGCCCCTGGAATTCTCTCCCGAACCTAAATGCTCAAACCCAGGCCACACGAGGGGTCGGAGGGGAAACAGTGCACATGGCCCACTCTAACCTTGTCGTCCCCAGAATACCCCTCGCCTCCCCTGCTCTAAAATAAAAGCTGCCATGCAAATCCAGGGTCATGAACCAGACCCGGGGTGGGGGCGATGAGCGGAGAGAACTGGGGGAGGAGCAGGTTCCGCATTAAAACACCTAGCCTGAGCCGGCTCCACAGCAAGCGTCCAATAAATGATAGCCATTATCATCACTGGTATTATTATGAACCACGAAGCTATCACCCGCCATCGGTCTGCGGGCAGCGGGAGGCAGAGCGGGCCACGCTGCTCCCTGCTCCAGTTCACTAACCCAGGCCGAGTGCTGGTAATTACGACTTTGAGGAACACGAGTCACGGTGCCAAGTTCCAGAACAGCTACAGCGATGTGTCGAGAGGCCTCTGGCTCGGCTCCGGCTGCCAGCTGAGCAGAGGTCTGCACAGTTGGCCATATGGAGAGGCCGGAGCAGTACAGGGGCATGGTGGGAAGACTCACCTGCCACCCACCAGACCCCTCGTGGACACACAGGGGCCCCGACACAGCACGCAGAAGGACCACAGGGTTCCAGGCCTGTACAGTGGCCCATCCCGAAGGCCTGGGCAGTGGTCACCCTTGTGTGGCTCATGACGGGCCCCTGAATGGGCCTTGCTTCATAGGGAGCCAGAGGCGTCCACACACCCGGTCAGGCCCCAGCCTGGGGCTGCGCTGCGATGCTGGCTACTTGCCATGGAAGCGCTGCTCCTGGGAGCGCTCGGGGCGGCCTGCACAGGGTTGCAAGAAGCCCAATTGCACCTGAGGCTTGTGGCCCAAATTTTAGAAAAGGGCTTCCTTCTCCCGCACTTAAAGATTTGCCCTTGCCTTACCCCGAGTAACCAATGGGCAAGCAGAGAAGCCCAGCAAAGTCTCGGGCACTGAGACGGTAGCTACCGTCCTGCAATTCTCTATGCCTCCCTCCCTCCCCACAGCTGACTGGCCAGGGTGGCAGGGCAGGGCAGGGCAGGGCCCAGCAGTGAGCTTCGGTAGCCCAGCACCTGGCCTCTCTCTCCTGTTTATTCACAGCTCATCAGCTTCCTCCAACTGGAAGTAAAGGGGGGCTCTCCCCCACATTCCTCCTGGCCAGAGGTCTGATGGAAGTGCTTTGGCCCAGTCTGTGGAATGAGCCTGCACTTCCTCGTGATGAAGCAAAGGGGTCTTTTTTGCCGGTGACCGTGACCAGTTTCTGCCCACCATGTCCATTCCTCTTGAGATCCGGGGCACTGACACCCCTCTCCGCCCCCGCCCCCACCCCTCGCATGCTCTTCCAGCCTCTGAAGGTCCTCTTCCCTCGGAAGGCCTTCTCCCTCATCCACCTGTGAGCTCCCAGTCATTGGTCAATGCCCATCTCAAGGGTCAGGGTCTCTGTGACTCTCCTGACCTTCCCCACCCCCACCCCATTCTGATAACCACTGATTTAATAACTGTCCCCTCTGCAGTGCTCCTGGAGCTTCCTCCTAACCTTGCAATACTTGTCTGTCTCCCCCGCAAGCTGCTCCACAGCGGGGACCCCGGCCCTTTCGTCTCTGACACCTGGCAGTTGGGAAGCATTGTTTGTATTCACTGCAATGATGTAAAATGAACATACGTGGAAGGAATGGACAGATTAATAAAAAGTGGGGGGAGGGACTCAGCAGAAACTAGAAAAAAGACACAAAAAGAGAAGGGAGGAGAGAAGAAGGGAGGGAGGGAGAGAGGCTGAGGAAGGGGGAGGGAGAGCTGAAGAGATGGAAGAGTGGGGATTGGCGGAGTCATCCATGGTCCTGTCCCTTATATGCCTTCTGTGGGGAGCTCCCTGTGCTGGTGTTGCTCCTGAAGACCCGGGAATGTCTTCCCTGGGGCACCCAGGTGGCGGCAAGGGCACAGGCAGGAGTGCCACAAAGGCTGTACCTCGAGGCAAACTACATGCCAGTTCCAGCAAAAAAAAATCCCTGGATTGAGCTCACTTACTCTTCATGCTTCAGTCTCCATCTTCCAGCCTCTGAAGGCCCAACTCGGGCCCTGGCCCTGACCTTGACCTGCACTCCTCTGGCCTACAAGAGGCAGGGTTCCTGCCTTTCTCTCTCCAGCCTCCTTTAAAACTGCACCAAACGTTCTCTTAGTTCCGGCTGCCTCCCCTGCTCCCCAGTCATGTCTGGCTTAAGATAGGAAAACTGTAAACTTGGACAGAGTGTAAATAACTTCAAACTGATGTCTGAACAATTATTCCCTCTACTGTCTACATCTGCTAAAGTGGAACAGACTCATACCTTGCTTTCGGGTGGTGGCTCAGGAAAATGCGACCTGACACCCCTCTCTCATTATACAATGGGAACGAGACGGAAAGCTCGAGCCCTGTTCCATTTACAGAAGCTTTGTCGTGAGGCCACATCTCCCCAGCGAGGGCTCTATGCTGCGGGACAGCAGGGCCAAGGGAGCGCTGACATGGACACACAGCTCTGGTCCTCTCGGTAATGCGCAGCGTAGTCCCCGTTCGCAGACCCCACCCACGTTGGAATCTGCAGGACTTTTCATAGTCAGCAAGTGAGTCAGAGCGACTCCACACCTGGCAGAACCTCCGGAGATGGGTCCTGTTCCCCTGTGCTGCACACAGACCAGCAGGGGCCCGACAGATGCCTGCAGAAATCAACAGTGAATGAAGAAAGTAAATGAATAGATGTGAGTGTGTATGGAGAGGGGGGGGGAGCAGTGAATGAACGGGTGAATGAGTAGTGAGTGAATCGGGAAATGAGGAGACCCATTGAGCTAGAGGATACTCCAGATGTCCAGGAGGCGTGGTTGCCAGGTCAGCCCCTGGGAAGCAGCAGCACAGCCTTCAGAAGCACTTCCTTCTTCCATGACAAGCGTGATCTGCCCTTTGGAAAGACACTGAACGCTCAGAATGGGGGACAAACAGGCACATTGTCCCTTGCTCTTAAATGTAAATGATCATTTTCTATGTCAGACCTTCAGAGACAGCCTCAGATGTGAAGTCTGGGGCACTTTGGGGTCCAGGTGTCCAATGAAGACATGGGTTTTGCAGAAAGTAGTGAGCTCCCCGTCGATAGAAGCAGGCGCTGGGTACGGTGATGATGACCTTCCTCCTCTGCAAGGCAAGGTGCCTCCCGGGTCTGAGTTCCTCTGTGCTCCATGTGAGCGGAAACGCACTCCCCAGGTCCTCCCCCCGCATTTTCCCCTGCATGCGACACTCAGTACCTTTTTTTTTAAAGCATTCCATAAACAGTAGCTACATGCCATTCATCAGTGAAATGACAGGCTGGATTCCCAGGCAGAAAAAATCCATAGCACCCCCTCATGGCATTTATCATAGTTGCATGTGTATGTGGGAGTGTTTGATTAAAATCTGGCTTCCCTACGAAGAGACTGATATTTCGCATCTTATTTTAGGGAGCAGTGTCGTATGGTGGCTGAGAGCATGAGCTCTGCCTCTTCTATCTACACTGTGTGGCAAGTTACGGAACCTTTCTGGGCCTCTATTTCTTCGTCTGTAAAAAGGACAATAGCATCTCCCTTATGGGGTTGTGAGTGTTCAATGAAATAATTCAGCAAGTGCACTTTGAACAGTGCCTGGCACATAGTAAAGAACCAAAGTTTGTTGTTATTTTCATACTTTATTTTTAGAGGAAAAACTAGTCACAATTATTTTTCCCCAGAATTTTATAAATATTTTTCATTATAGTTGAGCATAATTTGAAGATAAATCAGGAATCAGCCTGTTTTTTTTTTCCACCTGATCATTGTTTCCTTCTTCTTTGATACTTATAGGACACTCTCTTAAGTTAAACTTTCTTCAATGTTTTTTCCTAAACCTTGGTGGATATTTTTGTTCAAAGAAGTATTTATTCTTTTCGATTTGAGGAAAATCTTCCTTTTATTATAGTTTTACATCTGTAAAGCTTTCTATTTCTGGGACTTCCACTTAATAGATGGTGAATTTCTTGGATTTGGTCCTCCGTGACCATTTTTGCTTATATCGCTCCATTATTTTTAAAGTTCTTTTCCTTTAACATTTCTGTTAAGCCTCCTCATAAATTTCATCTGAGTTTTGGGAGAAATTTTCAAGCTCATTTTCTACTTAATCAAGATGATTTCTGAAGTTTCTGTTCCGTTATGCACAGCCTTAATGGAATAGAAAGGACTGGAAATCACACCTTCCTTCTCTAAGAACTCTTCATTGTATTCAGATTGATCTTTTAAAATCAACATAACACCCTCTTAAGTCTCACTAAAAATACAATAAAGAGGGCTTTTTAAAGTTCTTCTCCATTTCCTGAAAATACTTCTTTTGCTGGGTGCGGTTCGTGCTGAATGTTCAGTCCCTGTTGAATTGCTTTGTCTTTCACAAGCCCACCAGCTCTTCGCTATTTGCTCCTGCTTGGTGATGACACCTACAGTTGTTTCACTTTGGATAATCTGTTGCTGATTAGGAAGTCACTGTACCTTCTCCCTGAAGGAACAGGGCAATCAGCAATTAGGGTCGATAAATTAGAATGAGCTTCAGCTACAAGTGATGGGCAATAAAAAATAACAGTGCTTTAAACAAGATGTATGTGTATTTGTCTCTCAGGCCAAAGAAACCCAGAAGTTGTCAGTCGAGAGTTAATGATGGGATGCCACAGGGTCAGGGGCTCTGGCTCATTTAGTCTTCCTGCTCTACTTTCCTCAGCATATTGCCTTTGTCCAAAGTGGATGCTTCAGCTCCAGCCATCAAATCCATAATTCAGCCAGGAGTAAGATGATGGAGGAAATCACACACAACCTTCCTTTAAGAACATGTCCTGCAAATGATCCTCACCATTTCTACGTACATTCCGTGTATAGACCTTAATCATGTGACCATACCTAGCTGCAAGGGAGCCTAGGAAATGTACTTTGTATTCTGTGTGACCATCTGAGTTTTACTGCTATGAAAGAAGAGGAGAATGGATATGAAGGTACAAACAGAAGTTAACTTTCCTTTTCCGTCTTGGGGGTGGCTGTTGGAGGACTGAACCCTCCCTGCTCCTTCCTGTCTTCCCAGAAGTTTCTGACATAAAACTTTCCCCCTTCTTTATTTCCATCTGTACCATTCTGATCCAAGAAGATTTAAGGGGTTGAGGCACG
The DNA here is from genome assembly GCF_000327345.1 of Myotis davidii. NCBI lineage: Eukaryota > Metazoa > Chordata > Mammalia > Chiroptera > Vespertilionidae > Myotis > Myotis davidii. The sequence goes on along the minus strand of NW_006300377.1, from coordinate 680,284 downwards.
ACAGAACTTTGGGGGGAGGGCAATGAAAATGTTCTGCATCTTGATTGTGGTGGTATTTACTTGAGTGAATGTGTTTGTAAAAATTCATCAAACTGTGCACTTTATCGTGCATGGGTACATTTTACTGTGCATAACATATTGCAGTAAAGTTGATTTAAAAAGAAAACCAACCCTGCTTCCTACATCCTAAAGGAGAGAGCTCAAGCTCTCTAAAAATCTTACAAAGTCTTTCATGATCTGTCCCCTGCCTCCTTCTCCGGCCTTCAGGTACCCATGTGACCATTGGGACCCGCTGCTGCTCAAAAGTCTAACCAGCTATGTCTTTGATGAAGAGAGTATGGTGGGAGGGAAAATCCATTACCGTTTAATAAATGCAGCATCCTTGGCAGATACTATCTTTCAGGTCCTGGGATGGAGAGAAGTAATAAAAGGAGATCTAACTGGCAAGGGGGCTGGGAGCCATTGAAAGGATGATCTCTATGTACTCCCAGCTTTAACACCTAAACGTCAGTCCATCAATGCCCAGCACAGCTCACCCACTGCAGCAATATGCTCCTAAATTAGTATATTTTTTTTTGCCAGGACAGCCCTGTTATTTTCCTGCTTGAAAACAAATTTTATATTTTGAAGAGAGAAAGAAATACTCTCAGATACTTGCAGTCACTCATTCCGCACCACCCATAATTTGTCACTCTGTCTTGATATCTCCCCCTGCCTGGCGTGGCTTTAATGGGTTCAGCATTTAGTGAGCGAGGCAGTGGATTATGTGCGAAATGCATTAACCTCTCACATGATTGTAAAAATTGCCTTAATAAAATAGAGCTAAATCCTACTTAATAGTAATAAAACAGAAGCCACTATGTTCCGGGATGCTAATGACCTGTGAGTCATTCCTTTTGATTTTAGAACATCGAACATTTGGAATTTGTCCCTTCTTAGGAAACTTTTAAGCGTAGATAACTGCCGGAAAATGACACAAGTTAAAATAAGTTTCCTACTCACAGGTAACCAGAGAGCCAAGAAACGTCTATTATCTTCTTAAAGCTCTGTCATCCTGAGACAGCTTGAGATTTTTGAAGGCACAGATGCAAGTGACAAAAAGAAAAGAACTGATTGTAATAATTAATGTTTATCTAGTGTTTTCCTGCTAACAATGCTCTTTTTTTTTCTTTACCTATGTCAATTGATTCAGCTCACAGACTTGTGAAGTAGGTACTATGAGTTCCGTTTTCTAGGTAAAGACATGGACATTCAGAGGGGTAAAGTCCGTTGCCCAAATTTTCACAGCTAATAGATGAGGACCTGGTACCTGGATCCAGGTCCTTTGAATTCAAGTCCCATGCCTTCCCTAAATGCTGTTCCATATTTATCTTACACAAGAGTCACCTCCCTACGAAATGAAAGAGAAGGGTAGTGGGGGCTCAGTGACCTGGAAAACGGCAATGCTTTGGCCTCCTCCCTTTCCCAGCAAAGTGAGGTTTGTCATGCCAGCATCTGTTATCTTGTATCAGAACCATGGTTTTCTGCCAGTCCTTACAATAACTGCAATGAAAGGAAAAACTATCCTATATATAAAAGCCTAATATGCAAATTGACCGAATGACCTGTGGAATGACCAGTTGCTATGACATGCACTGACCACCAGGGGGCAGATGCTCAACTCAGAAGCTGCCCGCAGCCCACAGGCCCCAGGCCAGGCCCCAGGCCAGCAGGGGCCCCCCAATCACCCCACCAGTCACCCCACAGATCGGCCCTGATGGCCAGCCAGGCCTAAAACCCTACCCATTCATGAATTTCATGCATCGGGCCTCTACTTATGTAATAAAAATAGTAACAACAGGAATAATAGTAACTGCTGATCTTACTGAGCAGTGCAACTGCTGTCCTTTTTGAGCACCTGTCAGATTAAGTGTTTTGTATGTCTTATGTCATTTAATCCTCACTACAATGTGGTATTTATTATCACTATTCTCTATTTTCCAGAATAGGGAACTAGGGATGAGGGGAGTTAAGAAACTTGACCAGACATGAGGTCAACTCCTGGGATAGAGGCCAACGACTGGCCCCAATTTTCTACTCTTCCCTGTATCAATGTGACTTCATAGATCCTTTCATTAAAAAGGACACATTTTCTTACCCCATAAATCCAATCTCTGACTTGCTTTAGCCAAGAGGATGCAGTAAAAGTGATGATGTGCCAGTTCGGATCGTGTTCATTTCCCCTCTTACTCAGAATCTGCCGCTGCCATGACAACAAGCCCAGACTTACCCTCTGGAGGAGAAGAGACTGCATGGAGCAAAGCTATTTGTTCCAGCTCATGGCCATCTTAGACCACCGTCTAAGGTCAACCCTTTCAGTGACCACAGACATGTGAGCAACCCCAGCCAAGATCAGCCAAGTCTGGCCCAGATCAACAGAACCCGCCCCCCCCCCGCCCCCTGCAAACCCATAGACAAATGAGAAATTGTAAATGGTTGTTGCTTTATACCACTAGGATTGGGAAAGTTTGTTATGCAGCAATAACTAACTGATACAAGGTAGACACCGGACTAAAATTTAGGTCTTATAGGCCCCACAGCCTGGATTCTTCCTTAGATGCTCTCTAGATAGGTTGTCCTTCTAAACAACCCCAGGGGGCAGGGTTGATAGGAGCAACAGTGTCATCCCAGGGGCATAGAATAGGGCACCTTGTGCACTGAGCTTTGGGCCACTGTCTACTTAGGTATGAATGTGGACAGACTCAGATGACATGGGTTCGGAATCCCGCTCGGCTACTGGGCCTGTATAACTTCGAACAAGCCACTCATCTCTCTAGGCTCCCATGCTCTTATCCATAAGGTGAAGCAGTCGGAATGTATTTGCTAGAGAACTAAAGTTTGCCCACAGCTGCAATGTGCTACTTGCCAAGGACACAGACCTTATCAAATTCTCATCCTCGGGAAGAAGCTCAAGTCTAATGGAGCCATAAACATTGGGAAGGGAAAAAAGGCAACATGTAGCTGTCGTGGTGGGAAGAACCATGGTCCCCAAAGAGACCCACATCATAGCCACCTTAGCGCTGTGCCAGGTATCGGTGCCGTCCCTCAAGCCCTGGCTTGGGCACAGCCTCCTCCTGGGAGCCTCCCCCACTTCCCTGCTTCTCTGTGTCCCGCACAGAAACGAAGCCCTCACCACGGTGCTTGGGAATTGCCTATTTACCTATCTGCCTTTTTACCTGTACAGTGACGATATTTTCTCCATTTTTGGTGTTCTGGCATCTGGGTCCTGCTAACCAGGGAGAGACTGCCTCTCCCAGGACTAGCTCATTCCTCAAGACGGGAGAAAACCCCCTGCAAGTGAGCCATTCAGACCAAACCAGGCAACCCAAGCCCACACCCCCATCACCTCACAAGGCTCTGACACTCCAGTATCCCCTGCCAGTCACCCCAGGGCCAGGCACCTGAAACGTGGGACAGTCCCCACACCCCAGAGCCCGCTGGCTTTACTCAAACCAGCCAATCAGAACACTGCTCCTCCTGCCTTGTCCGTTCCTTCCCTCGGAGACCACAATGGGAGCTCTCGCCCACATTTCCTCCCATTCCTTTAGTCTCCCAACTGACTCAGTGCTTTGCCTACACAGCGTGGTGCGCCCCCTCCTCTTGGGGGCTGTGAGCAACAACCATCTCTCTGATGGCAGCTGTCTCCTGATCTGTCGGCCTCTCCACACCAGAATAACAACAAAACCTAATTTTAAAACAGCTTGTCTGTGAACTCCTCCAGGGCACGGACATGCCTAACCCTGCCTTGCCCTGAGCACTCCCTGAATGACAGGTGCTGTGCTCAGCCTTTTGCCTGCATCATCTCATTGATTTTCACAGCAGCCTGCTGAGCGGGGACTGACCATTCCCAAGCTACACATGAGGAATAAAGCCAGTGACCGACAGAGCCGAGATGCAAACACAGGTCTATCTGGCTCCCAGACCAGCTTCAGGTAACCCCCCTGATGGAGTCATCTCACACCCCAAATCCCCCATCTCACCCTCAAGACCCCTGCAAACCGGGCTGCTAGGCACAGGTGTGCCATTTTCACAAGGGCCCCTGGCCCTCGGAGCAGGGGAACAAGAGAAATCAGCCCCCGTTGCTTGCCAAGCCGGCACCCTCACGCTGTTTCCTTCCAGAAAGGGCTCCTGTTTCTGGCTCTCACTCAGGTGCCATATAGACCAGCCCTGTGTACGAACCACAGTCCATTAATGCCCCTATGCCGGCCGCTAATGTCATTTCTGCATTGCTTGCACGGGGAGGTCGCGTCTGAAGTGCATCGCAGCACAAACATCAGGCTGCCACAGGCGGACCAAATGGAGCTCAAGGCTTCAAGCCCCGAAATCATAGCGCTCCTTCCCTTGAATTAAGTCTCTCATCCCCTTCGTGTCTAACGTAGACTGAGTCTGTTCTTCAAAGTGTTCATTTGTCTCTGCAAGAGAGGATTCCCAGAGATGCGTATTTTAAACAAGCCTTAGCTTTTGTCAGTGTGATGTATGCGAGTATAGCTTTGCATCGTGAGCTCTGTGATACTACCGAGCAGTCCTTGTCCCTCGAAACCGGCCTTGGGAATGACACACCACGCCCTTCGGAGCTCCCAGAAGCAGCTGAGCCTGCACAGTGTGAGACCCCTCCTGCCTTACGAGCAGGTCACTTACTTGATGTCCAGACAGAGAGTGGGACTGGCTCCATCGGCTCACAGCTCTGGCTTTTTTTTTTTAATATGTTTTTATTGATATCAGAGAGGAAGGGAGAGGAAGAGAGAGATAAAAACATCAGTGATGACCTAGACTCACTGATGGGCTGCCTTCTGCGTGCCATGCCCACTACGGGGATCAAGTCCACAACCAGGCATATACCCTGATCAGGAATCAAACCATGACCTCCTGGCTCATAGGTCAATGCTCAACCACTGAGCCACATCAGCTGAGTAGTTCTTGCTTTTTAAAAGCAGCCTCTTAGCTCTGCCACAAGAATGTCATTCTTAAAAAAATAGGCACACAGTCTCACGACCATGGACAACCTCAGGGAAACTGTGGGCATGTAGTGGGGACCCCAAGCTGGCACCAAAGCAACTGTCCACGTTGCTCCAAATCAATGAGGCTCCTCAGCCCTTGACCACAGGAACCCATGAAGTCACCAAACGACGCCCCCAGGCAGTCACAAGATAACACTATCTGCCAGAGCCAGAGAGCCCTGCAGCCTGGCCCGGGACCTCCAACACCAGGGCTCTGAGCAGCAGTTCCCCTGACTCTGACACGAGCCCAGAGCCCAGCTGCCCTTCCTGTGCCTGTCTGGCCTTAAAGGGACCGAGGCCAGGGCACTGAAGTCAGTCCCACCAGAAACTGCTGGACACAAAAGGAACAGAAATGTGACTTAGAAGCCACGATGCACCCTATAAACAGTCTATTAATAAATGATCTCATTGTGGAGATCACCCTCGTCGCACATCTCCACCCACCCTGCTTCCCACCCCCTCAACTAGTTCTTGCTCTAGAATTGGGTGCAGCTTGGTTTCCATCTCAACTCCTGCACTTACTGATTGTCAACATTAGACACACATCCTGCCTCTCCCGAAGGCAGCACTCTCCTCTGACTCAGTTTCCCAATTTGTAAGTTAAAGGTAGCAAGAGTCCTCCCCTTGCAGGATTATGGAGAGTTCATGCATGTAAAGAGCTTATCCTAGCACCCGATAGAGTGATAAACCCATCTTCACACTTTCCGGCCTTTGCAGATTCTGTTCCCTCTACCCCAAATTCCCTTCCCTCTTCTGAGCCTGGAGATTTCCGCTTTTCCTTTCAAGATTCTGCCTTGATGCTACTACCTCTTCCAGGAAGTATTCTCATCTCCTCCAAGCTGACCCCTGCACCGCCTCTTCGCACTCCTACGCCACAGTGCTCCCGCCTCTGTGACAGGATTCGGCATTCGCCACACCAGGGTACCATGGCCTGTTCACAGTTCTCTCTCCTAGCTGTGAAGTCCCAAGGGCAGGAATTACGTCATCCATCTTTGGGCCCCCAAATTATGGTTCCATGCCTGGTATAAAGTAGACGCCCAATAAAGGTTAACTTAAGGAATGAAACAGTTATGATCCTCAATGAGGGAGAAGCAAGGAGAATACACAGAGGAGTCCTACAGCCACGAAAGGCACAGTGGGATTAAGCGTCCCTTTTTTTTTTTAAAGGGGCGAATGATGATTTTTATTTTTTTAATATATTTTATTGATTTTTTACAGAGAGGAAGGGAGTGGGATAGAGAGTTAGAAACATCGATGAGAGAGAAACATCGATCAGCTGCCTCCTGCACACTCCGTACTGGGGGTGTGCCCGCAACCAAGGTACATGCCCTTAACAGGAATCGAACCTGGAACCCTTGAGACCGCAGGTCTATGCTCTATCCACTGAGCCAAACCAGTCAGGGCTTTGAGAAGTAATAAGCCCTCAGCTGCGATTCTCTACGCTACTGATTTAATTGGGCCTGGGGACCTGGGAATGCGATGTTTCCACCCTTCCCAGGTGATTCTAATGTGCAGCCGGATTTGAGAACCACTGCTCTACCCTGTCCTAACATCCTGTCCTATGAGTTCAAAGGAGGGGCAGCACCTTGGCTTCCCTTTCCACATGTGGCCCAGCATCATTCCCCGAGGGCTGGTGCCTGCATACAGGCCTGGTCCTTGGGCTCTGATCTGGCAGCTGAGCATCATGTAAAGGGTAGGGCAGGTGAGAAAAGGGGGCTGGACAG
>NW_006300377.1:664026-673485 GCF_000327345.1 Myotis davidii | reverse complement strand
GGAAAGAGGGGTGTGAGCTGAGGAACTGGCCCCAAATCAAGCCAATCCCAACATCCTTCAAGACCCAGTCCACCGTCACTTCCCCGGAGAAGCCTTCCCTCAGCACCTCCGTGCCCCCGGAGCTCTCTGCAGCCTCCGCGGCCCCTGCTTGCCTCTCCCCAAAGCAGCACTCTTCTGGGAGCTCCCTCCAGGAGCCACCGGGACCCTCGAAGGGTTGGGGAATGCCAAGGTGAGTGGAAAAGCCGATTCCCAGAGTATTTTTAAGGCATGCTAGCTGACCTCACATGGGAAAAGTTCTCCCACTGCAGCTAACCGAGTAGACTCAGAGCTGCACTGAGGAAGAGAGAAGTTACCTGCAATTAGCACATTGTCGGTGTGTACACAGCAGCCTGGAAGTAGTTGAAAATGGTTTGTTTGCTTGTGTGAATTGCCATTCCTTGCCATATTATGATAACAATGGTCTACCTTGGGTTTCCCTGCACTCTCCACCTGATCTTGTTTACACTCTTATGAATAGTGAAAAGAAAGCCTGGTTTTACTGGCTTCACATCATCCTCCCCACTGCAAGCCACTGAAATCGGAATTAATGAGCTTGAACTCCATGCCTTTGCCTCCGGAAGCTGTGTCAGGTCCCCCTACACGGGTTCTCCTTCAAGGACCATCTCTCGGGGGACAGAGCCTCCTTCCTGTCAAACTCCATTACCATCCCCCAGCTGCAGGCAGGAAAGTGGAGGCACCGAAAGCTGATGCAAATGGCCCGAGATGCACAGCCCCTGAGCCCAGGGATCTGTCCCAGCTCCTGCTCTTAACCATGCGAGTCCCAGTCCTGCGGGAGGAGTCAGACCCCAGCTCTGCCACCCGCCCTGTTCTCTCCTGCTGGACAGTGTGCTGGCCGGCCCCGGCGCTTCCCGTGTGGCCTGCCCGGCACGGCACGGCCCCCTCCTCTGGGAACTGTGAGGAGCAAACCGTCTTTTCAATCACAGTTGTTGCCTGACCTATTGTCCTGACCATCCCTGAGCCTGTTTTCTCGGCTGTAAGATGAAGACGCTAATGCTGACTCTCAGGTTTGTTGTGGGGATGAGATGAGATGATGCAGGTAAAACACTCAGCATAGCACCTTAATAAGAACTTAATAAAAGGCAGTATCATCTCTGGCCCCGTTCCTGTTGCCGTCATTTGTATTCTGTGCTCCAAACCCCCACATTTTACAGGTGAGGAAAGAAGACCCAGAGATGTGTGCCGTAAGGCATCCTGCCCAGTGGCCTGTGGCAAGGTGATGAGGAGACAGGCGCTGGAGCTCAGCTCCCAGCTGCCCCTGTTCAGCAGCCAGATTCCTGCCATTTTCTCTGCAGACGCCATGAATCATCCGGACCAGTCTTAACACACAAACACATGCATGCATGTGCACACATGCACACACATGCACACACACTGGTGTGCATACACACACACACATGAATGCATGCTCACACACCCCACTTCTGTCTTCTCCCACTAAGGAGGGCTTGCATTCGAAGTACACATGCAGGTGAAACTGTCCAGGTTTTCCTTCTGCTTTGCTCCCCAGTTTAATCAACAAGCTTTTCAACATGTGACACAGGTAATGGGAGATGGTGTGAGTACACGCAGCTGCCCCTTTAAATCCTGCAATCAAAACCTTCAGGGGAGCAGAGTGGACTCCAGTGAGGTCAGCCTTCTTGTTCTTCCAGTTACAGCTTACATTCACTATTATTTTGTGTCAGTTCCAGGTGTACCATGTAGTGGTTAGGCAATCATATTCTTTACAACGTGTTCCCCTGACACTTCCAGTACCCACCTGGCACCATACATAGTCATTACAATATTATTGACTATATTCCCTATACTGTACTGTACATCCCCACGGCTCCTACCAACCTGTACTTCTAGATCCCTTTGGTTAGCCTTTCTTAATCTCTCTCGTTCTTTTTGAATTCTTTGAGGGTGGCCTCAGCAGCAGCTGCCAGGGGTCCTATGACAGCACAGAGTGTAGGTGCGGTGGCAGCCTCCCGGAACCAGTACCCCTCCTCCCTCCTCCTATGCTAAGCTCTGCCTCCCTGCCTGGCTGCCCTGCCCTTGGGAGCTGGAGCACAACTCCCCACCCTGAGGTGTGGGCGGCATATCGAGACATTCTTCCAAAGCGTACAATATGGGAATGGGGAAGAAAGAGTAACTTTTCGGTAAGGGAACCTGACCAGGCGATTTCGGTTCCCACCAGTCATGAGAAGTAGGTCACCTGTGCCCTCGATATGATGTGACAAAAACCGTACTCCACCTCTGGAGTCTTTCAAAAGCCCACCGCCCCGGGCTAATCATGAGAAAATATCAGACAAGCCTCAACTGAGGGACATTTTACAAGAGACCTGACCTGTGCTCCTCAAAATTTCCAAGGTCATCAAGAAAAGAAAAATCTAAGAAATCATCACAGCCAAGAGGAGCCCAAGGAGACACGATGAGTAAACATTATGTGGCTTCCTGGATGGGGTCCAACAACAGAAAAGGGACATGAGGGGAAAACTACGGAGGTCTGAATGAAGTATGGACTTTAGTCAATAATGATGTCTCGAGATTGGCTCGTTAATTATAATAAATGTACCATACTAATGTAAGATGGTGGTAATAGGGGAAACTGGGCATGAATTATCATCTTTACATTTTTTCTATAAATCTAAAACTATTCGATAATAAAAGTTTCTTTTTTTATTAATTCTCACCCAAGGATATTTTTCTCCATTGATTTTTTTTTTTAGACAGACTGGCAGGGATGGGGAGAGAGAGAAAGGAAGAAACATCAGTGTGAGAGAGACACATCAATTGGTTGCCTCCCACACACACTCCGGTGGGGATCAAGCCTGCAACCGAGGTACATGCCCTGACCGGAATCGAACCTGGGCCCCTTCAGTCCACGGGCCAACACTCTAACCACAGAGCCAAAGCAGCTGGGGCTAAACGTTTATTTCAAAAAACAAAACTAAAAGCAAGGCAAGCTCCTTGGATAGTCCAGGACAAATCTGTTTATACTGCATTACCTCAGAATCATCAATAATGCTGAGGGCCTTTTGTTCGTCAGCCTTGGAATTCTTGAGTTGGGGGAGGTGAGGAGGGAGGCCAGGCTGAGTGCGCAGGCAGCACCTGCCTCCCCTTCCCTATCAACCCCCTTTTCATCTGCGTTAGACCCTCAGCTTCCACATAACATTTTGGCTGGAAAAGAAAAAGACTCCTCTGCTCAAAAGAGTAAAAACTACTGACCTGATCCAATCACATCATAAGAAGTCCAGAGAGAGAAAGGGTGTTCCCAGCAGATTCACCAACGAAGGGACAGAGCTGGAGCTGGGCACACATGGGGGTCCCCGGAGCCACCCCTCAGGTGTTGGCCAGGCTCTCACCTGTGAGCCTGGAACTCCTGGGGGCAGGGACAGCGCCAGGTTCGGCTGGGTCTGTAGGCCCCAGAAGAGTGGCTGAGATAGGGAGGGAGGAGCTCAACGAATCCCATGGAACGAATGAGTGACACTTTCACATGACCATTCCAAAATGCCAGTGCTGCTCAGACCTAGAAAATTCTGCTGACATTTCAGATTAATGCCAAGTAGAAGTCTCCCTGAGCTGTGTCCATATATTTGATTTTATTAAAACAGGCCCTTCTAGATTTTCAGTGAGCCTGGGTTGCCAGAGACTGGGTTGGAGAGACATGCATGCATCCATTCATTCATTTGAAAAGCTTTATGAGTACCTCCTGTACATTATTAAGAATAGGAATAATAATATTTATATAGTAAGCATACACTGAGCAGCTGCTAAGAGTCAGGCTCAGTTCTGGGCATGACAGATACAGCCCCGAATAAGACAGACACATTCCCACCCTCAGAAGGCTTATATTCCGGTACCCCAACAGGGGTCCCTAATTGTTGTTCCACGCTTCCTGAGTGCCAGGCATGTGCTCAGAATCTCTCACGTAGTCCTCTCAACAGCCCTATCGGGAGCACTATGGATGTCCCCATTTTTTGGATGAGGAAATGAAGGCCCAATTACTTGTCCAAAGTCACTCTGTCTACACGTAGTTGAGTTGGGATTTGAACCCGGACACTCTGAATGGAGAACACACGTTCTCAATGACTGCCTGAGGGAGTGAATGTGGGCCCTGGGCCCCGGCTGGTGAAGCCCGCACACCCGGCACCATAGTCAAACGGAAAATGAAGCAGCGATTTATTCCTAACATCACATCATAAGCAGTCCAGGGAGAGGACAGCTGAGAGGGAGTGATGCTTTGCCAGGAGCCCTGAGCCTCCGAAGCCATGATGGTGAGCCCCGCAGGGCGGGCCCCACGTGCCTTCTCTCTCGCACTCAGGCACAGAAGCTGCATCGGAGAGGAGGTGGCGGGCTGGGTGCCTGGTTGGGTTCGCAGGCGGAGGAGGCTCAGAGCCTCTGTTCCTGCCTTCAAGACACAGACACCCCACCCACAGTTCCGTTTGTTCCAGAAAATGTCCTTACTCTGATCAATCCGATTATCGACATCTCTTCTAGTAGGAGGGCACAGTTTGGAAGGAATTAGAGAGGGGGTTCTTCCCCGGACATTTTTAAAAAATATGTTTTTACTGATTTCAGAGAGAAAAGGAGAGGGAGAGAGGGATAGAAACATCAATGATGAGAATCACTGATTGGTTGCCTCCTGCACACCCCCTACTGTATGTGCCCTGACCAGGAATCGAACCACGACCTTCTGGTTCATGGGTCAATGCTCAACCAGTGAGCCACACCGGCCGGGCAGAAGTGCTTTCTTATCTCTGCACAGAGAGGAGACATGGGGAGAGGGCGGGAAACAGTCCGTCATCACTGTGAGCCAGGTCTTGGGCTGGTCACAGGGGATACCGGAGAATAAGACTGGGCTCCTGTCCTAAAGGGACTCAGACCAGGGTAAGACAGACGACAAACTTCTGCACGAACAGTCGAGCCCAGCAGAGCTGGACCAGCTGCTTGGGAGTGGGAAAAGCTTCTTAGAGGAGGGGTGGCCTTGGCTCCTTCATCCCAGCTGGGTTTTGAGGGCTGTGCTCCAGTTCTCCACCAGAGGAGGGGAGAGAGGAATCCAGGAGTCAGAGCCACGCCCCAGCGCGCACAGCCGCAGGTGGGCCAGGGGACGGACGTGCTGGCTGGGCCTGGGCAGGGAGAGGCTGGCAGGACCCGAAAGGGGCTTCCAGTCAGACTGCAGTGGGCCTTGTGCTGATGCCGGAGAACTTGGCCTTTCCTTTCAATAAGCAAGAAGCCCAGGGTAAGTGTTGAGTTGCATGATTTTTGTCGGGGGAGAGAGAGTTGTGGGCTGGGGGTTTATGTGCCAGATTTGCAATTTAGGCATTTATTCTGACAAGCAGTGTGAAGAATTCATTTTCATTCAAATAATCATTGGGCACCTGCCATGTCCCTGACACTCCACGAGGGACTGGAGATACATGGCGAGCTGAATAGACCCGGTCCTGGCCATCACTGAGCTTGTGGACAGTGGGAGCCACAGGCACTAGCTAAGTATTTAATCTCACCTGCGCCAATTCACAGAGGGGAAGCCGGGGGATGGTGAGTGCATCCATACATCATCTCCTGGGCATCAGGGAAGGCTTCCCCGAGCAGTGGCATCTAAGGTGAGATCTGAAAACTGAGAAGCATCAGCTCAGAGGCAAGAACAGTGTGTGCACAGTGAAGGAACAGTGTGTGCAAAGGCCATGAGGTGGGAGGGGGCCAGGGGGCCTGGAATACGGGGAGCCCAGGAGAGGATGGTGTGAGATGAGATTGAAAAGGGGGACATGCCAAAACCGGTTTGGTTCGGTAGATAGAGCGTTGGCCTGCAGACTGAAAGGTCCCAGGTTCGATTCTGGTCAAGGGCATGTGCCTGGGTTGCAGGCACATCCCCAGTAGGAGATGTGCAGGAGGCAGCTTATCAATGTTTCTCTCTCATCGATGTTTCTAACTCTCTCTCTCTCCCTTCCTCTCTGTAAAAAATTAATAAAATATATTTCAAAAAAAAAGACTTTAGAACAGCGATTTTCAGCCTAAAAGAAGAAAGAAAGAACGAAAAGAAAAGGGGGATAGGATCGAGACAGGACAGGGCCTCAAAAGCCATGGTAAGGGTCTGGGATGTTCTCTTAAAACCAGGGTCAAACCATTAAAGGGTTTTAAGAAAAACTAGGACAAGATCCCATTAGCAGGCCCCACGTGACTTTAGAAAGACTTTTCTCCCTGTTTTGTGGAAAACGTATTGGAAGAAGGCTCAGTGAGAGCCAGGGGATCCTTAAGAGGTAGAATTGCAGGATTTGGCAATTTTTATTTTATTTTATTTTTTGCAGTGAAGAGGAAAGGGGAGAACATGTATCTGAAGATTTTGAGCTCGGAGGAAGGGGCAGATGGCACCCCGAGATCCAGAGGGAGCCCATGGGAGAAAGAGCAGGTACTGGCAGGCACCAGGGGTGTCTGTGTAAGAGGACTGCTTGCAGCCCTCGCTATTCAAGAACAAGAGAGCAAAGGAGAACTCCGGGGAAGGTGGGAGGGGCTGGGCTGAAGAAGAGACCAGTGGGAGGAAGGCTCCCTGGCACCTCTCAAGCCCACTGCTGGCACCTCCCAGAGAAGCTGGCAGGGGGGAGTGGGGGCTCTCTGAGCCACTGTCCCAACCCCGCGGGGACAAAACTTATTTTCAGCTGCTCCGTGGAGGGGAATCGAGGCACCAAAGTTCCCACTGGCTGACATTTGGCGGGGGGTGTTCACAGAATGGCGAGTTTCTCGTATCCAATGAGGAGCTGAAACATATTGTACCCATTAGAAAAGAAATGCAAATCATAAAGTCAGGCATTTGTGTCCATGACAACAGGGGGAACGTATTTTGGCACATCTGAGTTCATTTATATTCAAATAAATATTTCAGTCTATGACTCTGGCACTTTTTTGCATAAGATATTTCAGAACCATATTGAATGTTGCTCTCATGCTAAGAACTTGAGAATTAGAATGAGGGCCAATTTCAAAGTCTCTCAGGCTCCAAGATTTAGGCTTGGTTTTACCTTAAGGATGGAGAAGGAACGATAAAACGAGGGGGTGATTCAGCACATTTGTATATAGATTTTTTTTGAACTGGAAAGGCCAGCTCCATATCCTCCCGGGCAGCCCTTTCTCTGTTACAAATGGAAAAACAGGCCCACGTGCGGCCAAAGATCACACAGCTAATCACCCAAAACGCCAAGGTATTATCTCTAGTAAATCCTGTAATTCCCCATACACTCACACCTTCCCTTCCAGCCCTTTTTCTGTGCCTGTGTCTTTTCCGTAGCTGAAGTCTTAGACATGCAGTTCTGCATGATAAGCACTTCCCCAAGTTAGTAAAAACTTTTCACATCCAAAAAGAAGTTAATGCATGAATAATACCCACTCTATAAATATACTATACATTTACTCAATCATTTATTGAATTTACTGTTGAATATTTAGGCAGTCTCCAATTTTTAAAAAATACGTTTTTATTGATTTTCGAGAGAGAGGAAGGGAGAGGGAGATAGAAACATCGATGAGAGAGCGACTGATCAGCTGCCTCCTGCATACACCCACACTGTAGATCGCCCCCCACTGCGGGTTGAGCCTGCAACCTGGGCATGTGCCCCTTCTGAAAATCAAACTGGGGACCTCTTGGTTCATAGGTTGACACCCAAACTCTGGGCTAGTCTCCAATTTTTTATCATTTAAAAAGCAGAGTGTTAGATTCTTTGTATTTAAATCTGTATATACAAGATGATTTCCTTGGACTAGAGTCTTAGACATGGAATTATTGGGCTAAAGCAGCAATTTTCAAACGTTTTCATTTCATGGCACACATAAACCAATTACCAAAATTCTGCTCCACATCGAAAAATATATGTTTTGCCCATCTGACAAAAAAAAAGGTATATTTTTATTCATTCACATAGGACAGCTATTGTTGTATTGGCTGTTGTCATTGTCTTATTTGACAGTGTAAGGGAAAAGAGGTCACTGCCCCTGACTAGTCAGGTACTACATGTTTTAAAATTCCTTGTAGCACTCTGCTTAAAAATCGTGAACATCACTGGGCTAAAGAATATAGGCATGTAAAAGCTGCCGGTGTCCACTGTGTTCCAGAAATGATTATATTGTTGCTAGTGGGATGTGAAATGCTAATCGGGCCATACTCCCCAACAGCACTCCCGGCATCAGGGGACACACACCCAGCGAGAGGTAAGAGGAGGGAGGCCGAGATAAACCATCTTTTACCTGAATTTAAAGGCGTGAGGAGAGGTGTGCCCGCCACCGCAGCGGGGTGTCTCCCTAATTCCTAGTAGGCACTGACTTTGTTCTCTGGGAGGATCTCCCACATTCATTATTCCGTGTGGCTCCTAACTCCGAGTTCCCACAGGTGCGCCCATTATCTTCCGTGGCCACCTCGGAAGTGGATGTAGGAAGGCAGTCCCTCCTGGAAGGCTGTGCAACTTGGGCAGCCGCTTTCTTCTGGTGCAAGTTCAGGGACTCGGGAGCTGTTCGAAGGCTGATCGGCCAAATCTCTCCTGAGGTCATCTCTTTCTTGTAGCACATTGTCAAGAACAGAGAGTAAAGCCCAGCGCATTACCGCTTTGACTCCTTCCACTTGTGTTCCCTGGAGCAACAGCTAAGTAGACCCGTGGTCTCCCTTCTAAGTTATCCCAGGGGACAGTTGAACCAAAGCGTTCGCCCCTGTGCACCGTGGGTTTCCGTATTTCCAGCCTCCACCATCAGTTTCCAGGCTGCATGCCCCCTGCCCGCCAAGGCAAAGTCACATACGTTAGGCTTTTGCCATAGCAGCATCCCACGTCTGGTGCCATATTCTGTATTAGGTAAGGTAATAATAGAGGGTGTCCCAAAATTCACGCAAGTAATGTTGATAGAAAACATAGGTTTATAATTAAAAATTGTAATTTTTTATTGATTCATAAAGTATACAGTATAGGGTTATGTACAGAATAGCACATCGGGTAAATGGCCTCCATGGCTTTGTGGGCACATATGCAAAGCCGTGGTCTTCATTGGTCTTCATTGTCCCTGCTCCTGGGCCATAATTGGTACTTGGCAATGCTTATCAAATTGAAGGGATTGAAATCAAAGGGCAACAGATATTAGAATCTGATTCAATTAACCAAGTAAAATTAGGCTTTTATTTTGTTGTTGTTAATGCTCACACAAAATTCAAATCTTGCGTAAATTTTGGGACACCCTATACTAGCTGCTGGAGCATGTAACCCCTCCAGCCCTTAAGGGATTCAAGGTACTCATTTTTTAAATATAATATATTATATGCAGAGTATAAGTTTTTTTTATTCCCTTCAAGTCTTGATCTTCCCAGTGGCTGCTCTTCTCCACAGTGACCCCACCTTCCAGGCTCTTTTTTTCCCGTGGCTCTGTCAGACTTGATCCTTGGCTTCTGAG
>NW_006300377.1:653608-663969 GCF_000327345.1 Myotis davidii | reverse complement strand
GAGATCAAATGTTGGAGTTTTTCATGGCCAGGTCTGGAATGGCTCACATCAATTCCACTGGCATCTCATTGGCCAGAACCTGGTCACATGGCCACGCTTAACTGCGAGGAGAATGAGACTGTAGTGGTCTCTAAGGAGGAGGACAAACGGCCTTTGGTGGACTCATAGCAATGTCTTCCATCCCTGTCAAGGTCCAGCCTTGAACTTGCACAGTTCGGGTCATTCACCTCACCCTAATCCTGGCCCTATCAAAAGGGCCTGCCTTTCACTGACATGCTGATATTGTTGCTCATCACAGATTTTTTTCATTAATTTTGACTTTTAAAAAAACACTGTATTAAAATACTATTTCTCTTGAAGACTGAGTATTGTGTCATCCCCTTAAATCTTGCTTTGAGCTGCGTGTCCATTCATCTCTCCCAAGTCCTAGCCCTGCTCATACTGCAGAATCAAGGACAGAAATCCCACTTGAGACTAATTTTTCCCCAGTTTGAGGGAATCATTTGTCACTTTCTTCTTTTTGGAAGAGCAGCTCACTCGTGAGGCTCCTCCATCATGTTTTATCCCACATGTTACAGTAGAAACAGAACTCGACATGTTGACAAATGCCAGCTCAACCGCTGCCGAGCTGGCTGTGTGGCGTGGCACAAGTTGCTTGACCTCTCTGTGTCTGCTTGCTTATCTGCAAAATAGGATTCGCAGGCCCTGAGTCATGGGGTCCCTGTGCTAAATGAGGGAGCGCATGAGAAATACCTCAGGCCCAGGCTCATGATGGCATGTAACAAATATCATTGACAGAACCTGGGTGCAAAGTGTTCACTGAAAAGGCCAGCTCGGGCTAGGCGGTGTATGAAATACAAAAGCAAATTTCTGTCCTCACGGATGTTACCCCTTAGTCAGGAGTCAGATGAAATAATGTGTGCAAAGCGCCTTGCAAAAGAATCAAACCCTCTGCTCATCTACAGCCACAGGGAGGCCCGCTGCGACCTCAGTGTCCTCCATGTTTGCGTTTTTAAATTGGCTGCTTGTGGAGCAGGGGAAGGGAAGGTTTGTGGGGTGGGGTGGGGTAGGGTGGGGTGGAGTGAGATGGGGTGGGGTGGTGGCAAGTACAGTGACTTCTCCTAGCAACACCCATCTACCTGAAACTCTACAAAACACCTTCCAGGAGCTTTTTTCCAAAAGGGCCCCCCAGTCTTTGCCACAAGGGTGTTTAGCACATTTAAACCAGAATTGGGAGCATTGATTTAAAGTGGTCGTATGACCTCATACATGGAATATATAGAAAACTTCCATGAGCAGAATCTTTGATTTAGCCTCGTTGTCAACAGCACATCTGCTGGAGCAGCTGCAGCGCCAGGCGCTATTCCGGGCACTGTGGGCAGGAGCAGAGTGAGGGCATGGTCTCTGCCCCTGGGAGGCTCACAGTTAAGGTGGGAAGGCAGGGTGGCCACATGGAACAAAAGCACGCTTCCACTGCTCAGAGCCCTTTGCACTGTGAGTGACAGATCCTACTCACACCAGCTTCAGCGAGGAGAGAGCTGGTTATGAGGATGGTAGTGTGTCTCACAGAACCTAAGGAACAACCAGAACCAAGAACCTGAAAGCCACCAGCCCTCTCTCCAATGCTCCTCTCTCCCCCTCTTCTGTGACAGCTCCTGGAGGCCTGGCTTTCTCCCTCCAGGCAGCGGCGCACGTGGCAGGGCTGCCAAAGTGCTTGAGATGTGATGGCCTTTGCTGCCCCCAGAGAGATGAATCTGACGCTCCTTGTTCCGGGTCCAAAATTCCTAGGGACGTCTATAGCTCATTTCAGAACCCCTGGGACAACAACGGTGTCCAGGGGATAGAATTGCAGTCCACCAACATAGCTCCCACGATGATCACAAGGGTGGAGAGGAGCAATTCCTGGAAAGCAGGGCTAGAGAGATTCCCTGCAAACCATACAAGGCCCTGTACACTCAGAACCAAGAGAGGGTCACTAACAGGGGGCCAGGGAAAGGAGCAAAAGACCTCACCCCTGGCGCTGGGGCAGTCATGGAGGACTGCCTGGAGGGGTCAGTCCTTGATGAAGCAGTATTAAAGGGTAGTGCATCACAGAGCCCTATATGAAAGAGGACCAAATGCACTAGAGTTCCTCCCTTCTGTAGAGGGCAAGAATGAAGGACAAAGAGAATAAAACCCTCAGAAGCTATGCCACATACTGTGGTAAGCTTCTCATGCATTATCTCAATGAATTCCCACCAAAGGGGAAAGAAATGAGTATCCCATTCTACAGATGAGGAAACTGAGGGTAGCAGAGATTACTTAACTTGCCCCAGATCCCACAGCCACACGTGGAAGAGCCAAGCTTTGAACTAGGTATGTGTGATGCCAGGCCACAGGGCCTGGCTTTCGGTGCCTCTCTCCTCCTGCACCCACTCTGACAGCACCCAGTGGTTTCTGCATAGAAAGATGCCTCAGCAGAGAGACATTTTTTATGGTCAAGAGGACTGCACCCGAGAGAGAGCAGGGCTGCAGAAACCCGCAAGAGAAAGGGAAGAAGTCCGCTGCAAACTCCTGCTCCGTTCAGGAACAGCGACATCTCCATGCACCAGTCCAAAGAGAAGTTTCTGGCTCCCCTTACCTCCTCCTCCTCTCTGCATGCCGTCCAAGGAGAGGTCCTGGGGCTGGGGCGACAGCTCTAGCTGCTCTCTGCTGAGGCCCGGTGGCAGGTGGCCCACCGGGAGAGAATCTCTCGCTGGCTTCTTCCCTCTCCCACATTCTCAGAAAACATTCCTTATCCCAACAGATGGGAGGCAGGGCCTCCGAATGCAGCAGCTTCTACCAGGCTGCCCAGCTGCCTCAGGCAGTCTCTTGACCTTTGGGTGTCTTGGGTGTAAACCAAACACCAGGGAACTGTGTCCCTCAAACTAGAGAGAGCATGTGTATTAAGCTTTCAAGTGACCCAGGAAAGACCTTTCTCAAGACATGAGGCAAGAAGCCGGTATCCCACAGCCTTCCCCTCGGGGCTCGCAGCACAACACCACCCCTTTCCACTGCTCCTCTCCCCAAATCCTCCTCTCCCTGTAGCCCCATCATCTGGTTTAGAAATGAAAGGCAGCAGCTCTCACCCATCCCAGGAACAGAGTGAAACTCACAGCACAGCTTTCTCTGAAGAAATCCTCCCCCAGATCTTCTCTGAATCTTGAATTCCTCCTTTTTGTACCTTCAGAGTGGGTGAGGGGTTCAAAAACTGCCCATCGTCACCTTTGGAAATGTCTCACGTGATCAAGCTCTTCGCTGTCAACACAGCGGCCGCCAGCCACACGTGGCCATTGAGCACTTGAGACGTGGCTAGTAGGAAGTGAGCTGGTTTGTGAGTGTGAAATGCACAATTGATTTTGAAGAGTAAATACAATGAAAGGATGAAAAATACCTCCTTAACTTTTAGAGCAATTACATGTATAGTGTTTTGGAAGTATTGGGGTTCAATAAAATACATTATTAGAATTCATTTCTTGCCTGTTTGCTTTTACTTTTTTGCTCATATGGACATTAGAAAAAAATTAAAAACATAATGACACCAAAAAGACAACCCATAAAAAAGTTCATAAAAATTAAAAAGTTTGTCCTGCCAAAGATACTAACAAGAGAATTAAGAGGCAAGCTACAGACTGAGAAGAAATATTTTCAAACCACCTATCAGACATAGGGTTGGTATCCAGAATATAAAGAATTATCAAATGCATTAATAAGAAACAGCCAAAGGGCTAGAGCAGACACTTCACCCAAGAAAGTATAAGGAGGTCAGATAAGCACATAAAAAGATGTTCAGCATCACTGGTCATTACGGAAATGAAAATTGAAACCACAGTAGATACCACTCCACACCTGTTAGAATGGCCAAAATAAAAAATATTGACAACACCAAGAGCTGGCGAGGACGAGGAGCAACTGGAACTCTCGTACATTGCTGCTGGAAATGCAAAATGCTACATTCACTATGGGAAAACGGTGGGCAGTTTCTGATGAAGTTAAACATACACTCGCCAAATAAGCCCAGCAACCCTGCGCCCTGGATGTTTACCCTAGAAAGTGAAAATTTATGTTTACACAAAAGCCTGTGTATAAATGTTCGCAGCAGCCATTATAAACAGAATGTTTGTGTCCCCCCAAAGTTCCCATGTTGACATCCAATCCTCAGTGTGATGGATTTGGAGATGGGGTCTTGTGGGGATAATTAGATCATGAGAACAGAGCCCTCATAACTGGGATTAGTGCCCTTATATAGGGACCCCACGAGCTCTCTCGCCTTCCTTCTGCCATGTGAGGATCGAGAGAGAGGTCAGCCGTCTGCAACACGGAGAAGGGCTCACAGCAGAACCCGACCATGCGGCATCCTGATCCCAGACTTCTGGCCCCCGGGACTGTGCGAAATGCATTTCTGTTGTTGGTAAGCCGCCCAGTCTACGGTGCTTGTTAGAGCAGCCCAAACCGACTAAGGCAGCAGCTTTACCTACAATAGCCAAAGCTGGGCACAACTCTAACGTCCTTCAGAGGGTGAACAGACAAACTGTGGTCCGTCCACACCATGGAAAACTGCTCACAATAAAAAATAGTTCTTTCTATTGATAAACCCAGCAGTTTGGATGAATCTTAAAGACATTAAGCTGAATGAAAGAAGACAATCATGAAAGGTTAGAAACTATATGATTCTATGTATTCAATTTACTTGACATTCATAAAAAGACCAAACTACGGAGAATAGATAAGTAGCTGCCACAACCAATAGGTGTGGGGAGGTTGTGACAACGAAGGGAGAGTCCAGGGGAGCTTTAGGAGGTTCTGCAGCCTATGGTGTAGGTTCATGAATCTATTCCATGTGTTAAAATTCTTGGAACTGAGCACCACAAGAAGAAAAGAAAAGCCATTCTGTATAACTTTAAAAATAAAATTACATTAGTGGCCCACATGATATGCCTTGGAGACAGTGCTGGTCTAGCCTCTCCGTGAGAATGTTGTGTCTGTTTGTCTTGACCTGAGCCCCGTGCCAAGGTGATGTACAGTTGTCCGTCTCCACCCCTGGACCCGAAGCGCTCTGTGGGCAGGAACGTGATCTGTGTGCCCAGCGCCTGGCACAGAGTAGATACTCAATAATCTTTGTCGTGTGAAGGAGCAAATTCATCAACAGAACACACACTTGAGCTGTTGGAGATAAAACACTAAATGTTTTGTGAGCTCCTCCCCTTCTCTGACTACCACAGGGTCCCTGGGCTTGGCCCAGGTTGTGCAAGAGCTGAGACTGTGGCTGGGAGGAGGCCTGACCAGCCTGCAGCCATGGGGCACCCAGGAAAGAGGAATGGATGCCCAAGGCCTGGACAAGGAAGCTGGCGGGGAGTGGGGCGGGGGGGGAGTAATGATGGGATCTAGAGCCTGGGTGAGCCACAGAGAGGAAGCAAGACAGTCCTGCAGGGCTGGAAAGCAGGGCCTGAGAGCAAAGGGCTTCAGGCAAGAAGGAGTCCTGACAGTCCCCTCCTCAGCTCACATCCTAAGCCCATGGCTTTTTATTTTCGGAAGGTTGATATTCCAGCGAAAGTGGGGGAAGTGTGATGCACGCTGTCATAGATACAAAGTGGCCATGTTTCCAGCCTGGTGCATTTTCCAAGGCAAATGAAAATTGTTATGAAAGCAATTTATACCCAGCAGACATGGATGATTGCCTGTGATGACCTTTTGCCAGAGAAAATGGGCCTGATAAAGAAAAAATGTGGGCTCATTAGGACGAATTAGAAAAAGCAAATGCTTGCTCTTAAATTATGGAAACTCCAAGACTGGTGAATCTCTCTGTCCTTTTAGAACACAAAAACAATAAAACACCAAAAGAAATCGTTTATGCAGAGAAAAGCGCTGCAATTTCTGTGAGTAGATGTAGTTTCGTTTCTTGGGCAGTTTTAGAAGGGAGGTTTTTCCTAAGCTAAATGAAATTTAATTGACTTATTAACTCTGCTATGAATTCTCCCTCCATAAATCTACCAACAACTAAAAGGACAGGGGGGAAAAAACAGCATTGAGAGTAAGCAAAATTAACCTTAACTTTCTATAAATACTATCAAAAAACTATTTCCAGCAATGCAACCTGATATGGTTGGGGCTCCCACTAAAAGAATGTGAACACCCACAAATGCAGAGGAAAGGTGAGAGAGCAGTGGAGGGGCGGGGGCAGACATCGCTGAGGAAAGTTTTAACATCCTCCTGCTTGACTGATCGTCAACCACAGGCATCTTGAGCTTTCCAATTTATAAAGCGCCTTTAGACACGTTATCTGAAATCCTCACAGCAACCCTTCATTCACACCCATTTCACAAGTGAGGAAACTGAGATTAGACAAAATTAAGTGGTTTATCAGCTAGTGAAAGTGACAGGCAGGATGAGAATCCGAGACTGTCCAGGCTCTCCTCCAAGCAGCCCCTTGCCCTCACTCTAGTCAGGTGCTTTTTTACACCAGAGCCAGCAGTTGTGGGTCCATCTATCTCTCTGTAGGAAAAAGCAGAGGGAGGCCAGGGGAAGAACAGGGTAGGGGAGAAGAAGGCTTTTCCATACCAATTTAAGCAGGGCTCCTGAGACGGTGCTCAGAGAAGAAACAGGTATCAGAAAGGATAACCTGATTTCTACATCAGAACCCCCACACCTCACTGCTTAAATACAAGAAAGCGTTCTTTCCTATTAGTCACAGTTCAGTGCAGGTCAGTGGATGGGATTCTACTCCATGCCATCATTCAGGCGCTCAAACTCCCCGTAGCTCCCTTACCTTTTAGGGACTCAGAGCTGCCACCTGATCACTGCAAAACCAGAAAAAAGAAAGAGAATGCGGAGGGTCTCCTGGGAGGGGCATGAGCACTCTGCCCGTGTTCCACTGGCCAAAATGAGTCACGGGCTCCCCCTCCGCGCCAGGGAAACAGTGTGCCATGAAGGAGGGAAAACACAGATGTGGAGGGCACATTGGCCTGCTCTGCCACTATTTTTTTAATTTTTTTATTAAGTTATTACATATGTGTCCTTACCCCCACATTACCCCCCATCCTCGCCACTCATGTCCTCACCCCCTGTTGTCTGTGTCCATTGGTTAGGCCTCTATGTTTGCATATAAGCCCTTTGGTTGATCTCTCCCCCTCACCTCCACCCTCCCCTACCTTCCCTCTGAGGTTTGACGGTCTGATCAATGCTTCTCTGTCTCTGGATCTGTTTTTGTTCATCAGTTTATGTTGTTTATTATATTCCATAAATGAGTGAGATCATGTGATATTTATCTTTCTCTGACTGCCACCATTTTTTAAAAGAGTTCCTTTGAGTGTGACATTTTTTCTATGATACCCATGGAACACCCTTTCCATGAGCCGCCAGCCAGGCTCACGCCTCTGGTGCTTCCCCACGTGGGACCATCTAACCACACCAAGCCAGACATACGACTTTCCTTTTTTCAGCGTGGAGGAAGTGGGCCTTTTAGGCCAGTATAGCAAAAATCTATATATTTTCTTCCAACGTAGCTGAGTGAAAGGGCAAACAGAAATTTGAAAGCGATGATTGCTTCCTTTGTGGGGGAGAAGGATACCCACCGAGTTTGGAACATATATGAATTCTGATTTGCAATCATTTCCACTATTTATGAGGTCACTGGACTTGTTCCAGCTGAGTCCAATTTACAAAGAGCTTTGGTTGGATCAGGGGAAGGAATATTAGAATCCCATTGACTCGGGGATGGCCGAGGACGGCGGGTGCCAAATGCAAGGAATGTATCAATGAACTGCAAGCAGCAGACTCCTCCACATCAGCTCCAACACGCTGCATCCCAATGGGTGAGGAGATACACTCTCCAGGAAACCAGGGTACTGGGTGCACCAACATTATGATTTGACTCTGCACCCCCAAAACAGGGGAATTTTTCAAGTAAAAGACTTCAAAGATCCAGGATGTCTGAGATAAGCAAAAGAGTTGTCCTTACAGCACCATCCCATCTCGCCCAGGGCAGGTGTAAATGCTGTCTGAGCATGGTCTCTCTGGTTCTGACCGCCCTCTGGCATTCTAACACCAAATGCCCAGCATTCTTCTAAGTGTCCGTCAGGCGCATCTATTGCAGCATGTTCAAGTCGGAACTCACCTCTCCATCCTGGCCCAGTCCCCGTGCCTGCTCCTCCACCTCCATCACCGTCTCCATACACGGTGCCAGCACCACAAGCCACTGACCTAAGAACGAAGGATGCCTTCTTCTCCCTCACCCACTGCTCTACGCTGTCATCAAGTTCAGCCAAATGGCTCTCAGATCTGTTTTCTCTCCTCCCTCCCCACGGCCACTGTTCTCCTGAGTCAGAGCCACTGCCTCCCACTGGATTTCCTGATAGTAGCAATTGCCACTCCACCCCGCTCACCACACCGCCACCATAAGAAATCCGCCTGGCAGCAACACACCCCTGCCTCAGCCCTTCCAGCCAGCTCCTTCCCTTGTCAGTAAGGCTCCTTCTCAGTCTGCCCCCTGGAGCCCCCGGAGTCTGATCTGATGGTCATTCTGCCCACATCCCACTCACCCCATGTTTTTGCTACACTAGGCTCTCCTACAGGTCCCCTAATCTCCCTCCTGACTTTAATACTTGCTGTCGCCTCCCTCCTGATTTTGATACTTGCTATTGTCTCTGCTTCAAATGCTCCCCACCTCTCCACCTATTCTCCAGGTAGCCAACACCCATCTGCTTTTCAATACCACCGTTAACTCATTTGGAAGCCTTGTTGGGACCCCAGTCTGAAGCACATGCTGCTCTTCTGGGGTCCTGTCACCACTGTGCTGACCTCTGCGATAGCACTTGGGATGCTGCGGGTCATCAGTGACCTTCTTTCCCACCTTCCTCTCCACACCCAACCCTGCGAGCTCCTCGAAGCAAGTTCACTGTCATTTGCGCTCTCCGGCTGCCACACAATGTCTAGGAAAGAACAGGCGCTCAGTATATGCTCATTGCCGGATGAGCACCTGAATTAGTAAATAAATTATGTATAAAGTGTAAAAACCCTGTTCAAATAGAGTCTCCAAAAAGGGGATGCGAAGAGCTGGCAAGAAGCTAAGCGTGGGACATGGGCTGCTCAGATGAATTAAGCAATCCGGACAGTTCAGTCGCCATGTGCCCAAGAGATGTGTGTTATCAGAGAAAGAGAAAATATTCACTCAGCCCCCAAATCAAATAGTCAGTCACGCTTCAAGTACACGCTTTGAAAAGGAATCTATAAAGCTACAAAGCAGATGTTGTCACTGGTACCATAGTCAAGCAAGATAAACCCAGAGGGGAAAACAAAATCCTTTGTGAAACTTCTATTCCAGTCACGGTTGCCTAGTGCCAAGGATCAGACATCACAGAACGGCGTGAATAGAAAAGGTGTTTTGGGGTTTTTGTGTGTTTGTTGTTATTGTTTCTAACGATTCCAAAGTAACTAGGTAGAGATGAGCCGTAGAGCTCTGGGTGAAACCGCATGCGTCCGAGTCCAGTTCTGCCACCGTCCTGCTGTCAGACCACGGAGGGCAGGTCACTCCCTGGGCCTCTGTCCTCAGTCTCACAAGGAGTGAGACCGGCATCTGTCACAGGATTGTTAGGGAGGTGACACGAGGCCATCTGTGGAAAGGCAAGCACAGCCACAGCTTACTGACAGAGACGTGAGGTCACGTATGAAAAGGTTTCTTTGCCGACACAAACAAATGCTGGCTGGCAAACAAATGTTATTGTTTTTATTCGGGAGAATGTTCCAGAACCCTCTTACAATGAGGAGGCTGGTATCTCCATCTCACCTGCTCAGCTGTTTTGCCCCATTTTCCTCCCTCTTCAAACTACCTCCTTCCTCAGATGGTGTCCGGTGCAAGGCTCCACCCTACCGCGCCTCTGACCCTGCCCAGTCTCCCACTTCAGGAGCTCCAGGCAGAGTCAGTCTCTCTGAGCACCAGCCCTTCACTCCAGGGAGAAAGACGATGCTTGGAACAGGTAGAGATCAGGTGTACATACCCCAACCAACCAGCGGTGATGGGGGAGCAGCAAGAAGGACAGGCTCGCCTCTCGTCGCGAGTTTTAGGAATCCCAGCTCCTTCACTGACTGTGTGCGTGTTCCAATCAGGAGAGAAAACACACAATAATCTGACCAGGGAAAGTTTAATATAAGAATGAGTGACTACGGTTGACTCTTAAACAACACGGGGGCTAGGGGCATTGACCCCACACAATCGAAAACCCATGTATGACTTTGGACAGGTTGGTCCTTCACATCTGCGGATTCAACCAACCATGGATCTAAGACAGATTTTCCCTTTCCCAACCACAGATTTTCAACTGCAGATTGAAAGTACTGTTTTCGCCGAA
>NW_006300377.1:650606-653588 GCF_000327345.1 Myotis davidii | reverse complement strand
ATCGATGTTTCTCTCTCATCGATGTTTCTGACTCTCTATCTCTCTCCCTTCCTCTCTGTAAAAAATCAATAAGATATATTTAAAAAAAAAAAAAAAGAAAAGAAAGTACTGTTTTCAATCGGTGCTTGAGTGAGTCCCTCAATGTGAAACCTGTAGATACAAAGGGGCAACTTTATTGAAAAAAAAATCCACCTATAAGTGAACCAATCATTCAAACCCATGTTGTTCGAGGGTCTACTGATATCAGGAGTAAATGGATAAGTAAAGAGAACTCTAGAGCATACAGGAATAACAGATGCAAGGAGCAGCCACTGCTACCCCCAAGGGCTGAGACATAGCCCCAAGGAAGAGTCCCAGCCCCTCACTCCTATATTAAGATGCAGAACTTCTTGGGCAGAATCTGGGTGAGCTCGATGAAGAGGCAGAGGAACAGCCCTTTTTCCAATTCTGTACCATGTTTTGGACCTAAAGCCTCAAAATCTATAATAAGAATTTTCTTAAAATTCTGTTCATGGTTATTTTACCTTGAAACATAAAAAGAGGAAAGCAAATGCTGAGCAAGAGCTGTGATAAGAAAGCTAAAACAACTTTATGTCCACTAGCAAATGATGATGCAAAAATATGTTTGTTTCTGCCTTTGACATTTTGATGTACCAAGAAAGACAGAAGCAGCTGGACCAATGAGGAGTAAGCCCTCGCTACTGCTATGACAATGTTGGGTGTATGTGAACCAATAGGAAGTAAGTCTTCCCTTTTATGAAGCCACCTTGGGGAGATGGGCCAATGAGGAGCCAGTGCCCAGTGTGACATCAGAGGAGGAGAATACTGGGAACAGAGTGAGATCTAGACAGGCCAGGGCTGCTGCGTGAGTGTCTTGCTGGTGTAGGTGACATTCTGAGACCCCCGTCAATTTGCCAGCATTGATGGGCAATGTCCTCTCTGCCTCACATTTCCAACTGGACTCATCTAGCAACACTCTACCTCCTCTCCACATCCCTGCACTTTCTTTTCTTGCTGGGGGAAGGATGACTAATCCGATTGGTCAGGTCTAGACATTCACTGGACCACATTTTATTAGTGATCAAAGTTTTATTAGTGGTCAATAGCAAGAAGTAGGACACCCCCTTCCTTTTGCACATGGGCTTTTTTCTGCTTCCTGGGCAGGACTAGCTCTCTCTATTCTACCCATGAGCAAGGGGATTAAGGAGAGCCCCCTCCTCCCATCAGTTACAGAATTGGAGAGGGGGTCCTGCTTTATGCTCCACCACCTGGTTCTGTTTGTTCTTAACACCTAGCCTCATTTCTCTCTTTGGATTCCATGAAACACTCCAACATCCTTATAATAAGCCCCATTTTTTTTCTAGCTCCAACTGAGTTTACGACACTTGCAAGCATTGGTTCTAATTCATATAGAGAAAATTGGAAATGAGCAAGCTTGGGAGAGACGGGCCAATGGTAGGCAGACTACTTCTGATAAAAGTAAAAGTGGGAAAGGACAATGACAGAGTCCCAGTCACAGCCCAAGACAGCTGGAACGCACATCTTACTTGCCTGGTTAACACTGAGATCTGGCTAAATTTCTTGGATTTCTGCATTAACAAGCTCCTAAAGTCAAGTGCCAGGAACTAATTTAGCCGTGGTCCAAAAGCAGCCACCTCCATCTCAAGGGAAGAAAGCCAGATGCTGAAAGTAGCTCCCCTGGGCTCAGATAGGGAAATTGGAAGGGCAGGATCTCCGTCCTGTGTTCCCATTGCCTCCCAAACAAATGGGCCTCTGCCCAGGACCACGCATGTTACTTTGCTAAATCCCATCAGCTCATTCGGGTGGGTTGGGCAAGGATATTTCTCCAGCTACCCTTCCTCCTCTTGCTAACTCCGGGGCTATCTGCAAACATGAAGTCTCCTGAGAAAATAGTGCTGTCATCATCCCTCTCTAACCCTTCTTGTCCTAGAGCAGTGATGGCGAACCTTTGAGCTCGGCGTGCCAGCATTTTGAAAAACCCTAACTTCACTCTGGTGCCATGTCACATATAGAAATTTTTTGATATTTGCAACCATAGTAAAACAGAGACATATTTTTTATATTTGTTTTATATATTTAAACGCCATTTAACAGAGAAAAATCAACCAAAAAAATGAGTTCGCGTGTCACCTCTGACACGCGTGTCATAGGTTCGCCATCACTGTCCTAGAGCCTCATCCCCTCCTCCTGCAGCACCCTGGTCTCCCTCTGCTCTACACCCACCTTCCTCAGTGTGAAAACGAGATCCCCAGGCTAGCTAAGGCCCACTCAACCTCCACCTCCAATGTCACCTCCCAGTGAACCTCTCCCTGACTTTGCCAACCTAGATCAGGTGCTCTGACATATGTTTTCCCAGCTCCCCATACCTCTCCTCCACAGCCTTACTGCCATTTGTAATTCCATATTTGATGAATGACTGCTGCCTGTCTTCCCCCCTGCATTGTTAGTTCCATAAAGGCAGAGGCGTGTCTGTTTTGCTCACTAGTTATTTTACGTATCTAAATATCACAGATGTGTAATAAATAGTGGGATGTATGCAGGACGGTCAAGGCTCTGAAGTCGGACCTGCTGGGTTTGAAACCAGATCCAGGAAAACAATGTAGAGTAATGACAGTATCCTTAAGGGCTAAATAAAGGCACTTACAACAATTGTGCCTAGCACACAGTAGGTGTTAATATTAGTATTGTCGCCATTGGTCTGACCTGTGTTGATGGGAGAGGTGGAGGAGGTGAACTCTGGGTTGCAGTAATCTGAGAAACACTCTGGAATACTCTGGATCATTTTGGTGATAACTAGATTCTGAAATCCACGATCAAGGGCATTCTAACATTTGGTTAATAAGGGTATCAGCTGGGGTCATTGGTGCATGTGTGTACTGGAGCGTTAGGGGCTGGTGCTGCCCTCCATGAGTACCACACAGACAGAAGGTACAGAAAGACACATGTTTCTGGGAAGGGACA
>NW_006300377.1:642438-649444 GCF_000327345.1 Myotis davidii | reverse complement strand
CAGAGCGTCAGCCTGCAGACTGAAGGGTCCCAGGTTCAATTCCAGTCAAGGACACATGCCCAGGTTGCAGGCTTGATCCCCAGAAGAGGGTGTGCAAGAGGCAGCCAATCAATGCTTCTCTCTCATTATTGATGTTTCTCTCTCTCCCTCTCCATTTCTCTCTGAAATCAATAAAAATCTATTTTTTTAAAAAAATAGAGAGAGAAAGCAATTTCTAATGCTTCAGAAAAGGACACCCGAGTAAGGACGGTGGTTTACATCCCAACTCTACTTCTTATTCTGGGCAAGTCGCTTCCACCTTAGAGCTTATTTCTTGTTGTTTTTTATTATAAAATATATCATAAAAAGAAGGTTTAAAACACATCTATACTGTTTGAAGAATAATAATGAAAAGAAAATCTATGTACTCACAACTCTGGTTAAGAAATAGACTAGTGCTAGTATTAGACATCCCCTATATACTCCTCCCGTCTTATCTCCTATCCCCTGTCTCCTATCACCACCTATACTCACCTTACCCTAAGGTAGCCACTACCCTCAATTTTGTTTTAATCACTCCTTAGTTTTTCTCTGTAGTTTTACCATCTATGTATGACTCCCTAAACAAAACATTATTTTACGTACCTGTTAATGAACTGTCTATACTAGTAAATGGAATTATACTATAGGTTTTTTGGTATGTGTTCCTTTCTTTCACTTACTATCGATTTGTAAGTTCATCTTACTTAATGCATAGAGTAGTAATATACTCATTTTTATTTCAGAATAGCATTCCATTGCATAAGTTTAACACTGTTTATTTGCTATACTGTAGCTAGGCATTTTTATAAAAGCCCATTATCTTTGCTAGTATAGAAATGATGCTATGAACACCTTTGTACACATCTTCTGGTACACATATATGAGTTTCTTTAGGATATACTCTGGGAATGGATTTGTTGGGTCATAACATATGACTTTGCTAGATTATTTCAGTTTTCCAAAGTGGTTACACAACTTTATACTCCCAGCAGAAGTAGGTGAGAGTTTCGATTAACTCAACAATCCCTACCAACACTTGGTACTGACAGGGTTTTTAATTTGGGGCAGTCTAACTAATATATAAGGGTATCTCACTGTGGTTTTAATTTGCAATTTCCTAATTATCAATAACATTGAGCATCTTTTCATGTTTATTGCCCATTCGTGTTTCCTCTTGTGGAAAATACCTGCTTATGTTTTTTGCCCACTAGTCTATTACAAATGTATTGGTCTTCCACATAAGCAATCATTCTTTATATATTCTGAATATTAATCCTTTGCTGCTTATGTGTGTTACAAAAAAACCTTCTTCCAAGACATGGCTTGTCTTTTCACTCTATGGTGTCTCATGATAAATAAGTTCTTAGTTCTAATATAGTCAAATTTATTAATCTTTGTCTTTCTAGTGTGTATGTTTTATGACCTCAGGTTATGAAGATATTCTCCTTTATTGTGTTCTAAACATTTCTTAGATACTTCCCTCATTTTTAATTACTTAATCCACTTGGAACTTATCTTTATATAGATATGAGGTGAGAACCAAATTCCTTATTTTTTAGTAAGATAACCAATTTTCCTGGCACTATGAATTGAATATATTCCATTCTTTCCCCGCTATTCTACAATATCCACTCCGTCAAGAATCGAGTTTCCATGTGTGCATGATGTGTTTCTGGGCTCTTCTTTCATTCCCTTTCCCTGTTTATCTATCACTACCTTAGTTACTGAAGTTTTACGATAAATCTTGCTGTTTGGTACAGCTGATTCTTATTCTTCAGGAGGATCTTGGCCCTTTGTTATACTGAGTAAGTGTAAGAATTAGCTTGTCAAGTTCCCACCCATTGTAAATCTAATTGGAATTGCACTGAATCAACAGACTGGGTTGGGAAATTTATATCTATAATATTGAGTATTTTGTCTAAGAACAAGTATTTATTTAGGTCTTAATTTAACAGATTTCAATATCATCTTATTATTTTCTTCATGAAAACTTTCATAGCTTATGTTATGTTTATTCATATGTACTTTTATATTTTGTTGCTAATGTGAATGGTTTATTTTAAATTAAATTTTCTAACTGGTTGCTATTGGTTTATAACAATTTAATTGACTTTTGTATATTGATTTTGTATCCAGCAACCCTGCCAACATCTCATTTTTATTCTAAAATTGTATGTATGGTTTACGGGGGGCTTGGGGGGGGGGTTCTACATAGTTAATCATAGATCTGCAAATAATCATTTTGTTTCTTCTCTCCTAATTCTTTTACTTTGTATTTAAGTTTTTGTACATATATTTCTTGGCATGAAGCTGGCAAATGGGGTATTAAAATTTTTTTCCCATTTTCTCAAATGAGAAAACCCAGAAAGGTTAAGTAACTTGCCTAAAGTCTCACAGGTAGAGCTAAAGTCAGGACTCAAACCCCAGTGTAGCCATTCCAAAATCCATGTTTTATCCCCTATGCTAGGGATGTCTTTTCCCTTCCCCATCACACAAATACATTTGAGGTTTGTAAAAGAAAATCCTAGTACATACAAGCATTGATCTGCCATTGAAGGGGAGGATCTTCATTTGTTTCCTTTAAATATATATATATATTGAATTGTTTCATATATTTGCACCATCATGGAGCCACACACACACAAATAAAGAACTAAAGGGGGAAGGGACCTAATGTACTGTTTCTCGTGGGTTCAATCATTCCATCCAAATAGCAACAGCAAGTTGGGTGTTAGCTCCCAGTTTGCAGCTGTGAAAACTGAGGCTCAGAGAGATAAACATAAAAAAAGCAACAACCAAAAGAGGAATTTTCAGTGGCAAGCAAGAATAGCAAAATGTGTGTGATGCATCCAAAAAAAAGTGGAATAGCCACAAAGTATAATTTTTTGCAATTTGGTTTTATAGCCGAGGTGAACACGAAAGATAAGGCCTTGGAAAGGTTGGTTCCTTGGAGTTCTTCATGGGAGCTGGGAAGGGAAAGAACTGAGAAGTCATTGTTGTTTTGCATTTACTCATTCATTCATTCATTCATTCAACACATACAGTACTTATTAAGGGCCACCCATCTGAGTCCTGGGGTCACTGGTGGGAATAGAGCTGGGAACAAGCCAGACACAGGTCCTGCCCTCAGGAAACTTTCAATCCAGCAGGGCAGTCGGGCATTAAACCAGTCATCACCCGTTTCACCCACAGCCCCCAACTCCAGGCCCCACCATCAGGCACACAGAACTCCTGCGTGAGGCCCCAGCATCCCCAGGTCCCCTGTGGAAGCTGCCGTGGCCCTGCAGCAGGCTGGCGACACCTGCCCCCTCCCCGCCTTGGTTTCCGGCAGCCCCCACGTAGCTGGGAACCTGTCCATCAGAGTGCCAATCGCAGGGGAAATTGAATCCGGGGGCTTTTTCTAGTCATGTTTGCTCACTTTTTTCTTAGCATGATCCTTGGTTTCATTATATTTAGGTATTTCTTTTATTTATCCATGCACCAGGAAAGAGAAAAAAAAAAGGGAAGGTGCCTCTTTAAACCAAGCATGAAATGTATTAGGAACCTAAAGTTGAGAATAATGGACCTTTTTTTTTTCTTCCTCCTGGAAAGCTAGCCTACAGGAGGAAAAAAAAAAAAAAATCCATTCAAATAATTTCGTTTAGTCCCACGTATAAAATAACCGAAGTCAAGGTGTCTCTGCTGTTATTATTTTTCTGATGTTTTTGACACCCGCGTGTGGAGTTCTCCGGCGCTCACAGCTTCTAGAGCTGTGAGCTCCCACTTGGTAGATTCGTAATACTCCTTAATATTTTCATTTTGATGTAATTTGCGGCCCCAGCTTTTTAAATATCCGCTCTGTAATAATGTTTAATTTCAGGGGTCACTCCGCCAAGGAGTATATTAAAGCTTATAAAACTCATTTCCAAAGCTCAAATATCAAGCTGTGATCAGGTTAGGAGGGCAGCATCTGTGAATATTTCATCTTTTATCATGCTGATAATAAGGAGATGACAGAGGCACATTATTACAATGAGAGAATTGCTCATTTCAGGCCTGGTGCTGGAAGCTGGGGTCTGCCGTGTGTATTACTCAATAAGAGCAATTCTGATATGAAAAGCAAGTTTACTGAGGCACCACTGTGTCTTATTTGATTGGAATGAATAATATATGGAGCTTCCTTTCGGGTGGCTGCCGGCCGGGGGAGGGGCGGCCTGCCTGGAGAGGGGCACTTGGGGATAGACGGGGAAATAATTTATCAAAGGATGTGTTTTATGGCCTGAAAATAGTGTTAAGATAACCGCTGTTTATTAGAATCATTATTTCGGAAATCTGTATTCTGGAAATCTTAAACATGTGCCGGCTTATGCACGAGAAGAATCTTGATCCGTTGGACTGGTGGCAGTGCCTCGTAATTATCTATTTGAACATAGGCGCTGAGTGAATTTGACACCCGGGCTGATTCCTGCCACATTCTCCATTGGCAACTTTCATTATTGCTTTGCGTCAAGCCAACTTCATCAAGCGGGAACCTTAAAACTCTGATCTTTCTGGTAGTGAGATGATGAAATGCCATCAAGAAGGAGTGCATTCTCACCTCCCAGAGAAAATCAAGCATGAACCACCTCTAATTATTGCCCCCCCCCACTACAGTCACCACTGTACCCACCCCAGACTCTCCTCCTCCATCATAGTGGAAGAGGGGTGCCGCCTGATCTAAGACCAATCCTTCCCTTAGTGCCCTTCCCACCTGGTCTGACCCCACGTGGTGCCATTCTCCCATCTCTAGTGTCCTTAACAGCTCCCTTTCAGCTGGCTCCTTCCCTTCAGCTTATGAACATAATCAAGTCTCTCCCATCCTAGTAAACAAAACTCTTCCTTAACCTTCCATCTCCCTCCAGCTAAGACCACAGGTTTTGTCTTCCCTTCTCATCCAAGTGTCTCAAGAATTGAACACACTACATGGCACTACTCCCCAGCTCATTTCATTTAGACTTCTATACCCACCACTCCAAGGAGACCACTCCTACCA
Source organism: Myotis davidii (assembly GCF_000327345.1). Taxonomy (NCBI): domain Eukaryota; kingdom Metazoa; phylum Chordata; class Mammalia; order Chiroptera; family Vespertilionidae; genus Myotis; species Myotis davidii. Next base: position 644,412 of record NW_006300377.1, on the reverse strand, counting down.
AGGTCACGGATGCCCGGCTAATTACCAGATCCACTGGGCTCTTTTCATTCTGCATCTAGCTTAATCTCTCAGCTGCATTTGTCCCCATTATTTCAGCACAGCACCCTGCTGATTCTCCTTCCTAACTCCCTGTTCCTCCTCTGGTGCCTTTCCTGGAAACTCCCTGCCCTCCCTGAAGATGTCAGTGTTCTGCGGGGCTGCCCCCTGCCCTCTCCCCACTCTGCCCTCTGCTGGGCAACAGCGTTCACATCTGTGACTGTAATTTCCACCTGCTGGCTGCTAACTCATGAGTTATGATCAATGGTAACTGATTTGTGATCCAGCCTCTTTCTCAGAGCTTCAGATCCCCATATCCAACTGCATGCCCCCCTGGCACTCCAAACACAGGTGGAAAAGTTAATGAGTAACACATACACTGAGCTCGTCCTCCTTCCCCTCCTCTTGATATCCCTATCCCAAATGGAGACAGAACGCTAAAAGCAGCCACCCAGGCCAAAATATAGACCAGCACTCCCAACACCTCACTTACAATCAATCATCAAGTCCTATTGATTCTTTTATTTTCTAGAAAATAAATAGATTTATTGTTATTTCAGATTGTAAAAGGAACACATATCAATAAAAATACATTTTTTTAAAAATCGAGGATAATATAAGGAGCCTCTAGGATAATTTCAAGGACACCAATGTTTGCATCATGGGGGTACTAGAAGAAAATAGAAAGATCAGTAATTGAAAAACTATGTGGAAAAAAATGACAGGAAACTTCCCTAGCCTGGTGAAGGAAATAGACAAACAAGTCCAGGAAGTACAGAGTCTCAAACAAAATGAACACAAAGAGGCCCACACCAAGACACATCATAACTAAAATGCCAAAGGTTAAAGACAAAGAATCTTAAAAGCAGCAAGAGTAAAGCAATAAGTTATCTCAAGGGAGCTCCCATAAGACTATCAGCTGATTTCTTAACAGAAATTTTGCAGGCCAGAAGACGTGGCAAGAAATATTCAGAGATGAAAAGTAAGGACCCACAACCAAGATTACTCTACCCAACAAAGCTATCATTTAGAAACAAATGGCAGATAAAGAGTTTCCCAGACAAAAAAAAAAGCTAAAGGAGTTCATCACCTCCAAACCTATGTAGAAAAATAATAACAGAAAAGCTATGTGAAAAAATAATGACAGTATTATAAAAAATGTTAAAGGGCCTTCTTTAAGATGGGAGGAGGTTGGGAAGATGAGTAAAAAAAGTGAAGGGATTAAGAAGTACACATTGGTAGTTACAGAATAGGTATGGGCTCGTGAAGTATAGCATAGGAAATATAGTCTATAATATAGTAAAACAGTGTATGGTGTCATATGGATACTAGATATATCAGGGTGATAACTTGGTAAGTTATGTAATGCCTAATCGATTACTCTACCCAACAAAGCTATCATTTAGAAACAAATGGCAGATAAAGAGTTTCCCAGACAAAAAAAAAAGCTAAAGGAGTTCATCACCTCCAAACCTATGTAGAAAAATAATAACAGAAAACCTATGTGAAAAAATAATGACAGTATTATAAAAAATGTTAAAGGGCCTTCTTTAAGATGGGAGGGGGTTCGGAAGATGGGTAAAAAAAGTGAAGGGATTAAGAAGTACAAATTGGTAGTTACAGAATAGTTATGGGCTCGTGAAGTATAGCATAGGAAATATAGTCTATAATATAGTAAAACAATGTATGGTGTCATATGGGTACTAGATTTATCAGGGTGATAACTTGGTATGTTATGTAATGCCTAATCACTGGGTTGTACACCTGAAACTAATATAATATTGTATGTCAGCTGTAATTAGAAAATTAAAAATTATTTAAAGTTAAAAAAAAGACAGACAATTCCAAAATTAGATTATGAGGACATGGAAGCACTGGCATTCTCAGAAACTGTTGATGAGAATTTATAACGGTACAATCACTTTGGAAAACAATTTG
>NW_006300377.1:631056-641056 GCF_000327345.1 Myotis davidii | reverse complement strand
TTCTCTTTTCTATACCTTCTATTTATCTCATTATGTTCATGCTTTCCTTTAAGTTCCTCAATATATTTATAATAGCTGTTTAAAGTTCTTGTCTGCTTTCGATCATTATTGGGGTTTTTTAATCTATTTATATTTTCTGATTTTGATTCCCCCTTTCCTGCTTCTTCCCAGTAATTGCTAAGTGTCTAAATTTGTTGTTCTTCTTTAAAGAGCAGCTTTACTTGAAAGACAGCTAAACTGCCCACAGATCAGCTTTCAAGACTTGAATTTAAGCTCTGTTGGTATGGACCTATGGTGGCCTTTAATCTAGGGCTATTTAGCCTTAATATCAAGGCATGGTCCTTCTGGGACCATGTACCAGCTGTTCAAAAAGGTTTCATTACTGTGTGGGATCAGAATTCTACCATCTCTCAATTCTTTGTTAGTGCTGGGACTTGTTTAGCCTATAGGTTCTTAGTTTGTTCTGTTCTCAGTAATTTTCTTTGACCAACCACTTGAAATCTCATTCTAAGTATGCAGGGCACAGTATTCACCTAGAGATGCAATGAGACCCCATGCAGATGTTTGGGGCTCTTTATCTGGGCAATGCCCTTCTCTCTGATACACTGGCCCACAAAGTCTAACCACTGCAACCTCACTGATTCCCAGTCTGTTTCCCTAACTCAGTGAGACCACCATGCTCTGTTTAGAATCCCCTTCCACGTACTATGTACGATCCAGAAAGTTTCTCCAGGCAGAAAATCAGGGACATGTACATCAGGGCTCTCTCCCTTTGTTTCCCTTCTCTCGGTGATCAAAATTCTGTATTGCACCCTAACTGGTTTGGCTCAGTGGATAGAGCGTCGGTCTGCGGGCTGAGGGGTCCCAGGTTCGATTCCGGTCAAGGGCATGTACCTTGGTTGCGGGCACATTCTCAGTGGGAGGTATGCAGGAGGCAGCTGATCTATGTTTCTCTCTATAAAATATCAATAAAATATATTTTTTTAAAAAAATTCTGCATTGCCAGTTGTCCAATGTTTGCAAACAGATGTGTCATAGACTTTGTCCAGTTCTTTCTTTACTTATAATGAAGAAAGGCACCCAGGACCCAGACTTCCCTTACAGCCCCAGCTTCGTCCAGAAGGATGTCTGGTCTATTTAACATATTATGCTATTATTATTATAGGTTGTACATAAATGTTTATAACATATGTATTCATAATAGTCCCAAACTGGGGCGGGGGAGGAGACAAATGTTCATCAGGTGAAAGGGTAAACAAATTATGCTGTTTCAGAACAATGGAACACTACTCTGTAATAAAAATGAGCTACTAATACATTCAATAGCATGAATGTACCTCAAAATAATTATACAGCGTAAAAGAATCCAGGAAAGGGGGAACATATTGTGTGCTTTATGGCCTCGGGTTATATGATATACTAAACTAATCGACAAAACTAATCCACAGTGACAGAAATCAGAGCAGTGGTAGCCAGACAACAATTGGCATTGAGGGCACCAGGAAACTTTTTGCAGAGTTAAAGGTGTACTATATATTAATTGAGTTGGTAATTATACAGGTATACACCTCTATCAAAAGTCATCAACCTATATGCTTAAAGCATGGAAATTTTATTGTATTTACACCCCAATAATGTTGGGGTGGTTTTTTTGCAGTGGGGGAGAGATTGGAGCAAGATTTTGACAGCTTCTCAAGGGTAGTGTCTATTCCTTATGTTGCTAGTTTTTTTCTCACCTTTCCCCCAACATTGTTTAGTAAGAAAAGTATTGGACGAAACATGGCAGACTACACTAACCAAGATTCTTTGGATTTTAAGCAGCAGTTCTCAACCTGTGGGTCACGACCCCTTTGGGGGTCGAACGACCCTTTCACAGCGGTCACCTAAAACCATTGGAAAACACATATATAATTACATATTGTTTTTGTGATTAATCACTAGGCTTTAATTATGTTCAAAATTTGTAACAATGAAATTGGGGGTCACCACAACATGAGGAACTGTATTAAAGGGTCGCGGCATTAGGAAGGTTGAGAACCACTGGTTTTAAGTAACAGAATTCCAATTCAAAGTAGTTTAAGAACAGTTGCACTGGCTAGAACAATGCGGGCAGAGCCAGCAGGACTCTAGTTCATTTCATCCCAGGAGTATGGAAGCCTCAAGCCCTCTGTATGGACAGCGGCACGAAGGGAGCAGTGGCTCATAGCTGCAAGCCAGGAGCTGGGAGACAACGCTGGCCACCAGGGCAGCATGAGGGTAGATATATTCAATCCATTTTTTTCCTTTTGTTCTTCTCTTAAAATGGTGCCCATGGAAGAAATGTTGAATTTCTGGGCGTCTAACCTTGGCAGCAGCCATAGCAATTACTTTCCTGGATTACAAGAATTCCGATACCTTCTCTTCCCACGTGGGGAGGAAGCAGGGAGAAGAAGGCACGTGAGTCCTCTTTGACCATTAGACTTCCCAAAGGAGGTAAAACACTCTGTTTTGCAGCCTAAAGTCATCTAGATGGATATTGCAGGGTGTGAAATATATGCCCTTCAAATCCTGTGGGTTGTTGGCTCTACCCAGGCTTTCCTTCTTCTGAGTTCAGGCATTCTAGTGGGGCCACGTCTGAATCCATGTGAGAGGGGGTCAGGGCCCACCTCTTGGCATTCATAGAGACACCAATACTAAGGTGCTGCATGTACCCCATACAGAGCCAAGTCCTTGGCAGTGCTAGGAGGAAAGATGGGAGGAAGAAGGGAGGCGGGAGTTGTTCTCCAGCCAAACTGAACACCTCATTGGCGTTGCACACCTCTGGATTCACCTGTGTGCCACCACTGCGTGAACCCTCTCCTGTTTCCTCCACCTCCCCTGGAGTCTTCCCTTGTCCAAATGTCACCCACCCTTCACAACACAGCAGTATGACACAGGAAGAGGCCACCTTCCATCCCAGTCTCCAGGCTCCCTCCCGCCCACTTGGCCACTCCATTAAAAGAGCAGGCCAGCCTTATTAGCAAGTCTATAGCCTCAGAGGCAGAAAAAGTGCTGTTCATCCCATTTATTAGGCATATTATTCTCGTCAGTGGCTTTTAGAGGATTTTGCTAATGGCTCGGGGACTCTACGCACCATCACAATTAAGACATTGCTAATAAATTAAGTTTTATGGACATAAATCAGCAGGTATGCTTATTCAGCTGTTACACCTCACTTAGAAGTGGGCTTCCCACCTTAAGACGAAGCATATTTCTATTCAGGAGTTGTAATGGCCTTGTTAATGGAATATTAATTACCTTGGTTGTTGGACAGCAAGATGTCTGTTCCTGCTCTCTTGTCACAAGTGTTCTTAGAGAAAAACATTTTTCCAACTTTGTGTCATCACTGTAGCTGATGGATCTCAGCAAAGCCCACTCCACCAACCCCAGTGGAAGGGCAGAATGAAACTCACCATCCTGGGAGGAGTCAGGTAAACAAAACCTTGAATGACGATAGTGACCCTGCACCTACCGCCTTCCCCAAAAGACTGTGATGAAGGAAAGTTGGGCTGAGAGTCAGGAGGCCAAGCTTCTCAACTCCTGTTGTAGTCAGTTCAGGCTGCCAGGCCAGCAAACATTTGTTTCTCAAGTTCTGGAATCTAGAAAGTCCAAGATCAAGGTACCAGTAGATACGGTGTCTGATGAGAATACACCATCTGGCTTATAGACTGCTATCTTCCCACCATGTGCTCACGTAGCCTTTCTGTACCATGTGCTCATGAAGAAGATGAGATCTTGGTCTCTTTTTCTTTCTAAAGGGCACTAATCCCATCATGAGGGCATCACCCTCATGACCTCATCTGAACTTAATCACCTCCCAAAGGCCCCCACCTCTTAATATTATCATATGAGGAGGTTAAGGTTTCCACCTATGAGTTCTGGGAGGACACAAACATTTATCCCATAACACCTCCGCTCCAACAGTAACCAGCAGTATGAGCTTGAGCAAGCCATTTGCACTCTCTGGGCCTCAGTTCCCCATTCATTACATGAGAATAATAAAGTAACCATGGATAAAACTTAGTGAGAACTCAACCTTCAGAAAGATATCAGTATTCGACCGTTTGGTGATTATCTTACCAAGACCATGGGAGAAATACTACTCCCCAAGGATGGGAATGGGTCTTGCATAGAAGGGGGTCCATGTTCTCCAGGAAAAAGAAACATTCCTGCATTGCAGATAGAAGAAAACTCCTTTCTCTGTGCTATGCACCAGGATTTCCTTGGCCCCAAACTATCGAATGGAAAAACTGGAGAAGAGTGGGCTGCCCAGACCATACAAGCTGAGCCAGAGAGAGCCACTCAGCAAGCCTCTGCATTTGATTGGCAGCATCAGGCTGCAGCAGCCCAGGCGCCAGCAGTGCAGGAAGCAGCAATGTTCAGGGTAATTGGCTTCGGGGACAACAGTGCATAGCCCTGTCATCAACAGCACAAACGACCTCGGTGACCCTTGGGACTGGGGCAAGCAGGACCATGACATGAGAGTACCTTGAAGACAAACATTTTCCAGCAAGAAGATGGGTGGCCATTGAACCATGTGGGGTGGTGACCCTGCCCTGGTCTTAGACCAGGCTGGTCCTGAAAACCTCCTCAGCACAGGAAGAGCCTAATCAGGACCTAGCACACCTGGCTCCCAGTCCCTCCTGTGCCCCCAAAACTGTGTTTGATTTCAGACAAGTCCCCACCCAGCTTTGGCTCGTTTCTTTCTCCCAACCTAGTGATCTCAAGGTCAAACAGCCTCTTCCTCAGAAATGTCCATTAAAATTGCTTTAGAGACACATCTACCTTTCTTTCCTCCATTCAGGGGGAAATTCTCAGTCCCGGGGACCAGCTGGAAGAATTTCTTTCTTTGCATCCATTTAGCATATCAATTCGCACATTTTCTGCTTGAACTTCAGAGCAAAGGACTTGGAAAGCTGAGTCCTTGCCTCTTTAATGCGGCTCTTTGCGTATTCTCCTGGGCTCTTTGGGGTCCTGTTTGCCCTTGACTTGCTCAGCCCTGTTCCCTGGCTGAGGCTTAGGCCAAAGCCCATCCTCTTCACAGTTAATTGGGGCAGCAGCGCTTCCCACACATCCTCCCCTCCTTCTGCATAGGAAAGTCTGGCCCAGAATGGGGTGGAGAATTAGGAATAAGCAATGAGGCTCCCAGAATTGGGGCAGAATTCGGGCAGGTCCAACGCGGTTGGAGAGACACTATTGGTTTGCAAGGCTGGTGAAACAAAACCAAAGCAACATGTTCTGCATTCTGCCCCTTCACTGCAAGAGACCATTGAGTTGTGTCTGGGGTGAGAGGCTCTCACACAAGTTGTTGAGATATTAGTGTTAGCTGCATCGAGGAGTTCTGAGGCTCATCCAGAGGTGGCAGAGGGAGAGAAAGCCAATCTGGGACCTGGCAGCCCTTCCCTTCCTGTATCATCGTCCTTTACTCCACAATGAAACTGCAACCCCAGCAAGAGAAATCTGCTTCTTACCAGGAATGGCCTTCAGACTGCGTAACGAACAATCTCCACATAGAGCACAATGAACAGCGTTCAGAGGCGGGCCCAGAAGACATAAGGGCTCAGAGCAGGGGTCTGGCCCCCACGGGTGATAGAAGAAGGGGGGGTAAACAAGGGAAGCCCTCACCCAGCACAGCCCTCAGGGAGTGGCACCGGAAGTCCTGGGTTCGAATCCTGACCTCTGCCACCTCCTAATAAGGCAAGTGACTTATCGTCTCTCAGCCTCAGTTTCCTCATCCACAAAATGGACTGCTGTAAAGATGAAAATAAAGCACCAAAAAAAAGGGCATAGCACAGTGCCTGGTGTACAGTGAGCACCAAAGAGGAGGTCATTACTGTTGTTGCTTCCTAGTGTTTTCCTCCCAATTCCACCGCTGCTGGTATCACCAGAGCCGCTGCCACCAGCCTCGGTCCTGCCTGACCAGGAGGGCACAGCGGGTTTGCATCACCACCTCCGCTAGACGTGCAGCCTTGGCCTTGGGATGCACACCCCACTGGAGCACTCTCCGTGTCCCTCCCACTCTCCTGTCAGAGCTGGCGCTCACCTGGGAGGGCAGCTGTGGTCTGGACAGACGGCCTGTGTGTGTGGAGGGGTGTTTATGTGTGCTCCCCTGGCACTGACTTCCCCCTGCCCCTTCCCACAGCCAAACTCCACAAGCGTTTGTTCATCCATCTATTCCTTCCTAGATTGAAAACCTGCCAGGCACTCTTCTAGGCGCTGGTGACATGTGATTGCAGGTCAGCTGTAGGTGTTCGGGCATTCCAGAATAGCGTGCCAACTTTAAGTATCAAATAGTCATGCTTTGTGGGGTAATACCATTATTTCAGTCTTTTTAAAGTTTGAAAACTGAATTATTACATTTGGAGAGATACCCGGGAAATTGTATATCACATCAAAATTTCTAGTTGGCCAAAGATGCACTCCTTTGGAGATCCATCTGTCCGCATTTCTCTCTGCTCTTGCTAAAATCCCACAGCCTGGGCCTTTGGTGTGTTGGTCACATCGTGTTGTTTGGTTTGTGTGTTATGAGTCACTGATACTCCTCTCAGAGTCGGTCTGGGTTCGGCTGTTTTCCTGAGGGCCCTGGTGGGTGAGAGGTCATTAAGGCAAACAGGAGGAGGGCATGGCAGCAGGGCTGGGTGTGACGGAGGGACAAGGAAAGAATGAGGTCCCCAGACCGCCCCGCCTGCCTTTCCCAGGGCTCCCTTCTCTCTGCGCCCCTCCCAGGTAATAGCCAGACCCCCTGTGCTGCCTGCTTCCTCCACCCCCAGGGTGGTTTGTTTTAGCTCATTTTGATCATCATTCTCCCAGAAGAACTCAACTCTCTCAGTCCTTTGCCCTGGCCTTCCTCCAGGAAAAACTTAGGACAAAGTATAGGAGACTTCGGTAGCCATGCCTCACTTTTTTAAAAAATGCCAATATTTAGGTCTTTCTTAAAATACCATCTTGTCATTTTGATCCAAGCCTATACCACTCCAATGCAATGATAAGCACAACTCCCTGCTCTCCAGGAAATTATACTTTAGTGAGGGAGACACAATGAAGAAGTGAGCATATAAATAAGATAACTCCAAATAGTGATATGATTGGGCAGTTTTTCTGCATAATCAACCATCCTAATATTTAATAATTTTTTAAAAGACCACGTGTTCTTGTTCATAAGAACAAGAACAGCACGCAGTCCTACCCGTCTTGTCTGGGCTCCTTCATGCACCTGAGATTGACTCTCGGTCGGCCTTTAGGTGACTCTGTTTCCAGGGAAGGTTGGCAACTGGCTGGAGCGCCTCAGATTTTCTCCACGTGCTCTCTCACCCTCCACCATCCTAGCTCAGCCTCCTTCACTGGCAGTTGCTCTTGGGAGCAGGCGTGAAAGATGGCAAGACTCAGAGCTGGCACTCCTTTCCTTCCAAAGCATTCTATCGGCCCAAGTAAATCTTAAGTCCAGCCCAGATTCAAGGGCGGAGGAAACAGATTCCACTTCTTGATGGAAAGTGTTGCAAAGTCACATTGTAAAGAGGTGTCAATGAGAGATAAAAAAAAATTGTGGCCATTTTTTTCCATCAGTGACAGGGGTGATAAAAAATGAAAGGGAGCAATGAGATAAGAAAGCAACAGGGGTGAGAAGTTCCTTTATATTAGTCAGAAGAGACCTCTCCGACGAGACAATATTCGGAGTGAGAACTAGAGTGACAAGAAAGAGCAGCTAAGCTTCAAAGATTAGGTAGACAAGCAGGGAGGGCAGCATGTGCAAAGGCCCTGAGCTGGAAAAATTCTGAATTGTGTTTGGGATTCAGAAAGAAGTTGGGTCTCTCTGTGTTAGGTAAATAGAGGGGGAAATACTAGGAGATTGAGTCAGAGAATGGTAGGCAGAGGATCATGTTTGGCCTGATAGTTATGGTAAGATATTTGAATTTTGTTTTAAATGTGATAGGAAGTCTTTGGGCAGTTTGAAACAGGGAAGTGATTGAAATTTCAAAGAGGTCACTGGCTGCTGTGGGGAAAATAGGCTAACATGGGAACAAGCAAGAACAGAAGCAGGGAGGTCAGGTAGGAGACTACTGCAATGGTCCAGGCAAGAAATGACCGTGGCGGAAACTGAAGTGATGGTAGAACCCACGGCAGGAGGTGGGTGCTCTGGGATACACTTTTGAAGCAGAGTCTGCAGGACTTACTAATGGATTAGATGTGAGAGAAGAAAAATGTAAGTGAAGATAACTCTAATGTGTGCCGTGAGCCTCAAGGCAGATGATGAGTGACCGCATGCACCGTGTTACTAAGATAAAAAAAAAGAGCGTGAGGGGAACACATTGGGAGGAGAGAGGAATAAAACAAGAGTGTTACTGTGGACCTGCTGAGCGTGAGAGGCCTGTAGCCATCAGAGAGGAGGGGTCAAACAGCACATCGATGTGTTAAGTCTGGAGTTCCGAGGGGAGATTGGGCTGGAGATACTCCTTTTATGGTCAACGGCATATCTAGCATGAGCCTAGAGAGCTTTACCCACATAGGGAATGGATAGAGGAGGAAAGGACCTAGGCCAATATTCTGAAGTAGATCAGAGAGAGGATGGGGAGGAGGAGGAAAGGAGGGAGGAGGAGAAGGAGGAGAGAGAGAGAGAGATTGAGAAGTGGTCAGGAAAGTAGGAGAGCAATAAGGAAAAAGAAACTTTTTCAGCGCGGGAGTGATCACTTCTGCTTCCAGCCAAGCCGAGTTACAGAGACCAGGTACACTCACACCTTAAACAACTAGAAAACCAGCGTATTGTTTTATGATGACAATTTTCAGGCACTGTTCAAAAAGCAGGACAGCATCCCTGAGAGAAGGGCAGTAGGCAAGGCCAACCATGCAATTGCACCAGCTCACCATTTAGCGGAAGTTTCCAGGCTTTAACAAAAGGAGTGAAAACCAAACAGAACCTAGCGGTCTGATGGGGTTGAGAAGTCAGAGAGGGAAGTTCAGGGAGGCCAGGTGGCTAGAATTGGCAAGGCAGAGTACCAGAAAGGAGGGACCTACACGGCGAATTTCATAGAGCTGTGGAGTTGCCCCCTCAAGTCTGTGGCTGAGGACTGATCTGCATATACATACACAAAACCTATCCAAAGATGGAAGAGAACCATCAGAAAAAAAAGCAGAACAATTCCAAGAGCGCACACAGGACTGGGAGTCGACCTCACAACACATGGGGCTTTGCCATAGAATTGGAGCAAAATTATGCCTCAGACAAAAATTGCTTTCCACCTGCCATAAAAAGATCCAACACTATTTAAGTAAAAACAATTAAACCCCACAAGCAACAATGTATAATTAATAATATCCACTATCTAATAAAACAAAAACTACCAGGCATGCAAAGAAATAGGGACATTTTATTCTCCATAACAAGAAGAAAAATCAATCAATAGAAACAGACCCAGAGATGGTGGGACTAGCTGACAAAGACAATAAAACAGCTATTATAAATATACCCCATCTTTTTCAAGACGGTAAAGAAAAACATGACCACAATAAGAAGAAAAAGTAGAAGATAAAAAATAGAAAAAATAGAAGACACAGAAGCGCATGCAAATTATAGAGATTAAAAAATACAGTGTATAAAATGAAAAATATACTGGATAGGATTGCCAGGAGGTGTGACACTGCAAAAGAAAAGATCGGTGGACTTGAAAAGACAGCAATAGAAACGATTGCTGTTATAGAAACATCACAGGGGATCCACAGCTACAGCTGAGCACATCAGCCAACTCTACTCACAGCAGTTCTTTATATATATACTAGAGGCCCGGTGCACAAAAATTTGTGCACATGGGGGGAAGGAGGGAGTGTCCCTCAGCCCGGCCTGTGCCCTCTCGCAGTCTGGGATCCCTTGGGGGATGGCCAGCTGCTGGTTTAGGCCTGCTGGTTTAGGCCCACTCCCTGGGGGATTGGGCCTAAGGTGGCAGGCAGACATCACTCTGGCAGCCTGGGAGTCCTTGGGGGATGCCCCCCT
>NW_006300377.1:621533-630112 GCF_000327345.1 Myotis davidii | reverse complement strand
GCTTGGCTCCAGCTCTTAGGCCTCTGCTGCTGAAAGTAGGTTTCTGGCCTTTGCTTACAATGTTGCAATCTTGCTGGCTGAAGCCCGGCGGACTAAAGCAGGTTTCTGGGGTTTTGTTTAGCTTCTATATTTGTTACATAGTTGCTTAGAGTTGCAGCTCAGAGGCCTGCAGCAGCAGGCGGGGAACGTTGGAGTCCTCCATAACTGAAGCAAGCAAGCCTCATTTTAGTTTCAAGCTGCCTGGCTGCCGGCCGCCAGCTTGGCTGGCAGTTAATTTGCATATCTAGCTGATTAGCCAATGGGAAGGGTAGCGGACGTACGCTAATTACCATGTTTCTCTTTTATTAGATAGGATTCTGTTTGTTTGTTTGTTCAGAGAGGAAGGGAGAGGGAGAGAGAGAGAGAGAAATATCAATGATGAGAGAGACTCATTGATCAGCTGCCTCCTGCACACCCACATTGGGGGGTCAAACCCTCAATCCAGGCATGTGCCATGACCAGGAATTGAACTATGACCTCCTGGTTCATAGGTTGACATTCAACCACTGAGCTACACTGGCCAGGCGGTTCTTTTGAAGGAAAAGCTGAGTAGCCCACCATCACATGGCTGACTTCATCATAAAGAAGCTTTGTTCTAGGAGTAAGGCATTAAGGAGTCAAAGGATTATGAGTCTGAAATATGAGTAAAGTAGAAGAATGTAGGTCAAAACTAAGCTATTACAATTCAAATAAGAGCTAGAACACTTCTCTTATGGCATTGTTTGGTTTTATCAATTTATGGTTGATGAAAGTGAATTCAATTTTTTTTTATTTATCTAAAGTGGTTTATGACGAGCCTGCTGAAGTATGTTCCTGAAGTGGATTGTGAAGTCCAAGATGCCAATGAAAATGTAGGCCCGCACAGTGGCTGAGATTAGGAGGGGGGAAATCTGAGCCCAGTGTAGCTCATAGTACTCACACATACTCCAGGCTTCCAGGAACTCACTATGGGTCCTGAGGAGCTGACTTTATGGTCAAGAGCCAGTCAAGAAAAAAGAAAGAAAGAAAGCCCTGACCAGTTTGGCTCAGTGGCTAGAGCGTCGGCCTGTAGACTGAAGAGTCCCAGGTTCAATTCTGGTCAAGCGCATGTACCTTGGTTGCAGGCACATCCCCAGTAGGAGGTGTGCAAGAGGCGGCTGATGGATATTTCTCTCTCATCAATGTTTCTAACTCTCTATCCCTCTCCCTTCCTCTCTGTAAAAAATCAATAAAATATATTTTAGGGAGAGAGAGAGAGAGAGAGAGAGAAAGAAACAAAGAAACAAAGAAAGGAAGGAAGAAAGAAAGAGAAAAAACAGCAGCAGCTGGTTCTTAGGGATTAAAACAAATGCAGGTCTAAACATTGAAATATGGAGTAAATATCAAATATGAAGATGAGTGAGAAGGGGCAGCCCCAGAAGAAGGCATCTGTCTGGGGCAGAAAGACATGGTCTAAGTCTTTGAATGCTCAGCCACCAGAAGGTGCCCAGCGCTGTTTGCTGAATGAATTAGTGCATGGGCAGGAAGGCAACCGCCACTCTCCACACACACATTTGATAGAACAAAAAAGAAGTCACCCCAGTCAATGACACCGAGAACAATATCCAAAGACCCAGAGTCAAGAAGCCAGCGTTGGAGGCAGAAGAGGTCAACAGTGAACTGGAAGCCACTCGAGGGGCTGTGGACGGGAGAGTAGGAAACCACCGAGGCTCTGGGGGCAGCAGAAAGGCCCAGCAACATGAGGTACCCCATCAACCCTCAGACAACACTAGGGGGGGACTGGGAATAAACCTGTGATGGGGTCTGAGCCAGGGAGACTTTGTTTTGTAATTATTCTAGACTAGAGGGCCGCTCTCATCCCAGGCCAATGGGACCAGAGTCTTGGCTTAGCCACATTGACGCATTATCTCACAACAGCAGGGAGCCAGTAATCATCCCACGGAGGAAGGCGAGGTGATGGCAGAGGCATGTTGTGGAGGCACAAGAATTTCCCCAAGGAGGGCACGGTCAGCAGGGACTCGATCGGGGTGGGGCACTAATGAATGCTGGAGGAACAGAGGAAGAGGCATTAGATAGAGCCTTATTTTCCTGGGAGGGGAAGTGGTAAGGATAAAGGATGTAGAATTCCTATCAGAGGGCCTGGATTCAAATTCCAGGACCCTCAGTTCCTAGCTGTGTGTGCAAGCCATTTAACCCCTCTGACTCTCGGTTTTCTTGTCGGTGAAATGGGGCACAAATATCACATCTTACTCAAAAGCAGTCAGTGGTTATCAAATGCGATAGTGCTGGGGCAGGAAATTCATAGGCCCATCCCCGTGCTCCTCCCCCCGCCATGCCCAACACAGAACTGTGTGCCCCCCTGGTGCTCAGACTGTGTTGCTTGAAACCGGACTCTGATTCAGCCTCAGAAGGGAGCTGGTTTGGGGTCTGCATTCTCATACACCAGCCAAGGCGGAAGCCAAAGCCAGCGTCTCTCCAGAACAGGTTTTCTCCTCAGGGGCATCTTGTTCCCACTCCGTGCAATACAAGCAAACAGACCATGTGTTCCCCACGCCAACTGCAAGACTGGCAAAGCGGGCGTGAGATTAATGGCTTTCCTGTGCAACAAAGGCCTTCCTGCAAAGCAGCAGAATTCAATATGCAAACCCCGCCACCCAGGCCTCAGACCCCATCCTCCTGGCTGAGTGGACAGCGGCAGCTCGAACCCCATAATGTATGCGCGCTCCGGCTGCTGGGCCCAAGTTATTATTCATTAGGGTTTTCTATTATCCGGTGATAAATGACGCCCCCAGGCTGGCTTGGCCCCCAGAATGCTTATTACGGCTCACTTAAGTAGGCGTTGATTTAGCTTAAATCGGTTGTTCTGTTCAGCCCAGATATGGGCCTGCCCCAGCTCTGCCTCGAAAACTCCCTTCACCGGGGCTTAATTGAATTCTAACTACTCGTGGCCTCCTATTAGGGAGGGGTGGGGTAGAGGCCCAAGCCCCGGTGGTCTCAACAGCCCTATGCAATCCTAATGTGATAAGGGTCTTCCCTTTGGCTCCAGACAATAAATTTTGACCAGCAACTCCAACTAGGACAGCAAGAACTTCCTGGATAGACTCAGCTCACAAGGAAATGATGAAATCTCAGGTAGAAGCCGTCCTTGGGGTGTCACTGTGACTGTCCCCTAAGTCCTGCCCCTGCATGAGGCCACTCAGGCCATCGTGTCTATGAGCTGCCCAGATCCATCCACCAAATTGTTTGTCAAAGTGACAGAGCCAGCCCTGGCTGTTCATAGGGATCCAGCCCAGTTGGGTGTCCCTGCAAAGAGAATGGTGACCCTAGGCCAGTGACGGCGAACGAACCCAGTGATGGCGAACCTTGGGAGCTCGGCGTGTCAGCATTTTGAAAAACCCTAACTTAACTCTGGGGCTGTGTCACATATAGCAATTTTTTTGATATTTGCAACCACAGTAAAACAAAGACTTATATTTTTGATATTTATTTTATATATTGAAATACCATTTAACAAAGAAAAATCAACCAAAAAAATGAGTTCGCGTGTCACCTCTGACATGCGTGTCATAGGTTCGCCATCACTGCCCTAGAGACACATGGCTACGGCATCTAGGGCCACCACCACTCGTTCAAGCAGCAGAGATTCGAGGAGCACACCATGTGGGCCAGGTGCTGGTCTAGGCACTAGGCACCCAGCAGTGAACAAACCAGTTCCCTCTCCCATCATGGAGTTCACATTCCAGAGGTTTATTTATGTATTGTTGGTTATGTGCCAGACGTTAAGAACTTCAGCCATACTACCTACCATACTTGTCACCACAACCTTGTACTGTTTTTCCTGTTTCAGAGAGAAAGAAACTGAGGCCTGGAAACATTTATTGATATGTCCAAGGTCATTTCTGTGATAAGAGGTCAATAAGTGATGGAGCTGAATTCGAACACAGCCTATAAGCACAGTGCTGTACTTTCCCCCTGTCTGTGCTGTTATATGCTATTACACCGCTGTATTTGCCCAGCACATTAGAGGTTACTGTGTGCTTCTCACATTCATTCGCAATCCCCACCACACCTCCTGTCACCATCTATAGCTGCAGGGGGTAAGAGCAGGGGCTGGTGATCAGATGGACCGAGATTAGACCCCTTGCTCTGGTTGATCTTTTCTGAGCCTCCATTTCCTTGACTTTAAAATAGGTGATAATAGTAGTACCACCGCAGAGGCTGAGAGCATTAAATTGGAAATTGTGCGCATAGCACTTAGCACAGTACCTTGTGCATGGGAAGCTGTGGTCTTGAGTCCTTGGCAGGAAGGAGGCACCGTCCAGGAGATCAACCATTCCTGGTGGGGAACAAGAAACTGTCTTCAATATGGAGGCAGGTCAGGAGAGTATCAAGAGGAAACCAGACCAAACTCCTGAGTAGCTAGCAATGTTTGCAAAAGAGAATTCTGCAGGGACAGAGTCTGAGGCACAAAACTTCAAGGGCGTAAGAAGTCTTTGGGCTATTTTGTAGCGTCTGCTACCACAGTAAAGTTTCTTTCTCCCTTAGTAGAGTTCTTTTTTTAAAAACCCACCTATATCAGCAGGGGAACCAGGGGCAGAGATGTTCATTGAATAGTAATAGGGGCAGTAATAATAATAGTGGCACTCATCGATCACTAAGAATGTGCCGGATCTACACTCTGCGCCCGGTATGCCTCAACTCGTTTAGCTTCACCACAACCCTCTGGGGCAGGTACCGTCCTTATCATCCATTTTGCAGAAAAAGAAACTGACGCTCAAATTGCAGGAATTGGACCAAAGAATTTAGCAACAATTAGTAAGTAGCTAACACCGGATTCAAGCCTGGCTGTGTTTAAGTCCAAAGCCCGCCTTCTTACCTTCTGCGTGTACCTTCCCTCAGAGGGAGCACAGCCCACCCACCCCCCGAGGAATTCTGAGGCAGTTTTATAAGCCGCTTCCTTCACTTTCTCAACCTTCCTAAGAGCCCTGAGCTGAGGAAGACCTGAAAATGGCTAAAAGTCAGAAACAACTGCCACCTTGAAAGTGGTCAAACGCCACAGAGCAATTTTCAACTAACTGAGCAGATAATAAAAACGTTCCAAGCCATCAGTCACCCTGAGTGTCGTCTCCCCGCTTCCGTTTTTGTTGTTGGCTTTTTCTTTTAATTAAACATGGAGACGCTGTGGCTGGTTTTCTCCCTCCCTGACCTTCTGAACTTGCTGCTCAGCTCTTGTCCAGAGCCGGTGGGGAGACACAGCAACTGCAGAAGCTGGGTGCTCCGGAGGGAAGGGTGGTCCAGGGTGCTTTCGTTACCCAGAAAGCTAGGTCATCGCTCAGGGTGCAGCACCTTCAGGGCCCTGGGCTCAGTCCCTTGTGGGCAGTTTTCCAGTGTAACAGGACACACACAGGTGTCCAGCCCCTCACACCCCCAGGGCAGTGTCAGCCCCGCCTATTCCATCCAAGGCTGGAGAATGTCTTCCTTAGACAAGGTCACCTTTGGCTGCTAACACGACTCAGCTATGGAATTATTCATCAGCTTTTAAAAAAAATACATCATTTTCGTCATAAAAAATAATATAACTTATGTTACAGAAGAATTGAAAAATAGAAAGAAAAGGAACAAAAATAAGCCATAATTCATTTACCCTGCCACCACCACCATTAGCATTCTTGATGTGTTTCCTGACGCCTAAGCTCCAAGCTTTACCTCGTTGTAACCATGGTGCTCTCACAATTGTGTAGCCAATTTTTGGGGCCTAATTTTACACCCTAAGACATGTTTTCATATCATACGTACTCTCCATAACTGTCATTTTAATGACTGTTAACACTTCATGAGGCTGTGACATCATTTACTTGGCTAATCTATTGATGAACATGTCACTATCATAAGTAATGCTGCATAGAACATCTTTGTACTTACTGTTTCCTTCCCTGGTCTTTGGGATTCTTTCCTTAGGATAATCTTTCGATATTAATGAGTAACTGGGTCAAAAGGAATGACCAGTTTTTTGACTCATCATTAATGCCACGAGCATAAGAAAATATCTTATTGCCCTGGCTGGTTTGGCTCTGTGGATAGAGCGTCGGCCTGCGGACTCAAGGGTCCCAGGTTCGATTCCGGTCAAGGGCATGTACCTTGGTTGCGGGCACATCCCGGGTGGGGTGTGTGCAGGAGGCAGCTGATCGATGTTTCTCTCTCATCGATGTTTCTAACTCTCTGTCCCTCTCCCTTCCTCTCTGTAAAAAATCAATAAAAATATTTTTTTAAAAAAAGAAAATATCTTATTCACTGCAACATTTTCAACGTCGATGTTATCTGGCGGCGCGGCCTGCGCTCCCTGCCTGGCTGTCCCTGGCTAGGAGCTGGCACCAGGTTCAGCCAAAGCTGTGGCCTCAGAAAGCTCCCCTGGGCGCGTGGGCCGCAGTGTCTTCAGCCCCGCGGAGCCCCAGCCACCGGCTATTGCCAGCCAGTTCTCAGGGTGCCCACGGGGATGGGTAAAGCCCGCCAGGCCTGTGGCACTTACCAAAGGCCATCATCTCACTAGGCCTCTCTGTAAAAACGTGAGGATGCAGCTTTCAGCAGTGCCCGCGCCTGCTGGCGTCCGTGCTGGAGCGGTCGGTGGAAGCACCTGCGGCTGCTCTGGAGGAGGAGCCGGCCGGGCGACAGGCCCCGGGGCAGCCTGGGCTCCGAGGATCCACGACCGGAGGGCTCTGCAGAGGGTGGAGGGCGGCGCGCACTTGGTGTGCACAGGGCGCGCGCACACCCACCGCCTCTGCAGCTTCAGTGGCTCTGCTGCTCCAAGGAGGCCGAGGAGCTCATCTTCTTCCGCGGCAGCACCTCCGTCCAGCCGCTGCTCTAACCACTGAGAAACACAGGTGAGGGCTTTTTTTCTCTCTTAGTCTTAACAGTATAGTTAAAAAAAATCGCCGCCCTGGCTTCCTGCCCAAGCCCGTGCGTGTTCCTGCCGGGCGCGGCCCTGGTCGCCAACCGCTTCAACCCCGACAACCTCACGCACTTCCACGGCAACCTGCTGCCCCTGGGCTACACCCTGCGCCAGTTTCCCGGCCTGGCCCGCGAGGCCCTTGCTTCTGCACGGAGGGCTGGGGCGAGGGCGCGCCCTTTGACCTCTGCAAGCTCCTCAGCCCCAAGCAGCCGCTCCTGCGGGCCCAGCTGAAGACCCTGGGCGGCTGCTGTGCTCCTCCCAGGCGTTCGTGGGCCCCTCCGAGATCACCACCTGGTACCAATATGGCCCAAAAGCCAACATCCTGGTCTCGGGCCGTAAAATCCAGCAGTTTGCAGGGTTCGTGATGGAAAAGCTAAATGGGAGCCACGCAGGGGCCCGCTAGGCGAGTCGTCCATTCTGGTCTTCAGGTGCACCCAGAACAGACCCATTCTGAACGAGGCAGGGCTGCTGCTGGCCCAGGAGTTCCAGGGGAAGACGGTGAGGGTGTCCCTGGAGGACCACGCCTTTGCCGATGTCCTGGGGCTGGTCAGCAACACCTCCATGCTGGTCAGCATGCACGGGCCCCGCTGGTCACAGCCCTCTTCCTGCCCCGTGGGGCCACCGTGGCTGAGCTCTTCCCATATGCCGTCAAGCCTGACCACTATACCCCCCATAAAACGCTGGCCACAGTGCCTGGCGTGGACCTCCACTATGTCACCTAGCGGAACACGGTGCCAGGGAACATGGTCACGCACCCTGAGCGGCCTTGGGATGAGGGGGGCCTCGCCCACCTAGACCAGGCAGAGCAGGCCCGTATCCTGCAGAGCCGGGAGGTCCGATGGCATCTCTGTTGCCGGAACCTGATTGGCTATTCCGAATCTACCAGGACACCAAGGTGGACATCCCATCCCTCATTCAAACCACACGGTGTGTGGTAAAGGGCCGGCCAGGGCCGCGGTAGCAGAAGTGGACAGTCGGCCTCTACCCAGGCATCGGTGCAGGGCGCCTCCGAGGCCCACCTCACTGTCTCCTGTCAGATCCCATGGAACCTCAAGTAGGTGCGGGAGGTGAGGTATGCGGTGTGGCTCCAGGAGCAGGGGGAGAACACCTCTGTGCCTCATCCTGGCCCTGCAGAACCACACCTTCGCCGAGAACATCAGGCCCTCCACTACCTACCTGGTGTGGATCCACGGCATCTTCAACAAGCTCCTCCTGGGACCCTTTGCTGGTGTGCTGGTGTGCAACACGGAGCCAGTGTGCCGAGGCCGGGCCTCTGAGGGTGGCCCCGCCAGCTCAGTGTCCCTGGGCCCGCTAACCCCCATGGCTCTCTGTCCCTCTCCCTTCCTCTCTGTAAAAAATCAATAAAAATATTTTTTTAAAAAAAGAAAATATCTTATTCACTGCAACATTTTCAACGTCGATGTTATCTTTTTACTCACTTAATAGGTTAATTTTTTTTTTAAAGATTACATCTTTGTTGTTTCCATTTGCTTTGGGGGGAGGGTGTGTCCCAGAGAAGGGTAACAGTATCTTGTCGTTTTTAAGAATTAAGAGTTTTTGAACGGACGGCCGCGCTGGGCTCGCCAGTGGGGCCTGCGTGCGGGCACCGGCGACC
>NW_006300377.1:600794-620010 GCF_000327345.1 Myotis davidii | reverse complement strand
GGTGAGGTATGCGGTGTGGCTCCAGGAGCAGGGGGAGAACACCTCTGTGCCTCATCCTGGCCCTGCAGAACCACACCTTCGCCGAGAACATCAGGCCCTCCACTACCTACCTGGTGTGGATCCACGGCATCTTCAACAAGCTCCTCCTGGGACCCTTTGCTGGTGTGCTGGTGTGCAACACGGAGCCAGTGTGCCGAGGCCGGGCCTCTGAGGGTGGCCCCGCCAGCTCAGTGTCCCTGGGCTGGCTTCTGGGAATTGTGTTTATTTATTGAGCAGGCCTGCCCCGGGCCTGTGCCCCATGTCTTCTGACTGCATCTGGGGCGTGGGGTTCGCAGCCCTCCTCTGTGCCCTGTTGCGGTGGGACACCCCCAGCCCCTTCTGCCTCCTGAGCATCTGTACCCCTGGAGAAGGTCCTTAGGGGAGGAGGAGAAGGAAGGTAAGGATCCCAAGGAGCCTCTAGGCTGAGTGATCATGCTGTTCCGTACCGAATCTTTCTGGTTGGTACCCAGGTTTCTGCAAACGGCAAGTAATCAATCATGGTGGTTTGGGCAGGGGGTTCATCAGCTCCCATCACCATAAAATTCACCTGTAGCCCAATAAAGGTGTGTTTAATCATTCCTTAAATGATTATAAACAAACAAACAAACAAAAAGAATTAAGAGTTCTGGCCTTTAAAAAAAAATGGGGCCCAGGTTCGATTCCAGCCAAGGGCACATGCCTGTGTTGTAGGCTTGATCCCCAGTAGGGGGCGTGCAGGAGGCAGCCAATCAATGATTCCCTCTCATCACTGATGTTTCTATCGCTTTCTCCCTCTCTCTCTGAAATCAATAAAAATATTTTTTTTAAATGGGGAAAAAATGAGACTCGTGTAATACTTAAAACCAAGCATGTCAAATTCGCTAGGCAAGGCATGCGGCCCGCTGGCCACAAGTTTGACATGCTTGCTTTGCCTCCCATGAAGCCTAAATACAGAATATATAGTCCCTCTACTTAAAACTCTTCACTATCTTTTCATTTTCCACAGGACAACATCTAAACTCTCTACCTAGCCTGCAAGGTTCTTCATGAGATGGCCCCAGCTGACCCAGCTTCACATTCCCACACCCTCCTCGCCCAAAGTCACACTGGCCTTCTTTCAGTTTCTTGAGCAAGCCTTCTTCTCTCAAGAGCTTTGGGCACGCTCTTCTCTCTGCCTCAATGCTTTTTCTCCCAAACACCCTCAACTGCTCAGAAACACACACACACACCATCTCTTAGTCTCCTTCAGATCTCAACCTCCCTAGAATGCCTTCAACATTGGGTCTTAAACTCAATGTGCACCATGAAAGCGGTTGTGTTTCATTCCCTGGCCCCTCCAAAAATTGTTCTTATTAAGTCAATAGTGCATGTTATAATCAATGGTCTGTTTTAGATTTTTTTTAAACTACAGTAATTATTGAATGAGTGAAACACCAGCCCTCTGCTCCTTGCCCTGCAGCCCATTTTTCTCCAATTCTGAGACAGGCCCACTCACTCCCTTGTTCCCGAACTATCTTGTCTGTACCCTCTCCCTGTTCTGACTTCTATTGTAATCACTTGATCCACAGCCACCCTCAGAAAACTCCAGACAGGACAGCCTTCTGTACAAAGTAGTGTGGCCCACCATTCATCATGCAGCACCTGAGACCCCATCCATTCAAAGGTTCTGATACCTTGACCGAGGTGAGAGTCTCTGATCTCTGACAATCTCAGCAGCCAAACGTACTGGTGGAGTTTCCTGCAGAAGAACCCAGTTTTGGTTTGTTTATTGTTGTTTTTTTTTCAGTGTTCTAGACTGAATTATTATAGCCAGAGGGAGCCATTCATCAGCTCTGACACTGCAGGAAGCTTCCTAGGCAAACAGCTTTATTGCTGTGAGAGATTAACCCAGACTGTAGTAATTTGTAACAAAGATAAGAAAATTGCACTGGTCTCTTAGAAATAAATCTGAATTCCAGTGTGGACAAAGGGGACTTCAACTTGAAATCTGCTATTTCAGATATAATCAGATTTATAACAGCCCCTGACGAGTATAAAAAGCCAACTACAGCTTTTGATGGAGGTGTCATTTCAGGACCCGCCATTATGAAATCAATTTAGCTGGTATTCCTAATGGGCCACCAGCCTGAGCCCCACCTAACTTTTATGAAAGATTGTTTGGCCTATTTGAGAATCATTCTCTCATGCATCTGCCTTCACAAGATGAGATGTCAGGCATGGGGTGGCCAATGGGGGCGGGGACCTGCCTCTAAGCAGCTGTAAGATCTTGATGGACCAGAAGATGATAACAGAGGCCCCTCCCGAAACGTTGTGAGGAACAAATAAGATAAGAATGCGGAAGTGGAATACAGATGTCGGTTATTAATGAGAGTCTGTTAACCTAATAGATACTCAGGGTTGAGCTCTTACAACTGCACTGGGCAAGGATTTAACTTCACCAGCTTGGCCTCGTTTAATCCTCCCAATAATCACACAACGAGAGCACTGAAAGCATCTTCATTTACAAATGAAGAGAGTGAAAGCCAGAGAAGTCATGGAACCTACCCAAGGACACCCACACAGCTGGTAAGTGGCATGACATGGAGTTGAACACCTGCTCCTGGCCACCCCGCAGTACTTTCCACTAGGCCAGTGATGGCGAACCTTTTGAGCTCGGCGTGTCAGCATTTTGAAAAACCCTAACTTAACTCTGGTGCCATGTCACATATAGAAATTTTTTGATCTTTGCAACTATAGTAAAACAAAGACTTATATTTTTGATATTTATTTTATATATGTAAATGCCATTTAACAAAGAAAAATCAACCCAAAAAATGAGTTTGCGTGTCACCTCTGACACGTATGTTATAGGTTCTCCATCACTGCACTAGGCAGGAGTCTCTGCGTAGCTACAGATAGAACAGTGAGGTTCTTGGGAGGCCAGACCTGCAGAGCTCACAGCCTGGCTGTGTGTAACACACCCACAGACAAGTGTCTTTACTACATTAATGATAAGTCATGCTCATGACCTGCTGGCATGTTCTAGGAGCTTATGTAAATCTGATTTGTCACTTCCATGACCAGAGGGGCAGGTGCACACTATCATTACCCCACTGTATGGAAAAGGAAACAGGCTGAGGGAGGTTAAAGGACTTACCTGAGATCATCCACTGGTAAGGAGTGGAGCCAGTTACTTAACCTGGGCTACATTCTTACTTTTCTGCTATAGGAGGAGATGCTACAACAGAGAAATGCTGGAGGAACCATGGGAATCTGGGCTTCAAAGGGGACCAAAGCCCATGCACACAGATGAGGCCATGCATATATGGGGCAGTGAGGGCCTGGGGTGCAGGGCCGGTTGAAGGGGGTCAATGTGGGTGCGGGGGAGACATATGCAATATTTTCAACAATACAGAGTTATTTAAATTTTAAAGGGGGGAGGGGGAAAAATTTCCCCAGAAGTACCTCTTGAGTTGGATGTTGAAATAGGGGCAGGAGTTTGTCCAGCAAACAAAGTGGAAACCCAAGCAAAATCTCAGATCGCCCTGTGACCCTGAAGGACCCAGCCCATACTGTGCGGGGTGCAGTCCCCCTTGTCCAGCTGTGTGGCACAGCAGGAGGACAGTTAGCTGCACTGAGCTGGCCGCTGGGAGGTTCATCTAAAGGACAGGGACTCAACTACCCATCTCTGCACACCGAAGGCCCACCCAGGCCCGGCCCAGAGTGAGCACTCAGTACCCATTTAGTGGGCTTGAACTGAGTCCATAGTAACTTGGACCTAGAGGAGCTCTTAAAGATGAGGTCATCCAAGGTCCTCATTGCACAGATAGCAAACTGAGACCCAACAAAGCAAAGAATGACGGAGGGGAGGGCTTTAAAATTCCATATGTACATGGGTGCAGAGGGCCCCGGGGTGAAGGGGGCAGGAAGTCAGTAGAGTGGAGTCAGGGAACTAGCCCTCAGTGTGAGATGGGTCTGGGGCCTGAGGACAGGAGCTGTTAAGAGGCCACAGAAGAGAAGTTGTCACCAGATGAACCTCAGATTGACTTGGGGTTCTGCTTCCCTCTGGCTATAAGTTTGGGCAGATTCACCTCTCAGAGCCTGAGTTTCCATATTTGGAAAAGTGAGATAATAGCATGCATTGTGAAGACTAAGGGAAATGATGCAAATAAAGAAATCAACACAGTGCCAGGCACATAGTTAGGGCTTAATAAATAGAACTGATTACTAGGGTCCCAGTCACACCTTTTTTGCCAACCCTAATCAGTAGCCTATTGAGCTGAATCCCCTCCCACTCCACCTCCTTTTCCTGCCTATCAGAGCCTCTCCCAGGAACTCAGAAGTTCTGCAAAATTGGTGAGACTCAGTGGTGACTCAGCCCCACTAAGATGGCCTAAAGTGCTATCTTAAGTGAGAGAGGAAGAAGATGTGGTTTGATCTGAGTTTGCTTTCACCAACAGGTGTGGGCAGAAGACCTGTCTGGAAAGTGACCCCAGCCTACATCCCAGCCCTCCCTTCATTCATCCACTGAAAAGGTAAGACCGCTGAGAAGTGGACTCCTCTTTATGTCCTCAACAACTACAGGGTCTCTGAAAAACAAGAATACAAGTTCCAGGATTTTGTAGTATGGCACAGGGCGGAGGGGGGGGGGGTGGTGGTGTTCATTTTAGAAACTTATACAAGAAAAGTTCCCAAGAATGCATCCAGTGCAGAGGTGAGCAAAGCTGAGTGATTTTTGTTAGTGGCAAAGA
Organism: Myotis davidii; assembly: GCF_000327345.1. Lineage (NCBI taxonomy): Eukaryota > Metazoa > Chordata > Mammalia > Chiroptera > Vespertilionidae > Myotis > Myotis davidii. The sequence goes on along the minus strand of NW_006300377.1, from coordinate 615,262 downwards.
CAGCACCAGAACGTTACTGGCAATTGGACCTTGGTTCAGCAACCTGGGTACTTGAGATCTGGCTAAGAAAGAATTCAGAGCCAAGACTCAAATACAAGCAAACGTTTACTAGTATTTAGAAAGTCAGAGAGGGAGAAGTGAGCTGTAGAGGAAGTGAGCCAGCTGGGGCAAAAGAAAGGCCCTTGGAGCTTAGGAGAAAGTGGGAGTCAAGGAAAACTCACCTGGGGGAAGGGGGCGGGGAGAGGCATTAGGCCTTTTAAGGGTGGGAATTTTAGGGGAGGTCCCAGGGAAGGTCTCAATAGAACATTCATCAGCTTTCCAGAGGGGTCCTTTCAGGGTCGTGGTCTCTACTGATTGGTTGGCACCAGGCAAACCTCGTAGGCAATTAGACAGAGAGACATGAGCAGAGCAAGGACGAATGGTACAGAAGGTCACAAGGGGGTCGGTAGTCTTTGCTGATATCAGCCATGGCATCACTTGTCCGGTGTTGCTATTTTTCTGGACCTGGAACTGAAACACAACTGAGGCCTAGATGTTATCCTTAGGGGTTAATGCGTCAGGGAGTGGTCATGCAAAGGCCTGAATGGGAGTCAAGTGGGGCCACTCTTCAGCCCCTTGTTCCTCCTCTAAGGGGGTCTACCGCACGACTAGTGACATGTCACGGGAAGAAAGTCAGGGGAGGGTCGGAACCCATGATCTGCGATATGAAAGGTCAGAGGGTCAAAACCACATGACCAGTGCTATGCTAAGGGAGGAGAGGGCACCCTGGGGACGAGGTCCTTGTTTTCCCAGTTTTGCCTGTTACTCGGCACCCCGGGCTTTCCACCCTGTGACCTTCTGTACCTGGCCATTCGTCCTTGCTCTTCTCACGTCTGTCTAACTGCCTGCGAGTTTTGCCAGCAACTTCCCACATGCAGTCAGTTTTCCCCAAACCCAGTCCTCCTTGATGGGCCCTCTCTTTGTACTTTGCCTGGGGAAAAAGTAAATATTTTTCAAGGAAATTCAGCAATCAATTAAACACCGACTTTAACATCAACGTTGAGCCAACAGCAGCTGCACATTCGAACAAGACGCATTTCAAGCAATTAAACTTTAGCTACTTTTAAAACAAATTCTTTTAAATGCTAATGACCATTGTTTTCGCACTTGATAAGTAAAATTTTGTGTCAAGCAAGGTTAGATGATTGCAATGATTTAATTGTGCTTCTCAAAGAAAGGAAAATGTTACGGAAAAAAAAGCTAAGATGGACCTCTTACCACATTCCTGCCACAAAATGTCCTGTAACAATAGAGCCATGATTTGCTGAAATTAAAATGCTATTATGGTGAAATTAGGGCTTCAATATTTTTAGCAGCTTTAATAGGCCTTGCATTTTAAGGGACATCTGATAATAGATAATTACATTTCATCTTAAAGAAACCAAGTTGTTTTCTTAAGGAAAATACTTTTCTTTCTTCCAGAGAGGTTAAAGCCAGCCATCATTAGAAGCAGCACCCAGCTCCAGGTTCCCGCTTCAGCTTGGGAAATAGAGATTAGCATATAAATAGCCTTCGGTGCCTGCTTGATTCCAGCTATTTTGCGTTTCAATGTGGCATCAGAATGCACTTAGCAAGAAATGTTCGAGAGGAGAAAGAGGTTTGTAATATGTCGCTTTTATAGAGAGGGGAACTCTAAGTATAAAAGATCATCCCCTCCTCTGCAGGCTTTTTTTTTTTTTGTATCCTTTCAATGCCCCAATTATAGACTCCAAGGAGCCAACAGACCCCCTAGATCAGAACCCTCGTTTACGCTACAGCTCTTTCTTCAGACCAGGAAAATAAGTCACAATGGTGCACAGGAAATAAGATAAATATGTGGGCTTTTTCCCAGATTGGGCAGGAGCCCGGGGGGATGCAGCCGTGCCCTTTCTCCTCGCCCCCATGCCACCCATCAGCAGCAGGGACGTTGGACAGCTCCTCCAGGACCCATTTGCTGGAGCCGCCTGGGCGACTCCTGCCTTTCTGCCTGGAGGCCAGCTTCCCTCCTGGGAAATCGCAGGCACTGGGCACGGAGCCCAGGGTTCTTGCTGCCCTCCCCTTCCCAGCCCTGCTCCCGCCCCTACACACACACACACACACACACACACACACACACACACACACACACGTGTGCGCATGCATTCTGCCTGACTCTGGGTTAGGCTCAGTCTTAGGCTATAGCAAGAAGATTCTTAAAGCCCACACATCTGTCCTTTGGCACCGGGCAGCGGGCAATGCTGAGAAGCATGGCGCTGAGCAGCTGTTTTAGGGGACACAGCTTTTCCTGGAGGTGACTCTGGCAGATGAGCTCTGGCCAAGTAGGTGGTGACTTCTCGTCTAGCTCCTGGTGGCTGGGACCACCAACCCAGTGCCCTGGGCTCCCCTGTAACTTGTTATGGGCTGATCACACCAGCTCTAAGCCCAGGTTCCTTCATCTGTAAAAAGGAGAATTACAAACCCGGGTCTGTCTATTTGGGGGGCTAGCATAGGGAAGAAATGAGGAAATGGATGGAAGAACTTTGTAAGCTCCCTCCCACGTCAGCATTATGTGATTAGGGTGTTGGCGAGCTTTTGTCCTGGGTCGCCCATCCTTTAGCAGCTCATCCAGGCTGCCAGGGCCCTGCCCAACCTCCCGCCTGCAGTGAGGGAGCTAAGGAATAATTATTTATAGGAGGTAACAGCTCTCAGATGGACCAAATGCACCCATTTGGTTGTTTAGAGGCGGCTGCATGAAGATGAGGGCTGGGGCTAACAGGGCAGGCACACCTGGGCAGCTGGCTGCTGCTGCCTCACCACTGGTTACACCTGGGCATGTCATCTCCCTGAGTCTTTCCTCAAACTGGATGCCAAGACCTTCAGAAACAGTGAAGCATAGGGCCATTGTGTCCTTGTCCTTTCGGCCTCCTCACACAGAAGGAATAAGTTGGTGCCCTTGGTCCCCGCAGCAGCAGGGCTGAGCTAGGGTCCTGGCAGGCTGTCCCCCACATCTCACCATGCCCCAATCCCAGCAGCCCTCACCATGGGAAAGTGTCCCGGTGGGCTCCGGGCACTCCCTGGTCCCTACAGATTGGCCCAGGCTCTGCAGGGCCCCTATCAGGCTGCACCATGTCCTGCAGACCCCACTGACTCTCTGGGAAGGTCATCACCACTTCCATGAGGACCCCGGGAAGCTGAGAATTCTCACCTGGCTACAATGATGGCCACTCACCTGGGCTCCTCCGTGGGAAAGGTGCTAACATGCAAAATCTGTATGACTTTCCCCTGCTGTGCCACAGCTTCAAACGCTCAGTGCTGGCCCAAGAATAACGCTGATCCTGGACTTCACGCATGAAGCCCAGGTTTTCATGCCAAAACGCTATGTTGGAACATAGGAAACATGGAGGGGTGACTTGATGATGTGCTGGACAGTGGGCTCAGGCCAGAGTTCTGGGACTGGTCTTCTTTCCGTTAATGTTGCTCAAAGTTCCATTCCTTTCTAGATTTCTGTATTCCTGGGTGTCCCCTGACCTGAGCGCTCTTCATTCTAGCCAAGATGCTCAACATCATTTGTCTTGCCAACTCAGGCAACTACAATATCTGCTTCCTTTTGCAGAATCTTTTATTATTCCCATTTTATACACTAGGAAATCGAGGCTCAGAGAAGTTGAATGACTGACACGTAGTCACACAGCTATACTAAGAGAAGAGCCAAGATTCAACCTTAGGCTTTGACTCAACTTCAGGGCCCATCTTCTTAATTATCACACATTGTGGCATTTTCCTAAGTGACTGCCTAGTTACTGTTTACAATCAACATGATTGTGGGACAGTCTATGACCCTGGTACCTCAAATTATTTTCCAAAACTTGATACAAAGAACACTAATTCTACTAAATGTTAATGGCTTTCCTTGGGGGAAAAAAAAAGGTTTCATGATCAAATGAGTTTGACATTGAGTCAAACAAGTAAACAGTTTCTTTTCATATATTTGTATTGGTTTCAGAGCGGAGGGGGGAGGGAGAGAGAGATAGAAACATCAATAATGAGAGAGAATCATTGATCCGCTGCCTCCTGCATACCCCCTGCTGGGGATGGAGCCAGCAAGCCTGCCATCTGCCCTGACTGGGAATCAACCGTGTCCTCCTGATTCATAGGTTGACGCTCAACCACTTAGGACACCGGCCAGGCTAAACAGCCTCTTTCTAACTGCAGAACTTCGCAGAGCCTTCAAGATGTGAACAAATCTACATTTTAAATATACAGAAAGAGATAGAGTATACAATTTCCCCCAAAGCTATTTGTCCATAGATAGCCCCCTTCTTTCTTTCTTTTTTTTTTCTTGAGCAACTTGTATTCCTCTAGCAGAGTAGGATTCTACAAGTTTTCTACTCAAGAGCGAGTGTTATCCCCAAACCAGCAAGATCGGGCATCTCCTGGGAGCTAGTTAGAAATGCAAAACCTCAGACCCCACCTCACCTGCTGAATCAGAGTCTGCATTTTACCAAGATGCCCAGGTTGTCCATGAGCACAGTGAAGTTTGAGAAGCAGTGGGAACATGGGTGACTCATCATGGCCAGTGTCCATGCATGAGCTATCAAGCCATAAAATCCAGTGGTGAAAGAGGATCCAGCTTCATTATCATGTGGACCATACAACCCGATTAGGAAATTAAGTTGAGATGCGTTAACATCACACAGACATAATCCAAGAGAGTTCCCACAATGGAAAAGTTTCTCCTTATTCCTAATGAGATATAAAAACAGATGGAGATGGAGAGATGATCAATACTCTTTACTTAAGGCGTTCCTAGAAAGTGGACATGGAAAGCATTGCATACCTCTTCCTAAAATGTGCAACTCTATGGTTTTAAAAATTTCGTCTTTAATGAGGTATAATTGACATATAAAATCGTAAGATACTTAAACTGTTCATTTGTTCACATCTTTGATACATGCATTGTGAAAGGATTTCCCTCCCCATCTAGTTTATTAACACATCCATCGCCTCACATATTCTTTTTTGTTGTTGTTTTTTGTGTGTTTTTCTAAGTTCTACTCTCTTAGAAAACACTGTTATCACCTGTAGTCACCATGTTTTACATTAGATCTTCCCATCTTATTCATCTTATAGTTGAAAGTTTGTAGCCTTTTACCAACCTTTTCCTGTTTTCCCCATACCTGGCCCCTGGTAACCACTTTCTACTCTATTTCTATGAAGTTGACTTTCTTTTTGGATTCCACATATAAATGATACCATGCAGCATTTGCCTTCCTCTGTCTGACTTTTTTCACTTAGCATAATGCCTTCAAGTTTCATCCATGTTGCGGCAAATGGCAGGATTTACTTCCATCTCATGCCTGAGTAATATTCCATTTTCTATGTAACCTCCCACCTTCTCTATCCATCCATCTGTTGATGGACATTTAGGTTGTTTCCAGACCATGGTTATTGTAAATAATGCTGGGATGAGCATGGGAGTGCAGCTATCACTTTGATCTTCGGTTTTCATTTCTTTTGGATATTATACCCGGAAGTGGGATTGCTGGATCATATGGTAATTCTATGTTTAACTTGTTGAGGCACCTTCATACTGTTTTCCATAGTGGCCACACCTATTTACATTTCCAACAACAGTGCATAAGGGTTCTCTTTCTCCACATCCTTGTCAACACTTGTTATCTCTTGTGTTTTTGATGGTAGACATTCTAACAGGTATGAAGTGATATTTCATTGTGGTTTGAATTTATATTTCCCTGATAATTATGACATTGAGCACATTTTTATATACTGTTGACTATTTATTTGTATGTTTTCATTGGAAAGACATCTATTCAGGACTTCTGCCCATTTTAAATCAGACTTTTTTGCTATTGAGTTACGTTGGTTCTTTATATATTTGGTATATTAACCCCTTATGCAAATATTTTCTCTCATTTGGTAGATTGTCTTTTCATTTTCTTGATGGTTTCCTTTGCTGTGCAGAAGCTTTTTAGTTTGATGTAGTCTTACTTGTTTATTTTGGCTTTTGCTGTAGAGGTCTTTTAATTCTTAGGAAGAGTGTATGTCATTTCCTTTGATCCCCTCTTAATCACAGACGTGTCAAGGTTATGGGCATCCCTAGGCTAACCACCTGGTATACGCTTGGGAAATGGCCCATTGGCATCTCAGAAGACAGCCTCAAGGGTACAAAAGCTCGTGTCAAGATTTTAAAAATCACAGCTGAAATGACTCACTCATGCAAGATAAGACCTATGCCTAAAGGAAACTGCCTTTGCTTTTGGCTACAATAATTTCAACTCTTGTGGTCACACTCTCTCAAGTTGACCTGACATTTCAAACTACAGCTTAATGTGTCTTTGCTCAACACTAGACATGGAAACAAATTAGTTTTTACCTAATGACTTCAATGTTTGGGGGAGACAAATGTTTTTCAAAGTGTATGTGCCAAGAGGTTCAGTAACTGGCAGGAAGACACAGAGCTGTATGTGATGGCATCTGGATGACATCCCAAGTCTCTCTGACTTCCAAGTCAGGACTCTATCCATTACACAGGCAGCTCTAGGATACACACACACTCACACACACACACACTCTTTGTCATACTCTTCAAATTTGGCTCCCATAGTATTTACTCTTCCCTAAACCCCTCCTTTTATAATACAAAATACCCCTGTCTCACTCCCAGCCTCCCCACCTTCCTTCTGTCTTTGGGTTTAGAATTTTTCATTCGCCTTTATTCAAGTACTTTTTTCAGGTGCTGCCCAATATACCAGCTGGCCAAGATTTTTTTCTCATTTTAAATTGTCATGCAAATCATGTTCTAGTGCTCCCCACAGCTAGAATGACTGCCTCCCTTGTCACTGGGCAAAAGGCCTTGTCAAAGACTGAGCTCCATGGCCCCTTCTGGAAACTAGGCAACTAGTAACCTGTCAATCAACTTGAATACATCTCAGAGCCAAGATATCCAAAATGGCACTCCTAATGTCTCCCCTAGTCTTCCCACCTGCAGTATGGCACCACCATAAATTTGATTGGGCGGATGTCTATTCTTCTCTATTCGTCATCCCTCATATTTTATTTATCAGCAAGTCTTTTCCACTAAACTTCTAAAACATTTGCTAAATCCATCACTTCCTGTCTTCAGCACTGTCACCACCAAGTCTACACCATTGTCCTCTCTTATCTGAACCCACTGCAAGAGTCTCCTATTTAGTCTTCTCACATTCACTAGTGCTCTCTCCAGTGCACTTTCCACAAGGCGGCCAGGGCCAGCAGCCATCAGAAACAGCATCAGATCATGCCACTCCTCTGTTTTCAACCCTTCCCTACCAGAATGCAGGCTCCCTGAGATCTGGGACACAACTTTCACATTCTCCTCTCTACCCCTAATGCTACAACAGTGTCCAGAATAGAGTAGTATCCAGAAAATATTGCTTGGATGAATGAATGAAATAATAACCTTAATTGCAAACAACAAAAATCTTCTGTTATTTATATAAAAGTGGCCCAAATTTTTGTTTTTCTTTTAATGCTAGCCTTGTGGTTGGTTTTCTGTAGTGTCTGTGGAGATGTCAACATATCTAGACTATAAGCAATGTATCCCTCCCCCTCCCTGCAGCCAACAGAGCCAACGTAAAAGGAATTTGCAACTTACATGCACAGATGCATCTCACTTCAGTTACGTTGCTTGAGAATAGACGGGAGATTATGCTGATTGAACTGGACATTTTCCACTTTTATTATTTTAATTATAAACATAAACTATTGGGGGTAAAATCAAATGGAAATCCGCCTATCAATTTCACAATTAGCATCTTATTTCAAGAGACCAATCAACTTAAATGAAGGCCAGTGACCTTAATCTTTCCCCAAGTGCAGGACTTTATTCTTCTTATTAGTTGAAAATCTCCAAATTATGAAATATTTGGGTTAACCCCATGTTTGCAGCAATGATGCTATTACCACATTTAAATAAGTCAAGGGATTTTTGTGACCTTTGTATTGTGGTTTGTATGGACAAAAGCAGAAGACGAATGCTGTGAAAATCAAGTAGAAGAACAAGTAGAAGAAATAACAAGGCCACTTAAATAGGACTTGTTTTAGCATTTACTTTTCCAAGACTGTGAAAGGAAGTGTGATTTTTAGGAGATTTATTTTGCCACCGAGGAGCTAAAATTAACCCAACAAGACAGTAAATCCCCGAAGTCAAGGCAGCTAATTTTAATCATACAGGTCTGTTAAAAATCCAATTTTTATAAAAAGCATTTTCTTTATAATATGGGGCGGGGGGGGGATTTTTGTTTGTTTGTTTTTAAAAAAGGAAAGAAACAGAAAGGGGCAAATTTGACTTGGCAAACAGTGGATGCACAGAACATCAATACCCCTGCAGGGATTAGAACAAGACCGTATATTCTGCAGAGTTAACCCCTCCTCCAAAAAAAGTAAGGCTCCACCTATGTAAACATGGGAGATGTATAAACAAGTAACAAGCACCCATTGACCCGGAAGACGAGTTACTAATGGGTTTGTTAATAGCTCTCTGAAAAATTTCACTTTAGAATAGACTTGAGGTGCACAAGATGCCAAAACTACCCAAGAAACATTTCAAGGTCAGCCAAGAAGTTGCCAGTATTATCCCTCTGACTCCGTTGATTGATGTGCCTGGAGTAGGTCCATTCAAGTCTTTGCTTAGGTGACATCAACTTGCCTGCATTGATGACTGTCTGTTCGGGATCTGTTTGGCTAGAATTCTTAACCTGCAAGAAATAGAAATCAACATAAGCTAAGCCTAGGCAGCAGAAAAAATCATTAAAAGGATGTAGGAGTATTTCCCAGAGCTCGAACAGCACCAGACCTTGAGAGAAACCTTCCTCTGGGTCTCATTTCTGTTCTTCTCAGCACATCTGCTTCTCAGTTCACAGGGCAGAAGGAAATGGCCATCCCTTGCTCCATAGTTCCAACTTGGTCAATTCTAGAGACCATTCCAGTCTGTACTAGAATCTTGGAGTCTCAAATTCTGAGAAGAAAGAATCTGAATCTCTAAGTTTGGGTTAAGTGTCCATTCTGATACATTCAACCATAGTACAGACATGGCTATCGGGGGGTGTAGCCAAGGATGAGGGAGGCAATTCAGGAAGATCACTGTGAGCTAGATAGAATCTAGGATTATGTTGTCACAACCCCAGAGACAATTGCAGTAGCCTAACACACGGAGCCAAAGCCAAGCCAAACCATTACTATTGTATTGCATCTCAGACCATTTCCTTAGGGTGAGAGGCTGGCACCCAGTAGGGGTTGTAGCTACACAACATTCTGGGAGAAGAACCCTGACTATACCTCTGAGAGCACCCTGCATTCTTCTTCTTCATGCTGCTTATCACAATTTATAATCCTACACTTATGTGTAAACTTAATGATCATCTCTCTCCACCACTCAGCTTGAAGCGCTATGAGGTCAACCCTATTGGCTTTACTCACCTTCATATTCCTGGCATCATGCCTGGCACATAGTGAATACTCACTAAAGAGTTGTTGAATGAAGGGATGGATGAATGAATGAATGAATGAACGAACAAATGAACGAACAAATGAATGAATGAAAGTTTTTCCAGATGATTTGGTACATGAGTTGAGTCTTGGAGGACAAAAAGTCTTTTAGAACAAGTAGGGAGAGGAATGACAGGTACAAAGACACAGAGGCATATATACAAATACCATAGAGACAGGTGGGGCAAGAGGTCTAGCTAGAAAGGGGAGGTGGAGGCCCTCTCATCGATGACCCTGGGTAGAGATTGGAATTTGGAATGAGAGAGTACTTGTCTAGATTTTAGACAAATCCATCTGATGGGAATGTGGGGGCTGGATTAGAGGCAGGAAGGTGAGTTAGGAAATTTACATAGTCACCCAAAAGAGAAAAGAGATGGCAGTGGAAATGAAGAGAAAAATATTTTAAGAGCTAATAAGGAAGTGGAATCAGCAGAAATTCAGGGAATATAATTTTCTCCATTTAATTGCACAGTTATTTACGCACATCTTACCTTCCTTGCAAGACTGTGAGCTTTTGACTCTTCTTCACTCCTGGCCTACCAGGGCTTGCACAGTACCTGACCAACACACAGTAGGTTTGTCGAAAAATAAATTAACGAATGATTAAATGATGACCACTAACCAAGAGTGGCAGCAGCATGCTGGGGCGGAGGGCCAAGAAGTGTCCTTTGAGCATTTCATGGAACCTCACTGTTTGTACGTTTGTCTTGCCTCCAAAAATGCTTAAAGCTCCTTACCTTCTTTATATCCACCTCAACCCACCCTCGGCTCAGGGAAACATCCTTGTTTAACGGACTGAACTGGGCTAGAATGGACCTCTGAGTCTTTCGAAGCTACCTGACATACACATCTGAAGGGAGGGGGGTGGCTGGCAGAACTTGCCCTCTGTGGAAGCTGAGGGTAGGTGGGGCGAAGGCTCTGCCCAGGCCTTCTGGGAGGATAACTTAACCTAACTGGACTGCCCTCTCAGCTAAGCACTAGAAGGGAGGACAAAACCTCTTCAGCAGACAAAAAAAAAGCTGGAACAGCTGAGCAAAGACCAGAGTTCAAAAGCCTTAAAGAGCTGAGACTAAGCCTGAACAAATTCCAGAAGCTTCTGACCTTAGGAAATGATGCAAGTGAATGAAGAGTGTTCCCAGCTCTGTTCTCAGTAAATATATCACTCATGAATGAATGAACTAATAAGTGAATATTTTCTACCTATTCATAGCAAGTTTTTTTAAAAAAAGTTAAGACTAAAAATATATAATTTTTAATGAATGAAGATATTATATATTATATAGAAATGTATTATGTTCTTGATCTATACTACTTACAAGCTGGAAAACAGTTTATTTCAAGCATTGGTTTCATTTCAATAACAAGTCATATATGGAAATCATACAGTACCTAGATCATGCCATACAGCCTGATGTTCTCTGCACTCAGGACTAGCCTGGCCTTCAACCTTCTCGGCAAACTACACTTTCCCCTGCACATTCACTGGTGGCAGCTACCCCACTGGGGGCAGAAAGCCCAGGGGGAAATAAATAGCCCATAGCTATTCAAGCCCTATGCTTGCCCTTAAAATTGCCACTGTCCTACCAGTCAACATTTCTCCATGATTACTCTGATGCAACTTCTCTATACACACAAACCAGCTTGACTGACTAGAGTATCATGAAGAGAAAGAAGGAAAAGAAAGTTTGCATTTTGTTTTTAAAAAAAACAAACAACAACACACTATACTGCACTATAAATATTGTGGCAGGTTTTCTTTTATCTTTTTGCCTAGGCAGGTTTAATTGGTAACATAAATATTTCCTCATGGTACTAAAAATCTCTGCCCAAACATCACTTTCAGCAGTTACATAATATTCCTCCATGTAGTCAAGCCATGGCTTACTTAATCTTTAGCCTAACTTTTCATTTTGGGCAATCAGGCCTAGCTCTATACTGTTAAATTATAAGCAATGCTGGGAGGAACTCTGGGACCAGCCAGAGGAAGAGAAGAGACACAGCTGTGCATTTTTTCTAAAAGAAGACCTTGCCTTTGTGCCCAGGATAGATTCTGAGGCAGAACCAAAACTGTGACTTCTGAGGCCCTTCCAGCTTGAAGAACCACTCACACCCAAATTCCACATGATTGACGGCCTCGGGGTCTCGGGGGCGGGGCGGAGGGGAGGAACCACTGGGCCACATCCCACAGCAAGACATCCCGCACAGGTGCACAGTTCACAGAGTTCTCTCCGGGTCAGGTTGCTTCACTGAAAATCAGGCCAATGGGAGGCGACTGACGGAGCAAAGGAAGACTGTCCGGTAGCTCACAGCACCAATGGGGAGAAGTGGCTCAAAAGCAGGTAGAAACCCAGAAGCCAAGAGGAACTTGGGTAGAACAACACATTGCTGCCCCTCCTGGAGCCACCACCTCCACCTGTGGGCCCCACGGAGGAAGCCGCAGGTCTATGGACTCCCCCACCTCTGGGCATCGCTCAGCCAGAATCACTGCACCGAGAAAGAGCATCCAGTTGGCTGAGCGTGGAGCTCAGGCCCAGGCACCTGGGTACCTGACCCCCTTCCCTCCCTGTACGGGAGGCAGAGCGTTCCCTCCCACCTAGCTCCCAAGTAGGAAAAGTATTTGGATGCTGGGCACATATCTGCTGTCCGCCTTGTGACCTTATTACTTCCTATGGCTTCCACAAGAGCCCTGAGAAGATAGCAGCGCAGGGCCTATACCCCATCTCACCGAAGAAAAGGCCGAGGCTCAGAGAGAGCAGTTGACTTGCCCAACTGATGTGAGAGGTGAGATGAGCTCCTTCTGCTACTCAGGGTGACTGGTTCCTGGTCTGATCTGTGAAATATTGACAAGGAATGTCTCTCGCTTGAGCAATGACGTATTGGAAGGAGATCCGCTATCACACTCATTAGATACTGCACTTCACAAACCTACTGATCTGCACGTCATTTGTCTTATTTTGTTGTTGCTGCTGTTAATACTTTTCGCTCCTGGAGAAAATACTGGGCACACTGAGCTCATCTGTCCTGCCATTCAGTGTGTTAAATGAATACCTCGACGCGAGGACTAAAACTTAGAGGTGAAAAATCAGGTCCTTGCAGCCAAGACCAAGTATCATTTATCTTAGCCTTGCATATTAGAAAGACTTTAAAAGTGTGACGTTGAAGTTCATTGGAAACAAAGGTGTTTATTGCCTTGAACTGTCTTAGTCCATTCAGGCTGCCATAATGAAATTCCACAGACTGGGCAGCGTATAAACAACAGAAATTTCTTCCTTACTGTTCTGGAGGCTAGAAGTCCAAGACCAAGGCCCCAGCAAGGTCATGTTCTGGTGAGGGCTCTCTCTCTGGCCCACAGCCAGCACCACTTTGTATGTCCTCACATGTGGGAGGGGAGAGGGGGCTCTCTCAGACCTTTTCATAAAACGAACCTCATCATGAGGGGCCTAATCACCACCGAGTCACCTCCCAAAGGCCCCACCTCCTAACACCATCGCATGGGGGTCCGGGGGGGGGGGTAGGATTTTGACACAGGAATTTGGAGCTGGCGGGGACACCAACAGTCGGATCATAGCCGAGGACACAAACCTCAGAGAAAAAAGGTGGAACTCCGGCAATGTTAGAGCTGTGCCCATCTCCAAGGCAACTTGCTCTTTCTACTTGGCCCTTTTCTGGACTTCGGAAGCAGGCTGGGAGGGGTCCAGAGTGGAGGGCCCAGGGGAAGGGACATCTGGGATCCATAGGGATATTGGGAGCCACATGAGGCCATATGGAGGAAAAAGCAAAGTGAAGTGAGTGCTCATGGGAGACTTAGGGAGCCGCAGGAGATGAGGCATTTCTGACGTGGATTAAACACATCGCTATTTCATCTTCTCTATGACCAGCACTGTGTGTGACGAACATCCTTGCCTAATTCTTAACCCCGAATCCAGCCGTCAACCCCAAAAGTTTAGTGAAATTAATAATTAAGAAATGGAGTGTGAATCCCGGATGTCTGGGGCCCACGTTTTTAAATAACAAAATAATTGCATCCAATTGTGTATCCTTAGTTATGTTTGCATATACATAGAAAAAGTCTAGAGTGTCACCCACAGGGCTGTCATCCCTAGGAGGGGTAGGATTATGTATTTTTGTACGGTTTGGGTTTTTTTTTTCCAGTTGAGCATGTGTTTCTTTTGGCATCAGGAAAACCTAACTAACAATAGACATAAATGTCATCTTGCAATGGTGGCTTTCCAACCTGTCAAACAGGCACATTAAAATGTCTCTTACACAATATGGCCACATCAACAGGGTGACACCCAAAGCCCAGCTTGGGGCCACAGAAGGAGTTGAGTAACATGCTGTCTCCCCACCCCCACCCCCCTCACACCGAGCCGTGGGCACTAGGATCCCAGGAAGAAGCCCTTTGGCATTTTTTTGTTTTTGTTGTTGGAAGTTTTAATATCCCAATGAATCCGTGGATAAAGAAGAGATTGCTTCCCGGGCTGTCATTAGGAAGAAAGCCCATTCACTGTGTCCATTTCACCATTTTCCAGGGACTCAATAGAGAAATGTGTATCATGTATAAATAATAGAATGCTGAGGTTGGGGGAAGAATCGTGGAGTTCCTAATGACCTGACTAGAAGATGAATGAGGGAAGAAATCAGGTGAATGTGAAGTGATCTAATTCTGGGTGGTTATTAGAATTATGAGCAACTGCCCCAGGGTTTTAAGTCGAGTCATATTGCCACAAAGTTACTGTTTGGAGATGCACAACAGGAGGCGAGAAGATTCTCCTGATCAGGCATCTCCGCCCAAATGTCAAGAGTGTTGTCCAGTTTAAAAACTGACTTAATAACATCAGTATCTCCTGCCTGCGCCGGGCAGAGACCCTCGTGGTGCAGAATGTCAGCAAGCAATTTCTCTCTCACATATGTGAGGGGTCACC
>NW_006300377.1:587748-600757 GCF_000327345.1 Myotis davidii | reverse complement strand
GACCGCCAAAGGGGTCGCGACCCACAGGTTGAGAACCGCTGGCCTAAAGGTGTGTCAAACCCCAGGCCTCTCTTCCAGACCCCAGTGAAAGAGTGCAGAGGAATTGCCAGGGACTGCCCCCGCCTCCCCTGTCAGAGACAAAGGCCCGATCCCCTGCCAGCACGGGACCCACCTCCAGAGCCCAAGTGAGAGGCAAAGAACTGAGATGCTGAGGCCACTGAGAGAATCCCAGAGCCAGCACCAGTTCCCAGAGATGAAGGTGTGATGCACAGAAACCTCCATTTTCTTTATTCTGACCTTTGCTTCTCTTTTTCTTTTTATTCAAACTGGCCTCATCCAGCCTAAAGAGCACCCTGACTCACCTGCCCCCCTCCCGGGCACATCTGCAACCTTAATCATTAAGCCCGCGGGACAATGAAGTCCTGGTCAGTATTAAACTCGGGAACGAAGCCTCAGGCCTACTGACCACAGAGAAAGGTAACACCCAGGCCTCAGTTGTGTCTCAGCTTCGGACCCAGGAAGTGGACCAGACAGAACCACACCGTGGCAGGACCAGATGCAATGATCAACTACCGCAGCACCAACCAATCAGTAGAGACAACCACCCTAACCAGCACCCTGACTCACTTAGTCACCATGATTCATGATTTCCCCCTAGACACCCATCTCGGGAAGTCATGGGGAGCCAGGTCTTTGAGCGCGGGCTCACCTGTGACTCTGGGCGTGGCACCACTTCCGCAGTAAATCTTTACTTTCTCTGCTGCCAACTCCCGTTCTAGTTTGACTGGGGGCTTGGATGCGTGCGGGCAAATGAACCCCTTTAGTCCCAGAACAAAGGAGCAAATGTGTGGGGCCTCCTGTTCCGGGCACTGGGGAGACAATTGTAACTAAAGCCCTCTGTCTCTGCTCCTGCATCTCATAGCCTGCAGGGGAAACTAAGTTGACATAAATTTCTACAAATAAAGATATGTGATAACAGCTCTGAGGAAGGGATGTTCTGAGAAGTCACAGCCAGGGAACCCTGATCGGATTGGGGGTAAGTCTTCCTCAGGGAAGTGGCATTAGGTGGAGCCTACAGGATGGGGAGGAATCCAGGGCTGCATATGTCAAGGCCTTGGGCTGGGAAAGCCCTTCCATTAGGGAGGGGTCAGAGAGGAAAGCAGCATGACTAGGAGCTATGAGCAGGCCAAGGGCAGCACAGACGGGGCTGCTGGGGCCAGGGAGGCCCCACAGAGAGCACTGGTCAAGAGCCTGTGCTTTGGAGCTGGCAGACTTGGGTTCCAATTCTGGCTCCACCAGCTGCTACCAGCTGTGTGATCTTGAGTACGTGACCACCCCTCTGAGCCTGTCTCTTCCAACACACACACACACACACACACACAAAGGGGACAATAATCCCTGTGTCTCAAGGTCAATGTTAAGATCAAGTTTAACGCACACAAAGTGCTTTTGAAAGGGCGAGGGCTATGCCCTCCATCTTACCCCGGATCCTCCATTTTTGGGCAGCAGCCATTAGCCATGTGCTCAGCAAGGAGCTTCTTCCCGGAAGCCCAAGACTCTGCTAGCCACACCTAGGATTTCTTTAAACTAACCAATGACAATCAAGAAAAGTGTGCGCCATAGACACAACCACATCCTGTGTAACAAGACCCCAACTTGCACCTGGCCAATCGGCAGGGCCCACAGTCCTCTCCCCTCCCCTTACTCCAACCCCCCTATAAAACCCTTCTTCCCACAGGGCTCTCGCTCTCTGCCCCCTGCCGCTGCGTCGGCGAGTGTGGTGGACGGAGAGCTTGAGCTAGCTCGAATAAAGACTCTTTTTGCTTTTGCATCAGACTTGGCTGGCTCCCTGGTGGTCTTTTGGGGATCCTGAAATCTGGGCATAACATTTTCTCTTTACAATGATGGTCCATAGTAAACGTTAAATAGATGAAAAGCCAGTGTTGATGCTGCAGCCATCGATGGTTTGGGAGTAGCCAAACTGTGCCTTCTCCCTAGTACCATTTGCCCTGGTGTAACTTTTCCATGCTCACTCTGACCTCTGACAACCAGACCTATGGCCACCTCCCCCAGCCCATCTGGGAGTCCTGGGGGTCCGACTGCAGGAGTACAGCATCTAGGCTGCCACTTCTGTGAAAATGTGCCCTTTCTGAGCAAGTAGGCCAACACAAACAAATTGGCCCAGAAAATCAAGGCCCCCACAAGCGCAGGGACTTGATCTTGAAGGAAGGCAACATTTCCAGCCTTGTACCTCTTAATCAACACAATTATGCAGAGGCCTTTGCCGACAGTCCCCCTGATAGTCTCTGCCGGAGCCCCAGATATTGCTCAATTGGTAACAACCTAATTAGTGTTGGAAGGAGAGCCTGGGAGCGGGCAGTCACAGCACTCCTTCCAAAGAGCCATTGGGGCAAGTGGGGGGCTCTCCTGAGCCCAGCTCCAGGTGAGGGGAAGCAGGCCAGCCTCGCACATCAGCACGGCCTAATGTAAACAATGCACTCTTCCTGCCTTAATGAGCCCATTTCCCCCAGCTGGCAGGGGCCACGCACTGGCAGGGAGGCCTTTGATGTGACTCACTGGGAGCTTGATGCGGGCCTAGCCCTTTCATCTCGGCTAAGAGAGACACCCCCTCATATCATGGGCCCACCTGGAAGACAGGTCTCTTACAATAGCGACTCTCGAATCAGCTGTCGAAGGAAACCAGATGGTTTTGCTTTTACTCATCTTGATCGAATTAGCCCGAAGCTGTGTGGCTTCCTGGAGGCTGCGAGGGGTGGGAGCGGATGGGGCAGGATGGGGCAGGTGTGGGGAGGCGGGAATGTCACAATGGAATAGATTATGTAAATGTATGCATTTGTAGAAACCGCGAATGTTCTTAAGGAAATCATCGGACTAAATTAGGAAAAATTGGTTTTGATCAATGATCAGAGTTAGACTAAACTCCCCAAAATAATCTGCTCCGCTTTCCCCACTCTGCCGAGAGCGCAGTTCCTTCCGCTTGCGCGGCAGGAGCGCAGCTGAGGACCAGGGGGTGGGAGGAGCTGGAGGTGGGAGCAGGCGGAGACAGGGGTCACCAGAGGACGGAGCTGGAGGTGCCATGGGACGGCCTGGGACGTTCTCCCATCTCGCCCGCTCTTAGAGAAACCACGCCTTCCGTTCCTGCTTCCCCCTTTCTCTCCCTGGGACTGGGGGTCGGTGGGACTGGGCTGCTGGAGGGCAGATCCCTGGGGCAATTCCGAGCTGTCCTCCCATGCCTCTCCTTTGGCCTCTTGCCCGGTGTCCTCCTTCCTCTCTCCTCCTGGTTCCTCCTTCCTTCTCAGCTTCTGCAATCTCTTCATAATTTTTCGCCTCCATTCCATGCTTCCTGTCTAGGATCACGAGTTGGTCAGGTGGCAGCCCTGCTCCCTTGCTCTCAAAACACACTTTGAACATGTCCTAAACTCCAGTGGTAAAGGCAAGTTTCCCCTGGGTTGCCTCCTCCTAGGAGTACAGAATGTGGCCAGCAGCACCTGTGACCTTGAGGTGGGTGCGCCGGCCCCAGCGCCCCCAGATTGGCCGGTGATCTCTATGTGCCGGTCACCAGCAGGTCCCTGGGATCCCCTCGCGGAGGCACTTCGGGAGTTGACTGGCAGATGGAAGGAGATGGCGAGAACCGAACTGAGTCCAGCAGGAGTAAAAGCAGCAACGCTAACGGGCAAGGGGAACACTGGGCTTGTAGGCCAGACAAACGAGACATGGTGCCGGAGACTGTGAACACGCGGGCCTCCCTCACTCCTGATTTTGTCTCAAACCCAGACCTTTACAGGCAAGGCTTACGGTTCACCGAGAAACCTCTGTCCTACAGAACCCCACTTTCTCCCTGCCACAGCCCTCAAAAGTAAGCAGGGTATCGCACGCCACGCATGAAGACTGCAAACACCAAACAGCATACTTTTTTAAAACCTTGTTTTACAGAAGAAACCAAGACTCAGAGCGGTTATGCAGTTGGCTCAACTTTACCCAGATAGTAGGTGCCAGAAGGCTGTCCACAGAGCCTAACTTAAAGGTGCCATTTAACAGCAGTGATATTCTTTCACCCGCCCTGTGATGCTGTAACTTTTCATAAGAAATATATATCTGGTCTGCGTCCTGTTTCTGGCTCACAGCTCCAAAACCCTGGGATGTCCTAAGATGTCTTTAGGTTAATGAAGTGACTTTGGGAAGGCACCAGAGGATGGGGCTGGCGGCCAGTGGAGCCAACCACATGAGTCCAGTCCCGCCCCCTGACTTCTGGGGAGGGGAGAGGGGCTGGAGGTTGACTCAGTCAAAAATGGCCAGTGACTTAGTCAATTGTGATGTAATGAACTTGCATTAAAAAAGAAAAGACCGCCTGCCAGCCCTTTGCGGGGCGCTTCCACGCTGGGGACCCAGATGCTTGCACATGCACCATGCCAGCCCGAGCGCCAAGACAGGACCTCACTCTTTGTGCCTCTTCATTTGGCTGCTGACTTGTACCCTTTAACATCCTGTGTAATAAACAGGTAATCTAGTGAGTAAACAGGTTTTCTGAGTTTTGTGAGCACCTCTGGCAAATTAATGGAACCCAAGGGGAGGCCGTGGGGACCTCTAATTCATAGCCAGCGGATCAGAAGTACGGGCGACAACCTGGACTTCCTGTTGGCTCCTGACTTGGAGGGGGTTATTGGAACCTCCCATCTGTAGCCGGTCAGTCAGAAGCCCAGGTAACAAATCGGGTTTCACGCTGGTGTCTGGAGTGGAGGGCAGTCTTGTCGGACTGAGGCTTTCACCTGTGCAGCCTGACTCTGTCTCCTGGTAGGTAGTATCAGAATTGAGTTGAGTTCTCCGACGAGCTGCTGGGGTCTGGGAAGTGCTTGTTGGTGTGAGGAATCTGCACACACACTGGCACTGGGTCCAAGAACCCTTTCACCCTGGCCTCCAGGTTCTCACTGTTTAACTAGCATCCCTGAGAGGCCAGGGTGGGGACCAATGTGTTCATTCACTCAACAGCAACAGGGTGTTCCAGCAGATCCTAAGCAGAGCCCAGTGTGTGATCCAGGGGTCCTTCACACACACACACACACACACACACACACACACACACATACTTACTTTGTGGTCAGAGCAGCTAAGGAGACTTCTGGAAAAAGAACTCAACGAATGTTAGCATTTGAGCATAGGTCCATACAGGCTATATGAGGACATGCCCAGGAGTCAGGATCTGCAGAAGTCAAGTTCCAAGCAGGGCCTGACCCGGTTGAACTACATTTCCCAGAATTCCATTACCTGTGTGTTTCCGGTTAAGGTTGGCCACAAAGAAATATTGTGGGAGATGTGGAGAGCAGTGGGAAGCAGCAGCTATTTTTAGCTCACACACACTGGGGGTGAGCTGCTGACTTGGCCTGTTGACATGAGGTCCATACCTACTTCACTTCCCTGGTCATTCTCTCAGCTTCTCTGACCACCAGCTCAGGCGTACATCTTTAGCTCTGTGACAAAGGCCCCACTTCTGAAGGACACTCCATACCATCAGAGGCAACAAGAACAGACCCCAAATTCAGAGAGTTCTCGTGGGGTCCCAGCTTGTCCTTGATCTCCTTCACTTTCCATTATCTTCCCTTCCCACTGCCTGCCCTCTGGTCCTCAGCCTCCAATACCAGGCACCATGATCACAGCCTTTCATGATGTGTAAATTCTGATCCTTGTAACAGAAGGAAAATCAGAGACAATGTGTATCAGTCAGGGCTCAGGAAAACACCTATTCGGAGGCATATATGATGGTTTTGCTTCTTCCTGTTGGAGGTTGCAACTGTCAGATTGAGTCCATACACCTTGTCTCAGATTTTTCCTCTGGGAGAACCCAAATCAGGATAGGCAAAAACTCCCAGGATCTACTGGGATGAATCAGTTAGGGTTGGAGTCCCCACAGGTAGGGACATAGCCAGGGACATGGCATTGGTAGGACAATATTGAGATGCCATCTTGACCCCGCCCACACACACAGCTGGTGGGGCCCATATGCTACATAATCAAGCTTTATACTCACACCTCACACTTCTTCCTGTTCTAAGAAAACAACATTGGCTTACTCTCTAGCATCCAACAAGAAATATTTCTGTTTAAATGTCAACAACATTATCACTTTGTTTTTAGGTGGTGGCATATTCCCTGATGCTCAAAATCGAGATCTCCGGTGCAGATTCCGCCTCTTCTCCGGGGTTGAAATCGAAACCCAGTTCCCAGGAATTAGAACAGAGCCCCACAACCTTTCTCCAGCGGGGACTTAAGGAGTCAGCTGGAACCTGGCTGGAATTTTCTGGTGATCCTAGGAGGTTGGGGTCCATGAAGCTTGGGGACCCTCCAGCTTCATAGCCACCATCACTACGCAAAGCTGTTTGTTCCCTCCCTGGCTTTCCCAAAGGGCTCTGAATAAACATGCATTGGCCCTTTTACCACCAGGTCATGTAAATGCTGCTCCAACTGACCCTGAGCTTGTCAACAGCGAGATGCTGATGGCAAGCCAGCATCCCTGGCCCACGAGGCAGTGCATGGGTAGAGTTCAGTGAATGAGGTCAAAGAAAGGGTACCAGATATTTAGGATCCTATGGTCCCAGAACACTGACCCTCGAAGAGCTCTCTGAGAACTTTTATTCCAACAACTCCCTCCCCGTACAGATAAGAAAACTAAGGCCCAGGACAGAGAAAGACACACACAACCTATTAGCTGCTTGGAGCAGGCATGATGACTTACTTGTCTCTGTTTTCTCTGAACCAGCAGAGAACTCAACAGGGAGTAGACATCAATAGCTGCTGAATGAATGAATGAACAAATGAATTCAATTAGTTGTAACAAACAACTAGAACTGAAGCCAAACCTCCTGACTGCCAGACCTTTACTCCTTCTCTATGCCTCCCCCAGCCCACCCTCAAGTTTACGTCAAAAATACAAGTGCCCTTCCATGGTGTACCTGGAATTTTCTTGGAATATTCACCCAGAATCCTCTTGGTTTGTTCACCCAGAATCCTGACTCCTCATCTCAAAAAGTAGAACTTTGGAAAGACCAACCAAAGGCATTTTGAGGGCAAAGGCATGAAAATCCTGGTTGCTAGGGCAGCTTTTCCAAGTGCATCAAACGCAGGTCTCCAGCTGTGAAAAGGAGCATAGAATTAAGACAGCTTTCAGTCCTCACCACCACCTCCAGCCCTGCGTTCCCCACATAATGGTCACTGGGAGATATTAGCATCTAAATTATTTTAAGGAGATATAATAAGATTCACCCAGCAGGCCATTAATGACGAAAGAGATTATTACTGGAAAAAATCTAAGACTGACTCTGAGCAGAGTGGGTTCATCTAAATGACCCTTTCCCTGCACCTCAGATGATCCTGGTCCCCAGAGATTATACGGATTTGAAAAGTAACTGCCTTGGAACATGCTCACGTTTATGCAAGAGGATCTTGCGGAAGGGATCTCGGGAGAATTGGGGTCAGGAGTGCAGAGCAGTGAGATAAATGAGATGTTCCCTGAATCGTAAGAATCCTGCGTGGCAGAATTTACAGGAAGCGTCTCCAGTCTCCATATTTGGCAGGCGTCCAGCCAGAGTTGTCAAGTATTAGATTAATTTTAATTCAATGCAAAAAACCACATTAGTGTAGTGTTGCGATGGAGAGTTGAAACATACAAAAGCCAAGAGTCCTTGAAGTGAATCATTCTGAAGCCTGAGCATCGTTTCAAGTGTCCATCAAAAAAGGCACTTTCTTTTCAGACACATCCACCACCTTCAAATCATACAACTCAGCCAGGTAAGTGAGCCGCTTGGAGGTGGCCTAAAGGGATGGAGCTGGTGATTAATGTTCCTTCATAGGTCCTGGTCACAGGAGTTAAAGTTCAAATTCCTTGGCATGGCATTTAAGACCCTCCCTGATCTAGCTTCACATGCCCTTCACAACCTCATCTTTCAGAGCAGCCCTCCATGTTTTCCAGGCTTCAGCCACGCGGGCCCTTTGGTTGGCATTGGTAACCTTCCTGCCACACTCACCTTGCACGCCTCACTAAATCTGCTCCACTCAGAACCGGAAGAGAGCAGCCCAAAATACCATGCATTACCTGGGCACCCTTCCCCCAAGCCCCAGCGTAGTGGTGAGAGGGAGCAGAACACCAGACCCTCCATGATTCTCGAGCTGATGGGGGGCTCACTACCTCCCAGCAGACCAGCCTAAATTGAAAAAGCTCCAACAGTCAGGAAGTTACAAATCTCTTGGCACAGAGATCATATGGCCCTCAACCAGCTCAGATTATATGGGTATTAGCACCCGAGACGTAGAAGAACCTGGTCCTGCACAGATACCCGTTTTAAACCAGCATTCCAGATGGGAGGGAGTATTTGGTCACCATGAGTGACATGTTGTTGCTAGAAGAACAGGTAAAGGCATGAACAGTCAGTTTCCTTGCTTGGGTCTCATTTCCTTCATCTGTGTAAGGTGAGGGGATCAGGGTTGGGATAACAAATAACCGACTAATGTGCTCCATTCTCCCTTTCCACGTCCGTGGCAGACATTGCTAAGGGAGCACCAAATCTGTCTCAACACAGCATTCCAAGCAGTCACTACAGACTGTCTGACCATGAAGCTATTGGCCAGCCCTGGATATGCTGTCCTCTCCGAGTATAAATAGAAGCACAGAGCATGCTCACCTTTCAGCCAGCGATGTCCGGCTGTGTCTTTCTCCCATGGAATCTCTCTGACCTCTGACCCTCCTGCCTCCCTCTTTCACTTACAAAGACTCTTGTGATTACATGGGGCTCACCCAGATAATCCAGGATACTCTCCCCATCTCAAGATCTTAAATTTAATCACATCTGTAAAGACCCTTTTGCCAGAAGGTAGCATAGTCACAGATTCCAGGAGTTAGAACACGGTCACCTTTGGGGGCCACGATGCTGCCCACCACAGACACCTCATGGGAGTATGTCTACGGATTAGACAAAATGACGCATGTAAACAGCATCGGGAAACCCTTGGCACTTGGTAAACTCTCAGGAAACATTAACTCTTGTTACTGCTATGTTCCCCGCCCACATGCTGTACCTCCTGCAATAGGTGTCTCATGAACAGTGGATATGGTTGTTGCTGTTGCTGTCCTTGGGCCTCGCAGCACTGCACCGTAAACTCCCTCTGTGTGGCATTTGTTACACTACATCGTACACAATTGTTTATGTGTCTTTCTCCCACTCCTCAGGGAAAGCAATGCAAAGCAAGGCAGCCCTGGCCTCGCCATGGCCTGGCGTACCGTGGGCTCCCAGGAGAGGTCCCAGGAAAGGCTGAGGAAGGGCCAGACTCCATGGCCCTCAGGGGAGGGGGCATCGCATTGGGGTGGATCCCAGGTCTCTGACTCTCAGAACAAAAAGGTGGGGCCACCATCCAGCCCTCACTGGTGGCCCGCTGGGCTGGGCTGTGCTGGGCTGTTCTGGGCTGTTCTGGGCTGGGCTGGGCTGGGGGGGCGGGGCTGGGCTGGGCGGGGCTGGGTCCTGATAAGATGCCAGTCTTCCGGAAGAAATGTTTAACTCCAACAATGAACCTGCATGCGCAGGGGCCACGCTTGGAGCAGAGCGAGAACTTGGTCTGCATTTGTTTCTTTGCCCAAATGCACGACTGGGGTGTCAGCCACTGGCTGGGAAATTTCCATTTAGCAACATCACTCCGTTGTTGGGAGAACTAGCCTGGGCAAAGGCTTGGCACACCTTTGCTCTCTAAGCTGCACTCGATGCTTCTTCATGAGACGGAACAGCCAGGGTAGACAGGAGGAAGCCAGAATGTTTTAACCCTTTGCTTTGCAGTGATAGGGGTGCAGAGCAGTAACGTATCCAGTGATCAGATTGCAGATATTCTCCCTCTGCTATCCTGTCTCACTCTCACCACGAAGGTGGCCAAGCCCTTCAGTACCCCTGTCCTTGGGGAAGCTTGTTTGATGACTAGAGGTCCAGAAACAGGACAGAGGTGGCCTGCGAAACATTCCCCTTCCTCGTTTTCGTTTCTTAAACCCTGAGTTCTTTTAACAGAGTCTGTGATTATCTCCTTGCCTCATTTCTTTCCAGTACCACTCAATAAGGTGCATGCACATGTGTGCACACACATGCATGTGTTCATACGCACACATGCATATGCATGTGCACATAGTCACACATATATGTGCATGAGTACATGTGCATACAAGTGCTCACATATATTGGTATGTGTACCCAACTGTATGTGTATATACTAGTACATGTTTGGGCATACATGCACAGTTGCACATGCATTACATTCTATTCATGTTGACTACTTGAGTTCTTTAATTCATTGTGCTTTCTCCTCTCAGGCCCTGCACTGGCCCCTTCCATCCAAGGCCTTTGTACCTGCTGTATCCCCTTTCTGGAACATACTTCACCCTTGACTATTTTTCACTTAGCTACTTCTTCATCTACTTGAACTTTTAGCACTCAATATTTATTGTAAATGCCTGTTTACATATTTACCTGAGCAACAAAATACATAAGTCTATTTTGCTCACTTTTATATTCCTAGTACCCAGCATGAGCCTATTATGACTGTATGTGAAATGAAAGGGTAGGTGGATGAATGGATGGATGGATGGATGGATAGATACAGAATCAAATCACTACTTCATACCCAGGTTTACCGCAAGAAAATTGTTTGGCCCTAACCGGTTTGGCTGAGTGGGTAGAGCATTGGCCTGCGAATGAAGGGTCCCAGGTTTGATTCCAGTCAAGGGCATGTACCTTGGTTGCGGGCACATCCCCTACTGGGGATGTGCAGGAGGCGGTGCAGGAGGCAGCTGATCGATGTTTCTCTCTCATCAATGTTTCTAACTCTATCCCTCTCCCTTCCTCTCTGTAAAAAATCAATAAAATATATATAAAAAAAGAAAGAAAATTGTTTGACTGCCAGCTCCCAGGATGTCTGTCTCTGCCCCAATATAGCCATGATGGTTCTCCTGCAGGCTCTGGGGGGCTCTTCAGAATAAGGACTCATGGGTTCCCATAATTTAACTCTGATCTAGAAGCACCTTCAGGATCTCCAGATGACTAACATCCCGTCAGGCTGGCCGGTCCTCCCATGGACTCTAGAAATACTGGGACCCTCAGTGAAAGCCCATTGCTGATAGCATATCAGGGACATCTCCATGCGATACAGATCATGCCACGCTGAGAGATGACAGGGTGAGGGCTTCTGGGAGGAGCTGTGGCTGAGGACAGGGATGAAAAATGTCCACTTCACACTGGGTTTCAGGGTTGGCTTGTTCTGAGATAGAACAAAGGAGGTGCTTGCCCTTCGGGAAAGCGTTACTCCGAGTTTTCTTTCTGGGGAGAGACAGGGTGAGGGGCATAACCTGGCTCCCTTGTAAACTTACATGACCTCCCGCCAGCACCACACCTCCCTACCCTGTGAATCTGGCCCCCAAGAGATATCAGAAAACCAGCCTCCTTATAGTCTTCTCTCTTCTCTGTCCTTCCATCCCAAGCCTGTTCCATTTCCTGGCCCCCACTTGGCGAATGATGCCCCCATCCACCCCCCTCATAGGTCACAAACCTCCGTCTTCCCCAAACTGCCCCTCGTTCTTAACCTGCCCCCCCCCCCTCATGAGCATTAAGCCCTGTCACTCCTTCCTCCTAAAAAAACTCTGAGTGCTCCTTGCTCTCCACCCCAGGGCCCCACCTGGGTCAGCCTCATCATTCCAACCTGAACTATTGAGAAAGTACCTCACCGGCTCCCCCTTTCAGCCTCTTCCCAACGCAACTCATCCCCCAGAGTCACTCTTCGAATCAGCATTCACTCCTTGGTGCCGCAGCACCCTTGGCCACCTGTTAGTGCCACGCACTGGGCTTGACGCTGAGCACACAAACGCTAATGAGCAGAGCTGATTGCGTCACTCCCCTGCCGGAAGCCTGCTGATGGCTCATTACCGCCGACACAATAGAGTCCATTCTCCTTAGCACCCCAGACAGGACCTTCCACAGTGAGGCTGGAAATGGAGCTTGGCCCACAGCCCCCTCCAAAACCCAAAGGTTCAAACAGCACAAGACAACTCACCATCCCCCACACCAAGCCCTCTCCTGCCTCCCGTTCTTTCTCTCCCCTTATCATAGTCGTCCCCATCCTTCAGTGAGAAGTGGCTCAAATGGCATTTCTTCTGGGGACGTGCCATCATCCTCCAGGTTGGAATTAATCACCCCAATTCTCTTTGCTTCCAGAGCATAGCTCTAAACCAGCACTATAACATTTATTTCTTCCAGGTGTGTGGTTTAGGTGACGAGGTGGGGAAATTATCTAATGGCTGTCACCAGAATTTCTCTTGGTTAGGGAGGAAAATGTTGTCCTTTGGGAAAATACTTTGAACTCTAGTCCCAGGTCCCTCCCTGGAGGTTCTCCTCTGTGTTTCTGGGTAGGGGGAGAGACGGTCCTCTATGCCCTGCCTCCACCGTGGTGCTCTCTGAGGAGATGGCATGGAGTAGAAACATGAATGAAATGGGGGAGGTATTCTGGGCGGATGGGTCACAGGAGTAAAGGTGTGCGGGGGTGAAGCGGCATGCTGTGTGCAGCGAACTAGAAGCTGTCACTAGTGTGCACGCTTCTTAGGGACACAGGAGCCTGTGAGGGGCACCTGGGGGTTATGTCTGCAGGAACACACATGAGCAAATGTATGCATCACAAGTTGTGCCCTGAATTTCAGGTTTACAGACCTTCGGACTAGCCACAAAGATCTGATAGGGAGGAAACCAGTCATGGACCCCAGGTTCAGAATGGCTGAGTTGAAGCATCCAGGGTGAGGCCAGAAGAGGCAGGAGATGAAGGCAGAACCACAGGCCAGAGACGGGTCGGCCCGGACCCTGAATCTCATGTCAGAGGGTTTGCACTTAGTTCTAAGCATGAGGGGCTGTCGTTGATAAGTGTTATAAACGCCATGACAGGATGCAGAAAGATTTAGGAAGAGATTCAGATCAAAGATGATGAG
>NW_006300377.1:585107-587706 GCF_000327345.1 Myotis davidii | reverse complement strand
GGGAAAGAGGACAAAGTGGAGAAACATCTAAAGGAGGATTTGTATTCATTTCCCATGGATGCTGTGACAAATTACCACCAGAGCTGACGGCTTAAAACCACACAGATTGGTTCCCTCAGACTAGAGGCCAGAAGGCAGTGTCCCTGGGCCGAAGGCAAGGTGTTGGTAAGAATGGTTCCTTCTGGAGGCTCAGGGGAGAAGTCACTTCTTTGCCTTTTTGTAGCTTCCGGGAGTTGCTGCATTCCTGGGCTCATGAGCCCTTCCTGGAATCACTCCAACCTCCTGTTTTGATAGTCACATCTCTTGCTTCTTCTGAGGGAAACCTCCCTCAAATCTCCCTCTGCCTCCCTGTCATAAGGATGCTCTCCCAGATAATCCAGGATTCTCTCCCCATCTCAAGATCCTCAAGTCAAACACATCTGCAAAGTCCCCTTTTACCATCTAAAGTAACATTCTCCAGCCCCAGGGAAAGGACACAGATCTCTTCAGAGCCATTATTCAGGCTACCCCAGAGCTATACGGACAGAACTTGGCCATGTATGGGGTTGTGTGAGTCGATGGGAAGGGAAGTGCCCAGGAGGGCTCCGTGGTTTCCGTCTTGAGCTGCCACCAGTGCTATCTCCCTTCACCACCACGGAGGGCAGAGAGCAGGGCCCAGGGTTGGATGTCCTACAGGCCACCCAAGATGGACATGCAGGTGTAGAGCTCAGGGGAACCTTCAGGAATAGTCCCAGAGGACAGAGAGCATCGCATGGAAATGGTGAGCCAGAAAAGTGAGAGTGTGGAGTGAGAAGGGGGAGCAAGGAGGCGAGAGCCCTGGGAGGGAGACAGATGAGCAGCCCACAAAGGAGGTTTGTTCATGTCATCACTTAGGGATGTGCCCGGCTGTCTGGGCTCGCTGCACTGAGGAGAGGAAGGAAGTGCCCAGCTTACCTAGTTACTCCCTGTTTGCGAGCACTTGGCTGTTCCTAAGTTTTTGCTTTTGGAGACCGTGTTGCAGTGATCATCCTTGCTCTCTGATGGCTCGTGTGAGTGTTGGTCTGGGATAGGTAACTGGGGGCGCTGTGGTAGGTTACAAGATATGTGCATCTTGCTTTCTGATGGATGTTGCTAGGTGGTTCTCCAAAGAGGTTCAGCCCACTCACATGACCACCCACAGCGCATGAAAGCTGTCATTTCCTACTCCTTCCCAGCACGAGGTGTTTTATCCATATTCACATATTTCTATCGATCTGAAGGGGATATAAGGAAGATCATCTTACTGAGCATTTCCCTCTTTCTCATGGGATTGAGCATCTTTTTATATGTTTCTAGCCCCTTGTATTTCTCTTCTGTAGTCTGCCTATCTACAGCTCTGGTCTGATTTTCTGGTGGGTTGTTTGTCTTTTTCCTCATTGATGTTTAGGGGTAGGTGATTGATTGGATGTGGGGACTATGGAAGTTTGGAGACTGTAAGAAGGAAAGACCATCTGAGGATACATCAGGAAAGTGGCTGTCCACAATCCATGAACAAAGCTTTCACAGGACACCAACCCTGCTGGTACTTGATCTTGGACTTCCCAGCCTCCACAATGATTAGAAACACTTTCCTTTTGGTTAAGCCTCCTAATCTCTAGTATTTTATTATAAGAACCTAAGCCAAGTAAAACACAGACCAAAACCTCCAGGGCGCCCCCAAACCTCTAGGGCACCAATAGCTCCCATTAGGGAAGGTATTACTCATCTCTTCAATAATTAACCCAGCTTGGAGCATCTTCTCCCAGAAGCTAGGATGGTTCTCTAGGATAAGGAGGAAGATAAGGCCTCCTCAGTGGTGATCCTGGGGTGGTAGGAGATGGGGTCTTTCCTTTAAGAGCAGAGGGGAATGAGAAGAACAGTCATAAGGATATGTTATCAGCAATGTGGCCACCGTGACTTAGCCCTGGGAGATGATGGGTCACAGTGTGGAGGACAATGGGCATGCTGCAGCAATGAAGAGGTTAAAAATAAAAAGAAGGGGAGATGGACACAGCCAGAAGTGAGGAGGAGCCCCCAAGACACCAAACAGAACAACTTCCTTACAGCAGGAACCCTATGGGAGTCAGATACCCATGAAGTGAACCACTCAGAGCACTACAGGGGCCACACAGCACCGATGGCATTAATCCCTGGGAACTCTCATGCCACCGCCATCACCCAAGTCCTTGCTCCTGCACCTGGACCCCACTCCTCTCCGTCCCAGCAGCAAGCACACTGCCTACGGCAGGGGAGTGGACACAGGGACAGGATATCCAGGTAGTGGGGCCACAGTCTGTGTGGGCTGCTCCAGGACCTACTCTGAGTCCAGGGGCGGGGGAGTGCTCTGGGGTTGGGGGTTGGCAAGGAAAGCAGCACTGAGGGCAGAGGGGTAAAGAGGAAGTGTTCCTTCCAACGGAGTATCTATCGGTTGGATTTGTAAAATCTGAAGGTTCCCAAGTGCGTAGTTTGCAAATGTTACTGTGCATTCAAATCACCAGAGAAGCTGACTCCCTGCATCTGTATTCTTTCACAGGCCCTCCCCCTCCCACTTCCAGGTGACTGAGACTTCCCATTCTTTGCCAAAATCATCTAAAGGGGCCTG
>NW_006300377.1:583710-585013 GCF_000327345.1 Myotis davidii | reverse complement strand
GAGAAAAGAAAAAAAAAGGAAAGGGAAGAAAAAGAAGAGGGGAGGAGGAGAAAAGGAAAGGAAAGAAAAGGAAGGAAGGAAGAAGGAAAGACAGAAAGGGAGAGAGGGAGTGGGGGAAAAGGAGGGAGGGAGGAAGGAAGGAAGGAAGGAAGGAAGGAAAGAAGGAAGAAGGAAGAAAAAAAGGAAGGGTGAAAGGGAGGGAAGGAAAAAAGAAAGGAAGGAAGGAAAGGGGAATGAAAAGAACTTCAAAAATTCTCTCAGGTCAAACTGTAGCTCATGACTGTAACCTTTAACCCCTAAAAAGCATCCTAGTAGCTTTCAAGTGTCAATCCCGGTGCTGAGCCTGAATCGTCAGCTTTAAAGGGACACAGCACAAAGGTCAGAAGGAAAACTACCGCGGCACGAAGTTTCTCTGCTTCGGATACTTGAAAGGTAGAAGCCGTGCAGCGGGACCCAGACCAAGCGGTCAGCCATTAAAGTAAAAGAGCCTCAGCTGAGCACGCCAGTCCTTAGAAACCGCCTCCTGGTGGCTTCATTTGATCCCTTATTGTTCAAGTAATTAGAAGAAATCTCTGGGCAGCGAAAAACTGACCCCTCCCTCCCTTTTGGCAGCTGCCCAATGCCTGGAACCACCTCCCCAACGTGCGGCCCGCAGTGCTGAATGAAGGGCTCCTTGTGGTTGAACGTGGTCATAACACACTGGCTTAAACCAAGTTAAATGGGTTTTGTTGCTACAGGACTTGTCAGAGCCCTTAGTACATTAACGCACATTCTTTATTGCCAGGACTTCGAAGTGTGCAGCATGTCCACCCTGACTTGACCGCCTTGGAGTCCTTGTTTTAAGCAGCATCCCTCAGGACCATGGAACCCCTTCAAGATTTGCAGCAGATGCCTCCGTCTGGTACTCAGGCCTGCCACACCTAGCCAGCCCCACCCAGCTTTCCAGCTTCATCTCCTGCCTTCACACACATGCACCCACACATGCACCCACTCCTGAAGTTCTTTTTTTAAACATATCTTTATTGATTTCAGAGAGGAATGGAGAGAGATAGAAAGATAGAAACATCAATGATGAGAGAGAATCATTGATTGGCTGCCTCCTGCACACCCCACACTGGGTATCAAGCCCACAACCCAGGGATGTGCCCTGACTGGGAATCGAACTGTGACCTCCTGGCTCATAGGTCAACACTCAACCACTGAGCCACGCCACTGAGTGCCACTCCTGAAGTTCTAACCACACCAGCTACCTGCCCTTTCCAACGCACTTAAAACAGTGGTTCTCAACCTTCCTAATGCCGTG
>NW_006300377.1:562591-583560 GCF_000327345.1 Myotis davidii | reverse complement strand
GCCCTTCCTCCTCCTCAAACTTCCACTCATGTTTGCAGTCCTTGCTCAAACACGTGGCCTCTGTGGACCTTCACCTGCTCCTCCTGCAGAAATGAACTGCTCCCTGCTCTGGGCTCTGTAACGGTGCCGATCGACCTGCCCACGTCTCTGTTAGTAATCGAGAGCTTTGAAAAGGCTGGGAGTGTGAGCCGACTCCGGAAATGTGCGTTGGCAATACTGATAGTTTCCATCCGTTGGCACTTCCTCAGGCCTGGTGTTACTGTAAGCTGGTGACAGGCATTAACCCATGTAATCCTCAGCCTCACTCTCTGGGTAAGAGCAATTACTATCAATTATTATTATTATCCCTATTTTATAGATGAGCTAGCCAAGACTCAGAAAAGTTACCTTGTCCAAAGTCACATTGCTGGTGAGAGTGAGAGCTGGGATTTGACCCTCGGCCCTCACCTCCTGGCTCATTTCACTGTATTATTTCACTGTATTATTTCACTTAATCCAGCCGGATTCCAGAGCTGGCTGATTCCGAAGTTGCACGATGTCATCAAAGACGCGGGTCCTTTACATCTCTCCACTGCGCATCCTCAGTGATCAGCGCTGCCCTCGGGCTGGCTCTCCTCATGTGCCAAAGTAGCAGCAACAATTCCAGCCATCGCATCCTGATGCAACCGTGTCCAGAAAAAAAAGAAGGGGGGAACTGAAGTGGAGGCTAAGAGCATTGTCTCTGGAGTCGAACAGCTTTCCATCCTAGGGGTACGGCCACAGGCGAGTTAGGAGGATGCCAAGCTATAGGAACGATGAAATGGTCTGCTTGAAAGGATCTCCCATCTTCTTGTTCCCTCAGGTTTTAGCCTACACCCTTCTTCCACCCCTGCTTTGCCTATCACACACCTATTTCCTCTAGGAATGACCTTCAACCTCACCTCCTACAATAAGCCTTCCCTGATGGTACAGACTGGTCTCAATGCTTCCCTGTGTGTGCCTCTGAGTACTCTGTACTTGCTTCACTAATATTCACCTCACAATACTGCAATCACTTGTTTCCTTGTCTGTTCACACCATACTAGGCACTGTGGGAAGCGAGAAAGCATGAATCTCGTCACCGTCCCCAGTCACTGCTGCAGTACCCAACACACAGGGGCTTAAAAAAACATCTGCTATGTGTTCAAGCAGAAGACAGAAGGTCATCTCACTGAAATATTGGACCACGGGCTTGGCAGTTCAATTACATCATCTTCAGGCCTTGGGGTGGGCAATTCTCAGGCTCATCACGTCCTTGTTCGGGGGCGTGAAGGAGCCTTGGACCCGTGTCCAAATTTTAAGGTGAGCATGTGCAAGAGAAAGGCTCCTTAGGTCCCCCACACACACACAATTTGGGGTAACCGTCCCATAAATGTAGTCAAGAGTCAGGGGGCAAACACAGAATCTTAAGTCACACAAACCCTAGAGCCAAATGGGTAATCTTCTCTGAGCGAAGTATGTTGGATACACTTAACCTTAGGTCTCTTGATTAAACCCAGGATGGTTTTCACATTTGTGGGGGATGAAAGGACATGGATTCCATTAGGTCACACAAGGAGGGCTGCAGCCAATCGAAAGAAAGCCCCAGCTAAAGGCCATGCACGGCTGGTTTAGAGCAGCGGTCGGCAATCTTTGGCCCCTTGAGTGTGGCTCTCCCACAAAATACCACGTGTGGGTGCGCACGTACACTGCGATTGAAACTTCGTGGCCCATGCGCAGAAATCG
The DNA here is from genome assembly GCF_000327345.1 of Myotis davidii. Lineage (NCBI taxonomy): Eukaryota > Metazoa > Chordata > Mammalia > Chiroptera > Vespertilionidae > Myotis > Myotis davidii. The sequence continues at coordinate 581,817 of NW_006300377.1, read as the reverse complement.
GCATTTTGTGGAAGAGCCACACTCAAGGGGCCAAAGAGCTGCATGTGGCTCGCGAGCCGCGGTTTGCCGACCACTGCCCTATAGGCTTAGTAAGTCCCGGCTCTACTACTTCCCGGCCATGTGTTTGGCAAGTCTTATCATCTCTCTGCACATTATTTTCTTCATCTGTAAAATGGGGTTATGGGCAGAACTTTCTCCAAAGGGCAGTTGTAAAGATTAAATCAGACAAGTTCTACAGGGAGCCTGGTACATAATAAATCTCCAGTAAAAGTTGGCTCCTCTCGGCAGTGTGCACGTTCACCGTGACAAAGCAGTGCCGTAGAGGTGATCCGTTTTAGCGCCGTATCTCTGGGCTTGGTCCCTGGAGTCCCAAAGAGACTTACTGTAGGGGGATGGCATGATGGGCCGGGGGTGGAAGGTTCATTGGCTGAGCACGCTACTGTCCCTCAACAAAGATGAACTCATGAAGATGAAGATGAGGTCATCGACAGCCGCTGAAAAATGCAGGGCGCTGGGCAGGGTGGAAGCCAAGCTCTCTGAGTAATAATGGCTAATTGCATATTGAGTTGGGAAAGTGTTTTAGGAATAGAACTTCCATTAATATTTCCTCCAGGACAGTTTTAGGAATCCCTGCAGAACAAATTGCTCAAAAGCTCGACAGTATGTGGAAATGGGTATGAGACAAGGAGTTAGGACACTTCGATTCTTGTCCCTGTTCTGCCGGCTGCTTCCCAACCTTGAACGGGTCCTTGCCCCGCTCTGGCCTCAGTAGCCTCAGCGACCTCAGAAGGGCCTCTGAGTTCTGGGGCAGGTCCTACAGCCTGATGGCTAAGACGGCAGCCTCTACGGGGTTCAACTTCCAGCTCTCCCGCTTAGAAACTATAACCCTCAGCAAGTCATCCAACCTCCTAAGCAAGCACCAACTTGGTTTGTGTGACTCGGGGATCATAATGGTACGGACTTCGCAGGATCTACCTACCTCTGTTCTCCTACCAGCTCCTGTGAGGATTAAGAAGAGCAACTACACGAAGCCCTCAGCCAGTGCCGGCACATGAGCCCTCTGTAAGGGGGAGCTGTTGTAACTGTAATTCTCTTGGCACTTTTGATGACAGTGAGACCTGGGAAAACTCTGACAGAGATACACACTAGGAAGTTCCCTCCCAATGGGGACGTCCCAGCCCAGAGGACAGCGAGGGCTTCTGTCCCAGAGCTTCGGGCTGTTCTGCTTCCTTCCGCCTCAAAGCCCCTTTGAGCCAGTCAAGCACCTCACGGAGGTCTTTGCTCTGAGCCTCACCACACTCCACCTCTTTGTACTTGGCCGACGGCTTCTATTCCCAGCGGGGACTGACCCCGCCTAGAAGAGGAACAACAACAACAGTGCGTGCAGGGTTTGGGAAAGTGACGAGCTGTCCTTGGTATCCATTACTAGTTTTTAATCTTCTTTTTCACAAGAAAAACAGAAAAACTTTTGCTCTGCGGGGTTTGGAAACCTAGGCTGGAGAAGCAGACAGACTGGCTTTACGGCAGGCTCCACCAGTCATTATCCATGACCAAGGGCCGGTCACGCTCTCACCTGTGACGAGGGTTAGAAAAAGAGTCTACCTCTCGGGGTTGCTGGGTGAGAGTAAGTGTGATGATGCAGGCATAGCTCTTTGCATAACACCTCGCATACAGTAAGTACTCAGCAAGAGCCTGCTATTATCATTATCACCAACAAAAACTACTAAGGAGTTAAATTAGCGAGCGACAAAGTGGTTAAGAGGCTGTGACTGTTCATTAGGCAATCCATGATGAGGGTGTTTAGCCCGTTGGTAGTCATTAGCCGAGCACAGGTAACCTAAGTGGCTGCCGGATGCTCTGACACTCCATAGGAAGGGTGGACCCCCTTTTCCTTCTTTTACAGAAAGGGTCACTCATACAGAAGGCGTCCAGAATAACAGACAGTCCTGGCCCTTCTCTACTTGCTGGGGAAGCAGACAAGTTCCTTCCCTTCTTGAATGTCCGTTTCCTCGCCTATCAGAGCTAAGGACTGGCCTGGAGGGTCTTTAAAAGTCTAAATCCCCATCATTAGGGATGTGCTAAAGTCCTAGGCAATTGTCATTTACACATCCATCTGGTCACCTAATCCTGTCCCCTAATTAAGTGTTTCCTAGTTATTTAAGTGTGTCACCTTCGAGCCTTAGCGTAGATCTGGGGAGAGATGGTATCTTTGCAGTTGTGTACACTGTGCCTTGGGCCTCTTGCAGAGAGCTCAAGCTCTAGGGTCAGAGAGCTGGGCTCAGTTCCCAGGTCGGCCGCTTGCTGAGGGAGGGGCCCTGGGAGGGTCACACCTCTCCTGGCCTCAGGAGTCCTCAGCTGTGAAATGGAGGAAGGACAGCGTCCACACGGGACCACTGCAGAGATTTCAGGGCAGAGGAACGGTTCCAAGGAGGGCCAGGAGCCGGGCCAGTTCATGCCGACGGTCTTTTGCCCACAGGCTGGGAAAGGACACTCACTCTGTTCTGCTGGGTTTGCACCAGGGCTTTGCTGGCAGCACCCCTGCCACCCACTGGGGTAGGGCCCCCTGATAACAGAGTCAGCACAGAGGAGACAGAAAGAAACCAGACCTGAGGCTGACACTGGAGCCCCAGGGCCCATCCATGATGCTCCATGTTACATGAGACAAAACGTCATCTTTGTTTGAAAAGAAAATTGAGAGTTTATTCTTTCCAAGGCAGTATCACCTCCTAACATATCATATAACTTACTCGTTTATGATGTTTATTGTTTCCTGTCTCTCTCTCCTCACCAGAATGGAAGCTCCACGAGGGCAGAGTTTTTGTTCACTGATACTAGGATATCCCTCGCACCCTGCACAGTGCACCCTGATACATTATAGATGCTCAATCAATGTTTGTTGAATGAATAAATGAAGGTACTCTGAAATATGGAGAATGTTACAAATGTCTATAATAACTACAGGTGGTTGATCATGAGATTTTTTTTTTCTGATTAGATTTCTCATTTAGCTGAGACCCTGGGATGGAGCCAGACACTCCTCAGACCTAAGGCAATAGCTAAACCTCAGTGCTTCATCTCAAAGGCAAAGAGTGGCAACAGGAAGCAGCGTCTGTGCATTTGAAGGTTCTTCTCCTTAGAGCGTGGCCCTACCAGGCTGTGCATCTCAGACCCTGGACCCCCTTCTCTTCTCATTCCTCACATTCTCCCTCAGGACCTCGCCTGCGCCCAGAGGTTTAAATACTTCTCTTCGTGTTGAAGAGTCCCAGACCTCCTTCCCCGGTCCTGACTTCTAGGCCAGATAGCAAGCTGCTTGTCTGACTTTTCCGCTTGGATGAGCTTTGCACAGCCAGTGCAAAATGAAAACATGGGTACCTTGTTCAAAATTTATGATGAATTTCAAGACCGCAACAGCAGAGCATTCAACCAAGTGCAGAGCCCTCTGAGCCCAGGGCAGCCGCCCAGGCTGCATACCCGCGAAGCTGGCCTCGACTGCAGACATTTCAAACACAACATGCCCAAAATTTAGCTCAGCTTTCTCCCAGCCCAACATGCACCTTCTCCTAATCCTTCATCTCAACCAACAGTCCCTCCTTCCCCGCACCCAGTCCGGTCATTATGCAGTTCTTCACCCGGTTCTGATCCACTGAGTCTGCTACCCAGAGGCCTCTGCCATCTACCTACACCTCTCCTTCCCCGTGGATGCTCCCCTCACCTGACCAAGGGCCTTCTTGCCACAGCTTCCTAACCGCACCTGCGTCTCACAGCCACTCCCAGCCGTGCCCCGGATCACTGCGGAGTGACCTGCCTGACGTGCAAATCCTTAACCAACGTCCTGACTCTTCAATACGGCAGATAAGGCCCCGGTGATGTGACTTCCACTCCCTTCTCCAGCCTCACAAGGCAGCCCCCCGATCTCTGTGGGGATCCTTCCTAGCTGCCATTGTGGTTGCCTGAAGCACCCCCGCTCTTGCCCATGCCCCTTTCCCCTTCTTTAGGCTCCTGCCTGCCTGGAACGCTCCCTGGACCCTGGAGACCCAGGTGACCGCCCCTCTTCTGGGCACCCTCAGCCCTTGCTCTTCCCTCATCACAGCACTCGTCATGAAATGGTGTAACTCCTGTTTGCTGGCCCAGTCCCCCAACAGGCAGGAAGCTACTGCAGGTGTCTCTCTGCATTCCTGGGACTGACACAGGGCCTGGCTACTGAGGGCCATTGTAGCTCTAACTGGGGCAGATTCTAAGTAGGAAAATGGAGGGGGGTGACCTTCCAACTGATGAACAAAAATAAATCGAAAAACAAGCTGCCTCAACACACCTCTTTCAAAGTCCCTCTGAAAACATGAGCGACACCAACCACAACAACGTGTACACATACGTCATGCGCTCGTCTGCTACAGGACGCGCAGATACACGTTTAACTCCGAAAGGGGGGGGTGGGGTGGTTGGAGGGACAATTATACTTAAATGTTTCCTCTCCAATATCCAGCCCCATCTACCCCGCTCCCACTCCGGGCCTTTGGGGGCAGACGGTGGGGGCCACATGGGGCCACACTGCAGAGATGGCATGCACCCTAGGGGTAGGCGAAGGCACCGCTACCATCTTGTGTCCTAGTAAATTTCCTTTCTGTAGAGGCAGGATTCCTGGATGAGAGGCAACATCTTACTCCCTATGACTTCATCTTCTGGTATCCCGATTGTTTAAAAACTTAAAAAAGAACGGGATGTCTTTTCCTTACCCGCATACCTAATTATCAAGAATACTGAAACTGTTCATATCATTTTAGGGGAATAAGATAAGAAAACATCTTAAGAGGAAACATGACCCGTACTTTAAAGGATGGACATCATATGCGGGAAAACATTCTGAATGAGATCAATATAAACAGGGTTCACTGTATTTTAAATAGCAGGATTTAAGTAGGCTTTTATTCATAACCACGATGGACAGTCCTTTAAATTATGCTGAAGCATCAGGGGGGACAAAAGAAGAGAGAGGAGGAGTAAGTGATGGCCCAGAAAGCCTAGCAGTGAGATCCTAAATGAAGCAAAAATTAAAATGCATTTTTCCAGAAAGCCAAGCAAATTAATAGTAGGAACAATTAGGTGACGACAATTCCTCCAGTAAAATATATATATATATGTATATGTAACTCTGTTTTCCTATTTATAATAGGGCTAGGAGCTGTCAGAGTCCTCCTGTTACATGTGGGCTGGTTTGAAGCTGAGCTTTTAATTTGGGATAAAAATACCCAGGGAAGAAATGGGGCAGGGACTTTGGTCTAGAAAGAACTGTAACCCACACGGAAGTGTACCCAGCTTGTTAGTTCCAGATTTTGACCATGAAATCCCAAGGGAATATACAGTTCATCCTGAGACAAGTAGGCTTCTGAATTGTCAGGGAATTCTTCTCATCGTCTAAAAATGCAAATACCGCTTAAGGAGCAATTGTTACAAGTTATATCATGTAAAGGCACTCTCCGAGGCCTGTCTGTTTCTTCAGGGGGAGAAAACCAGGGTGTGTTCATGCTTTCGTTTGGACTTTTGAGCCCAAGTGCACCACGTAACGCTCAGCCCCATCGTACAGCGCTTCTGGTTAAAGATTCCATTTTGGTTTCAATGGAAAGATCAGTGCCATCTCCCACCCAAGCAAGCTCCCATCTCCTCTCCTCCAGCTACCCAGAGAACACACCGGAGGAAGACCCGAGTGCCAGGAAGTCGTCGACATTCGCAGGTATTTCTAATTCACCCACAGAAAGCACCCCCATTAAAAAAACAGGCTGGCTAGTAATCTATTTAAAACCGCCGCTGACATGATAAATGAAACAGAATAAATGTATACAGCGCCCGAGCCTCCTCGGCAACACGGGGGGACCGGGCGCTTCTGCTGACAGTGACTTTCCCGTCAGTGGCCTGTCTCTCTTGGAGGCAGCTGTCAATCACGGGCCAGCCGGCGCTCCCGGGGGAGTTCATTGTGCCCGCAGACAGTTGTGGAATAACTGCTCCTGGGCGTCGGAGCAGCAGATGGAGTGTATCTGTCAATCATTGTCACTAATTATTAACTTCTGTCACTCAGAGCCAGGCAACATCTCGGCGCCCGATCCGCTGTGATTTGATCCGCCACACCACCTCGGAGACAGACAGAGCAGCCCTTCATTCCGGTCACACTCCCAGCACTTCGCTGGGTCAGCTGCGGTGACTCAGTGCCCCCTGACCGGCTGGCCCGCCTGGGTCTGCGCGCTTCTGTCCGCGCGGCCGCGGTGAGGGGCCTCCTCCTGGGGCCCAGGCCCCGGGCCCTCCTGCTGATTAATTATGGAGGGAGGATGGTTTCATCTTGGCCGCTGGCAGAACCAGGGCCAAAGTGTAAGAGAAGTCCTATTCCGAGGGTTTTCTTCTCTTCACGCCACCCTGGACCCGCGATTACCAGCCAAGCTCACATTGATTATATTCCTATGATCTTTTCTCAATCCTCTGATTTGGGAGCTGGAGGTGTCAGCCTGAATAATTAATTAAGGCGTCTGCAGCAGGCTTTGCAAACAGGGGCTGCAACCTAAGGGGGTTGGTTATTTGCTACCCTGGGCTCAGAGAGCCTCTCTTGACAAGACTGGAAAGGGAGTTTCCCGATCTTCAAGGCCAAGCGTTCCCAGTGGGGATATGACTTGTCCAAAAGCACACAGCCCACTGCACTGGCACCTCAAGGAGACCTCTCACCGGTGCACGCACAGAGAGCTCGGGAGCCCCTGGGTGCTGGGCCAGCCGCCCTCCACCAGACCATGTGGGAAGCTGGACCAAGCCCCCTTGAAGAGGCTGAATTAGCATGAAGTCACCCACTCAGGCTCTGGAGTCTGACTGCCAGGTGACCTGGGATAGGTCACATTACCTCTCTGAGCCCTGATTTCCTCATCTGCAAAAGAAGGATAATTCTAGAACCTTACTCAAAGGCATGCTAGGAGTTAAATGAGCATATTCCGGGTTAAAGTACCCAGCACAGAGCTTACCTGGTACATCCGAAGCTCTCAATGAAAAACAGTAATGACTGTCCACACCAGAGCAGTGCAGGGGCTGGTCTAATCTCAAAACGGAAAAACTGAATTTTAAGAACCATTGGGAAACGCTCATCAATTATTATTTTTTTAAGTGCAAGTGACTAGATTGACGTTAGCCAAGCTTTAAGTCTAACAAACCTAGTTATAGTTCCCATAACTAGGTCCTTAGAGGACTGCTCTGGTGGAGTGACAAGGGTTTCTGGTAAGCATATCAATCGTTTATGTGTGAATAGCAATGCATACGTGGCTGAGCCTCTCCAAAATCAATTGTCCTCTTAGGTAATTAAAGCACTCTCCCTCACTCAGTTGCCATTCCCATTTGCTTTTGCAAACTCTTTCTTGATGGAAGATGCTCTGGGAAGTTCTAGTCCAATCCTGATTAGAAACCAAAACAATTCCAAATTCTAAATTCACAAGGTCTGACTGCATTTGCAAAGGCGCCCTATTGCTTCCAGCACCTGCCAGGGACGCTATAGGTCACCCAAAATGAAAAGCTGGGACTTCTCCCTGCCTCCAAGGGTCCCACCAGATCCACCGTTCCAGTTAAAATGATGTGTTAACAGATTATCTCAGAAGTAAGTGGTATAAGACATTCATTTATTATGCTTGGGTTCTGCGGGTCAGGAATTCAAACTGGGCACAGCGGGAATGACTTGTGTCTCCTCCATGATCTCTGGGGGGCCCAGCTAGATGCTGGGCCATTTGAGGCTCCTCGGGCATCTCTCTCTGTCTCCAAGCAGCCTCTTCACATGATCTCTCCAGCATGTCACCCCCATGGTAGTCAGATTGCCTACAAGGCATGCCCAGGGCTCCCAAGAGAATGGAAAGGAGAAGAAGGGGACGAATGGGAAGGAGAGCAGAGTTAGCACAACTAACTCCCCCTTGAGATTGAGCCTTGTCCTCTGAACACATAGAAGTCTGGGCCAACAGCCAAGTCCTGGGCTGCGGCTTGGTGGCTGCGGGTTATTCTGGAGCATTGCCGTCTCGAGCTGGTTCAGCCGTCTTCCTTGCAAGACGTGGACCCCTGGACACCGAGGCTGCTGTGGCTCCGAGTGACCAGTAACCACAGCTGTGTGAACATTTGAGACTGTTAGACTTTGAGTTCGTTAACCCCCAATACCTGTGAGTGTGTGTTCTGATGTGTTTGTATTTGGATTAAACCTGCAAGTAATGAAAGCTAAGTTGATGGCATAGTTACCTGTGTTTGCTCACTGTTGTTACTTGGTGCTGGGAACCTAGAGAACCAAGTGACCACCTAGATCCCAGCCTCGATCAGGCACCACGATATTATCCAGGGGTGAGCGACTTACAGGAGAGGCTATCCTCACAGCCGGAGAGCTTGTGACAGGCAGAGAGGAAAGAGAAGCCACTTATTACTCTCTATGACCTAACCTCCAAAGTCATGCAGTGTCACTTCCTCTACGCTCTCTTAGTCAAGACCATCACAAAGGTCCACCAGGTCCCACAAGCTAATCGAGCAAGTGCAGATGGAGGGGAGGGTTAGCCTAACGTTGTAAAGAGAGTGGGATGTATATTGGTGCGGCCGTCTTTGGAAATTACCGTCTGCCACACCTTCCATGAGTGCTCTCCTGAAGGCTGGAGACCAGACTGACACCATCTCCAGGGAAGGCTCAGGTGACCCCAGCCTGCTCTGGAAGAGGCTGAGAATCCTAGGGTCTCGACTGAAGATCACAGATAGGACAGATGCTCTGAAATCCTGAACGGGAAGGGGTTTCGGTGCTACCTTGATGTCATGCTCCGCCGGGGCACACAGCCGTCCATGCCTTTGCCTGGCATTTACCCTGTCAATTTCTTACCGTGACTGATGCTCTCCAATCCCTAGGATATGTCATTCTCCTACCATCTTGGGGCCTTTGCATGTTCCAGTCCCTCCGCTGAGAACCCTGAAGGCCGGCAGGGATCACATGAATGAATCACAGCATCGTATCCTGGTCACCCGGCATGGTCACATGACAGGGTCACACTGCCCCCCAGCCTGTGGCTGCCAGCAGCCTTGTTCAAAGAGAACCCAGGTCCATCTGTTCTTTCTTATATGAGCTGTATATATGGACTCCTTGCTCTCTGCCAATAAGCAGCAGCGCTTGCTGGCTAAACAACATCAAATTCTGTGGACTTTCCAGTTTTATGTCTCGAGTTTAGTCACGTGCCACATGGCGACATTTTGGTCAATGATGAACCACATCTATGACAGTGGTCCTATAAGATTATAGTGGGGGAGAGATCAACCAAAGGACTGTATGCACACATATAAGCCTAACCAATGGACACAGACACCAGGGGGTGAGGGCATGATTGTGGGAGGGGGGAGCAATGTGGAGATAAGGACACATATGTAATACCTTAATCAATCAATCAATAAAACTTGGAGCCATGGGGAAAAAATAAAAATAAATTTTAAAAAAAATTATAATGGAAGGAGCTGAAAAATTTGTATCGCCCTGTGACATCATAGCACAATGCATTACTCACGTGTTTGTGATGATGCTGGCGTAAACAAACCAATACCTGTGAGTGCCATCAACTATGCCATCAACTTAGCTTTCATTACTTGCAGGTTTAATCCAAATACAAACACATCAGAACACACACTCACAGGTATTGGGGGTTATGCACTGCCAGTCACATAAAAGCACAGTGCACACAGTTCCGCACAGTCCATAGTATTTGAAAATGATAAAAATGACTATGTTCCTGGTTGATGTATTTCCTACACTGTACTTTTTACCATTGTTTTAGAGTGTACTCTTTCTACTTACAAGAAAAATTTTTGCGTAAAACAGTGCGCCATGTTCCACCAGCAGCGGTCTCATACTTCTCGTATTTGCCATGTCTCTTGCTTGCACCCTTTTCTCTTGTGCTTGACTTAACCTTGTGTTGTTTTATAAATTGTGCACAGTGTTTATAAAGTCTACAGTGGTGTACGGTAACATTCTAGGCCAGGGGTGGGCAACCCCTGGCACGCGTGCCAAACATAGCACTCCAGTAACTTTTGCTGGCACGCGAGACCCTCTCTTAATAATCTTCCATTTACAATTTTTTTCTTAATATCGACTTTTTAATTTTTCAGATAAATTCAGTGTAGGTGCATCTTAGATAAATAGATAATTTTACATAACATGTATACATTAAAAAATAAATGTATTTTTCATCATTATATACTGTGTTTTTGTCGCTCGAATGAATTTTATTATTTCTTCAAGGTTCTTCACATACGGACACCTTAAGAGATATCGAGTAGGCGTAACATGTTCTCAAAAAATTAGGGTTGGCACGCAGGAGAATTTTGAGTCAGAGATTTTGCTGGTTTTGGCACGCACTCACAAAAAGGTTGCCCACCCCTGTCCTAGGCCTTCACACACACTTGCTGCTCATTCACTGGCTCACCCAGAGCAACTTCCGGTCCTGCAAGCTCCATCTATGGTAAGTGCCCTACACAAGTATGCCATTTTTACCTTTTATACCATATTGTTACTGTATCTTTTCTATGTTTAAATATGTTTAGACACACAAATTTCTACCACTGCATTACAGTTGCCTACAGCTAGTATGTGTGCGCCCACACGTGGTATTTTGTGGAGCCACATTCCGAGCCACATTCAAGGGGCCAAAGAGCCGCATGTGGCTTGCGAGCTGCAGTTTGCCGACCACTGGCCTACAGTATTCAGTGCAGCAACATGCTGTTTAGGCTTGTAGCCAGGACAGAAGGCTATACCATTTAGCCTGGGTGTGTAGTAGGTTGGACCATCTAGGTTTGTGTACGTGCACTCTATGATGTTCACACAGTGATGAGATCGCCTAACAGCACATTCCTCAGAATATATCTCCTTCATTAAGCAGTGGGTGGCTGTATAGTCAAGCCCTCCAGCTTGGGCAGCCAGACCCAGAGCCTCCCGCAGACACTGCCCAGCAGAACTGTCTATGATGTTAGTAGAAATGTTTTACACGATCCAATTTAGTAGCCATTAGGCACACATGTGGTAAGTGTTCAGCAGCCATGTGTGGCTAGTGCAACGGAGGAACTACATTTGAATCCCGTTTTATTTCATTAACTTGAGTTTACATTTAAATAGCCATGTGTGGCTAGTTGCTACTATAGTGGGCAGCCTAGACTCCATTCTCAGGCCTCAGAGCAGGTCTAAATCCTAAGGCAGGAAAAAGATGAAGGCTCAAGGACAACCCCATGGAAGACAGGCTCAGCCCTGGGCCCCCAGCCCCCACGGGTCCTAACTAGCTCAGAGTATCATTTAGAAAAGAAGAAATTGCAAAAGGTGAGTTCAGAACCCGTCTCCATTGATTGCACCATTCAGTGCAGCCTTTTCCGAAAATTATATCCAGGCGGCTTCTCTCGCTAAATATTAGGAGGCTGGGAGCTGGGATTTAGCATCAGAAAACCAACAGGCTTCTGCCTTGAGCCTCCTCTCCATTATACCGGCACCTGCACAGAAAGCAAAAAACATCCCGGGCCAATTTTTTGTCTTTTAGTTCTGAGAGACCAGAATGCCAGAGCCACCCAGCAGGTGGTAAAAGGGTATGCAGAGTGTGCTACCAGAGGAATCTGAAAACACAGGCCATCGGCTTAATCTGGGGCTGACAGGGGCTTCAGGCAGAACTAATGGCTCCGTTATAGACCTCATTAGCCGAGTGGGATCCTTACCCTTTCCCTTACTGTGATTGTGTCTTTTTTCCCATCTGCTATTGAGCGGAAGAAATTTTGTAACAATGTTAAATTATTTGCCATTTCCAAGAGGGGAAAAAAATCAATTAAAAGGAGTCCAGGGAGAAGGTAAAAATGAATTTCTTCATCACTTGCACTGATCATTTAAGATAAGATTTTCCCCTGCGGGGATATTGCGAAAAAATAACAGTACTTCTAAGGCATTTGATCAAGAAAGTTCTCTCTAAGTGGTGATTAATGTTGCCATCTCCCACCCTTTCCTTTCAAAGGGGGTTGGAATTCTCATGTGCAATCCAGCTGGGCAAAGCCTCCTCAGCCTCCCCATCCACTCGCATTGGGTGCTATGCAGAACCAGCCTCCCCTACCCCCTCCCCACCCCCGCCCATGCTCACTGTGCAGGTGCATACCCTGTACAAAACACAAGTGCATTTGGTCCTTCCTGCAGACCCTGGCAGGGGAAACTGGCTGTCCTTCTACAGGCGCATCTCTTCCTATAAAATGGAGAATGAACGCCCGGGGAAACCAAGCCTCCTTGCCCGCTCCCAAGTCCTTAGCCAGAAACTTGCCGAGCAGCAAGCAAGAGCCTCTCTATGTGTTCTCATAACCTCTGACAACTCGAGTCGCTAACCATATTTCCGTCGGAGAAACTTTTATAAAATATTACAATCAATTCGATTGCATTAACACATTTGAACCTCCAAGTTCAACACTGGAAGACACAATACTTCTCTATTACATCAAGTGTCTGGTCAGATCTATATCACAGGAAACGGGGAGCAGAGGCACTGCGGGACCCTGTTTATCCCAACTTAGCAAAAGGAATTACCTGACAGTTGGAAATGAAAAACTACTAATAAACATTACGGTTTATTGAAAAGTTTAAACAATGAGATTAAGGAAACTTCTGCAATATTAAGAAATGTATATTATCCTACTTTACCTTGCTTGGGGAATTCCTCCAGGATTTATTATTCTGTTACACCACCACACAGCCTGTGTTATGTTAAGGGACTCTGCCTGCCTGCCTGCATTCCGCATGAATCTAAAATTAAGAGGCAATCTTTCTTCAGCACATTGTACTGCCCTAAATTAGGTTTGGCTTCCAGAACAGAATTTGGAAGTTGGTAATTTTTTTTTCTCCAGGTACCATTGGCCCCTAATAATAAATGCTCTGGAGAAAAGAGACCCCTTGCTCTCTAATGCGTTTGCTGTTAGCACTGAAACATATGCACGTGAGGCTGGTGAGGATGCTGAGATGGGAAGCTGACCTCTGGGCCAAGTTCAGGGTGCAAAGATCAGCTCCTTGACCAGTGTCCACTGGAAATCCATTCACACTGAGCATGTGGTGAGTTTCAGTAGATTTTATGAAGATTTGGAAGCGGCATAGGGAGGAAGGAGAGGGGAAGGGGAGGGGCCGCATTCGATACTAATAGGCATGCCATCACCCCGTCCCTCAGTCTCAGCTACTGAGGAGCCCACAGCTGATAAGTAGCACGTGGGCATTCCCCACCCCAGGGACACTTCCTCTACCAGGAACCCATGTCTTTGCATAGTGAGGACAAAACACCTGGGGTCATCACACTCTTAGCCTCCTGGGAGGACCCACTGCAGGGTTTGGGGCCAAGTCTCCCTTACGCACAGCCTCTGGCTAGAATGTGAGGGTTTCTGTCCTCCACATTGCCGATCAGCATGTGCAGAAGGGGAGTCTATAAGCCTGATGGTGTTTGTGCCAGCCCGGCCTAAACACCAGGGCGGAGAGCCCGAGTGGAAGACCGGACAAGGAGATGTGTTATTGTCCCGAATACACCTGGCTCCTTGGGTAGCCTGTAGAAACCTTTGTGTTTCCGCACCTTCATTTACCTCCGTGCAGAACGGGCATCACTCTACGTCTGTAGTGATGCCGGTTAGATCTTCACTGGAGCTAACATTTTGTAATCTGAAACTCCAAACCAAACCTATTTTTGTTCCAGAATCATTTCTTTCACCAACCTGCTGGGCAGCTGTTTAACTTTTACCCACCCATCCCCTCCTCACCTCCATCCAGGCCCTTTACAATCTAATTAGCTAGAGGCCCCTGAGTGTCTTAAACACCCCCCCTCAGTGGGAGACGTAGGGCAGACTTGGCTCCCACAGGTTAGCTCATTTAGGACTTGCTTTCATCTACTTTGTTCATGTATGTTGGAAATGTCCCCAAATGCATTTTAATCTCCATCTGCCATTATAGGGAAATTTTCCCAAAATTTTTTTATTATTACATCTTGTAGTTCTAGAATATAATATTTAACCATCAAACCTCAAGACAGGCTTGTACGTTAAGCTCCAAATCTTTCCTCTCTTGGAAATTTCTACATCATAAATTGTTAGCTGAACACTCAAAAATGTAATGGTCTGGGCCGCTTTTCAACTGCATTCTTTTTGTTCCTGGCACAAGAGAATGAATACTCAAACCTGGTTCTCTTCCGGGCCCACCGGAAGTCACCAGGCAACTCACTGCATTTCTAGTTCAAGGAAGGTCATTTTGCTAAATTGGACATCCCAAGGATGCCCACATAACTAGGCCACAAAATTGGGGGGAAAGTAGCCAATGAGGCCAAATATATCAGAAACCACCTGAATACACAGTGGTACCCAGTCCTAGTGGCGTCCGTGCCTGATCCTGTAGACACAGCCTCCATACACTCTAAACCCCCTAAGGCGAAACCTTTACACCCAAGCACGCCTTACGCTTTGTGGAAAGATGGTTTTAATTGTTTTTGCAAATACAGAAAATACACCTGACTCTAGAGCAGTTCATTTTCAACCTCCATACTGGCAAATACATTTTTTAAAAAGGAAAGGTAAACCTAAGATAATTAACTGAAAATGTGCTAGAAAATGTGAGTGTCAGTAAAATGAATGATTACAGATGTAATATCCTTACAAAAATTGATAGCTTTCCGGTATCAAAAGCCATTAGGAATCATACAGGAAGGAAAGAAAATCCCATTTACAATAGCAACAAAAAAGGAATAAGCCTAACGAGCACGAGGCAGCCTCTACAAGAGTAAAACTTTAAATCTCTCCTGGGGGACCCGCTCCTGAGGGTGTATCAGTCAGTTTAAGCTAAATGATGCTGCAGAAACAAGTGGCCCCAAAAGCTCAGCGGCTTCACACAATACCAGCTTATATTTCTCACCTGAAGTCAGTTCTGTATCTGGGCAAATGCTCCAGACAGCTGTCCCCCGTGTGTGGCTCCGCAATGGGCTTGCTTGGATCCTGTATTGCCTCACACTTCCATGAGCACCAAAGCAAGGGAAGAGAAAGTAGAGACTCAGACTTGAGTTTGTCATTACCTCTGCCCCCAGGTGGCACACGCCACTTTTGCTCATATTTTACCAGCCAGAACGAGTTATGTAGCCCCACCATCTGCAAGAAGCAGCAAAATTCAGGGGGACAAATTAAATACTTGGTGAGCATAAACTGCGTCTGCCCAGAGAAAATGAAAGTTAGATTGCGCTCTTAATTAAAAAGACTCACTAAAGATATCAATTCTCCCTAAAGTATGCTATAAATGTAATATAATCCCAATTTAAGTACCAATAGGATATTTCTTGGGACATAACAAGTAAATCTTAAGTCTGGATGTAAAAATAAACATGTAAGTCTAGCCAGAAAAATTCTGGGGGGTAGGGGAGAAATAGAGTGGAGACTAGCCCTACTAACATATTAAAACATATTACAAAGCATCAGTAATTAAAACAATTTGGTACTGAAACATGAATAGACAAACTAATCACTGGAAAGAATAGATTATCTAAAAATAGACACAAACATATATCAGAATTTGATATAAAATAAAGATGGCATTTCAAAACAATGAGGAAATGTTTTATTATTTAATAAATAGTGTTGGGACAACTGGCTGGCCATTTCAGGGAGAAAAACTAAATTCTTACCTCACTTCTTACACTAAGACATATTCTGGATAGATAAAAGATTTAAATATTATAAAATTAAAAAAATACAAAAGAAAACATGAAAAATATTTTTGAAATTTTGAAAAAGTATTTAAGATTGAAGTAAGATATATATCCCATTTTATTTTAAATTAATAAATTTAATTACAAATTTAATTACACAATAATTTGAAAATTTCTGTCATACAAAACAAAAAACAAAATTTTTTAAATGGCAGACTGGGAAAAGCCTAATTTCCACGTTATGTAAGGACTTTCAAAAATCAGTAAGAGCCCTCACTGGTTTGACTCAGTGGATAGAGCAGTGGGCCTGTGGACTGAAGGGTCCCAGGTTCGATTCTGGTCAAGGGCACATGCCCGGGGTTGCGGGCTCAACCCCCAGTATGGGGCGTGCAAGAGGCAGCCGATCAAGGATTCTCACTCATCATTAATATTTCTCTCTCTCCCTCCCTCTCCCTTCCTTTCTGAAATCAATTAAACATGTATATACATTTTTTAAAATCAATAAGAAATAGTCAAACAATACAATAGGAAAATAGTGACAGACAAGGAAAGGAATATAGATGATCTTTAAACATTTGAAAAGATGTTCAGCCTCAGTCATCAATGTAAATGTTAAAACAAGCCACTCCAGCCCTAGCCGGTTTGGCTCAGTGGACAGAGCGTCGGCCTGTGGACTGAAGGGTCCCAGGTTCGATTCCGGCCAAGGGCACATGCCTGAGTTGCGGGCTCGATCCCCAGTAGGGGGCATGCAGGAGGCAGCCAATCAATGATTCTCTCTTATCACTGATGTTTCTATCTCTCCCTCTTCCTTCCTCTCTGAAATCAATAAAGAAATATATTTTTTAAAAAACAAACACACAAGCCACTCCAAGATGTGCCTCAGTGGTATTCAGATTATTTTAAACTAAAAGCAACAGAGACCCTGAGGACTCAGGAGAAACTCCTGCCTCCCCGTGAGCTGTCAGGAGGAGTGTGAATCAGGGGCCTTGCCCATATTCAGAGGTTATCAGAGATAACCTATCTATATGGCAGGGCAAACTACTGCTCACTAAACATGTGCTCTCCCTGCAGTGACCTTCTGAAGTCCAAAGTGCTCAGAATGTCATCTGTCATTTTCCCTTTATGCCTCGCAACCTCTCATGTAGGCAGGGTTCCCATATGTATGTATGTAATTACATTTGGTCATTTTCTCCTGCTAATCTGTCTTGAGTCTATTTGATTATCAGACCACCCAAAAGCACCTTGGGAGTAGAGGAATGTTTCTTCCACCCCCATACCTTTAAAACAATAAATTATTATTTTTCATCTATCAGATTGGCAAAAAATTTTTAATGTAATAATACCTAGTGTAGACGAAGCTATGGAGATACCAGCATACTCATTCATGCACTGTCAACAGGAATATAAACAGGTACAACTTCTTTGAAGGACAAATTGGCCATTAAGTTCCACATTTTCAACCTATGTGCCCTTTGATCCAGAAATTTCATTTCTAGGAATTTTCCCTACCCACACACTTGTGCAAACTGTTATACAAGAATTTTGTTGCAGCTTTCTCATGTGATCACACAAAAAAAGAAAAAAAAAACCCTGAAAAACCTAACCATTTCTCAATAGGATAGCTAAGTACGTAAGTATCGTGAATGCTGCATAAAGAGAACTTGGAAAGATGCACTAATGAACGCCAATGCCAAAGGAGGCAGAGGAACACTCACCGGGGAGTCAGGGATTGGAGTCAGACTTCTCAAAATATTCTCGTTTCTACCATTTTGATTTTTGAACCCTTTGGATGTGTTACCTATTCCAAAAACAAAATTGAATTTTAAAAACAACAAGAATGAGATCGGTCTATATATGCCAATACAAAATTATCTCAGAATATAATGTTAGCCCCGCTGGTGTGGCTCAGTGGTTGAACATCATACCATGGACCAAGAGGTCCCACTTCAACTCCTGGTCAGGACACATCCCTGGGTTTCAGGCTCCATCCCTGGAAGGGGACATGCAGAAGGCAGCTGATCTATGTTGATGCATCGATGTTTCTATTTCTCTATCCCTCTCCCTTCCTTCTTCTCTAAAATCAATAAAAACATATTAAATACATATATATGTATATATAATGTTAATTGGCAAAAGCAAGGTGCAGAGGCCTGTCTAGTATGCTACCATTTATATGGAAAAGTATATGCACTGAAAATGTCTAGAAAGGTACATAGGAAACTGACAAGGTTTTCCTCTAAAGAGGAAACTGGAATCTGGAGTGGAAGAATCACCTTTCATTTCATACCCTCTGGTACTCCTTTTTTTACCAAGTAAATACAATACAATTGCAATTTTTAAATCCCTAGATCAAAATCATTGTGCTAGAATCATCAGGATGAAATCAGCAGAATCTCAGAAACACAGATGCAGAGCTTGCTTGTGGGCTAAAGAACTAACAGAGTAGGGAAAAGCCCCCGCCAGCGTTCAGTGACCTGAATGACACATTTGGCTGAGCGCTGAGCTCTGGGAGAAGAGCAAGATTTCCCAGTCAGGTCCACCTGGGTTTGCATCCTGCCTCTGCCCTTACTAGCTGTGTGACCTCGGGCAAGTTCCTACGCCTCTCTGCACCTGTTTCTTCCTTTTTCTTTTTCTTTTTCTCTTTCTTTTTTTTTATTCCCAAACTTTTGACATTTTTAATCAAAATACTGGCATGATCATTTAAGAGGGTAACAAGAATTTTAAACTTATGTGTGTGAATCAATCAAGACCATATTTCAATAATCACGGCTAATTAGAAAACAATGGCTCCATATTAATTGGATACTTTTAAATATAAAAATTAATTCATAATGTATTAGAAATAATGGTATAATCTTAGGTAATAAAGTTATTAAACAAGAAAAATCGTGTGTTACAAAGTTGTTACCCTTCAAAAACTAATGGCTGAAAAAAACAGAGAAACCAAAACTCATGCTTAAATTTGAAAAGTAGAGGACCTAAAAGAAGAGTAGCTATTCAGATAAGAAATCAACCAGTAGTTTTTCTCTGCCTCTGCTGTCATGCCTTAGAAACCTATGTCCTCCTTGCTACACGGGGAGGTTGAGGTGAGGTGAGGAAGCAAATCCTCTAAGACTCACAGAACAGGGTGACTTTCTCTTTGTGAGTGGCATGTTGGCTACCTAGCACTTCTGCTCAGAAGTCTCATTTCGGATTACAGTTCGCTTTTGTCTCCTGGTTCGGGCAAGCTGTTTTTATTCCTGTACATTACTGACGTTAGAATGGGTGAAGCAATACAAGCAGTAGATGATTTATTGTTTCTTCATTTCTTAAAAGGGGATTTCTTACATTGCCTCTGTTATAACGATGAAATAACACGGAACACATAAGGTGCTTAGTTAAAGGCCTGGCATGTAGCAATCGTTTAATTAGTAGTAGCAGGAAAAGGTTAAATTGATTATTGTACCCCGGTATTCTGGAATATTTTGTGGCTTTTGGAAAGAATTAGATAGGGCAAGGCCTGATGACGTGTGGCAAGACCTCCAGGCACAT
>NW_006300377.1:562224-562493 GCF_000327345.1 Myotis davidii | reverse complement strand
TGTTGTTTCAATTTTGATTTTTTTTTTTTTCATCAAATTGTTATGCGCATTAAAAGTCTGGAAGGCTACATGCCAGTCTGTTAAGGGGGGTGCTCTTTGGAGAGAAGGTTGGAGAAGGGAGAATTGGAGGGACTTTCGCGTCTTACTTTATGCATCGCTGTATTCTTTGAACTTTTCACGACTGGCGTTGATCACTTTGGTTATTTTTAAAAGAAATAAATACTTTTTAAATTAAACAATGGGAATTAGGAACCAGGTGCAGGTCTGCA
>NW_006300377.1:553101-562212 GCF_000327345.1 Myotis davidii | reverse complement strand
ATTAGCATTTTACAGGCCTCCCTGTTTGTTCTTTGTGCTCGTTTTCCAGCACGAACGCTCGGCACAGCCCGGGCTGCGTACTTAGCAGCGGGGCCACCGAAGCAGAACCAGCCTCCTTGGTGTAGAAGCCGGGCTGCTCCGGGGGACCCCTGCCTCCCGCTCCGTCCGGCCAGACCTCCTTTGGGGCGGCCCGCCAGGGAACGGGGCGGGGGCAGACTTCGCCCCAGAATCAGCCCTGAGTGGAGCCTTCTCCCAGGGAAGCCCCCGCTGGCAGTCCCTGCGGCTCTGTCCGGGACGCGCCGGCTCTGGAGTCAGACTGGTGAGTCCTGGCTCCCCGCGGAATAATCTGGAGCCCTGGCCTACAGCCTCTCCTGTGCGTGCCTCAGTTTCCCCAGCCATATCAACGAAGCCGAGTACCTATCTCACAGGAGTAAAGGCCTCTAAAGCGCTTATCTTTAGTGCTTGACACATTATCTAATTTATTCTTAACAATCCTGAGAGGTAGGTATTAATACTGTCAAAGTCAGCGGGGCTCAGAACGGTGAGGTGGCAGAGGTCTTGACAGCTACGAAGCGCCTGCGCTGCTAGGGGAAGCGGAAGAGCAGAAGTATATCTGTCTCCAAGGCAGACTGCAGCCTGCACTGTGCATGCAGGTGAAGCTTTCTAACCCAGGAAGGATCTCAGGAAGAAATGACCTCAGACAGGAGGCTGGAGAAGACGCCTGTGCTTCGGGTGGCACCTTTGGGGAGGGAGCTAAGAAGCCCTGATGTTCAGGGGTCTGTGTGCATGCACCTGCTGCCCCAGCCTCAGTCAAAGGGAGTGGCTGCCTCTTTTCAACATTCATGCACCTCGTACGGGCTGAGCAACTGCAATTACCTTGGGCAGTGATGGCGAACCTTTTGAGCTCGGCGTGTCAGCATTTTGAAAAACCCTAACTTAACTCTGGGGCCGTGTCACATATAGAAATTTTTTGATATTTGCAACCATAGTAAAACAAAGACATATTTTTGATATTTATTTTCTATATTTAAATGCCATTTAACAAAGAAAAACCAACCAAAAAAGTGAGTTCGCGGGTCACCTCTAACACGCGTGTCATAGGTTCGCCATCACTGATCCTAGTGGGACAACAGTGGGGAGAGGCGCAAACCTACAGTAACCAAAACTACAGTACGGCACTGGCAGGGGGATAGATACGTAGATCAATGGAATAGAACTGAGATGCCAGTAATAAACCTTTATATTTACAGTCCATTGATTTTTGACAAAGGTGTCAAGATAATTCACCGGGGAAAGCCAGTCCTTTCAACACCTGGTGCTGGTGTTATCGGTGGGGAGCTCTCCGGGTCCCCACCAGTTGCCAGTGGAAGTGGGCTTCTTGCAATGGCATGAAAAGAGGGATTTTCTGAGATAGGCATGGGAGGATGAGTGGCATTTATTTGCGTGGAATTAAACCCCTGAGTTCCCAAGGTCCCCTCTCCCTCTGTCCGGCCATGGAAGAAGCCCAGCCGTGTCTTTAGCGGAGCTAGGATTAAAGTCGTTGCCTAGCGTTTCTATTCCATTTTGCACAGTCCAATTCAGCGTCAGGCTAGCTTCGTTTGTGTTCCCAACTATAGTCAGTTGTTTGTGGGGCCTGCATGGCTTTTAGGAACATGAGCAAGTGCAATGAAGCAGGAGCAAAAACAGGAACAAGAGAGCAACAAGAGTGAGAGAATTCCTTTGTCTGGGGAATTTAACCTTCGAAGATTTCGCTTGTCATGGTTCTACCCCGCTGCTAGCCAATTATCTCTGTTTCCAGGTTACACGGACAGGGACCTTCCCTATCCTCACCTCTACTTCACTGTGCATGCAGCCATCTCTCCTTTGTTGGACCCCTTCCTCCAGGGATTTGCAGGGAGTAGACCAGTGGACCCTAAAGTAAGACATGGTTCCCTCACTTCTTTTCATACTTCCCTGGGGAGTATGAAATTGCAGCTGCCCAGGTGGACATGCTCATGCCTGGCCTTCCCTTTGCCTTCTTCCTATTATTAATATCTAGTTAATTATAACAGATCATTATCAGTGGTACAACTTGATAGCCACATCATCACATACAAAAATTAACTGAAAATGGATCATAGTCCTAAATATAAGAGCTAAAACTATAGAACTCTTAGAAGAAAACATAGGAGTAAATCTTTGTGACCTTGGGTTAGGCAATGGTTTCTTAGATATGATATCAAAGGCACACATACACACACACACACACACACACACACACTGCATGTGCACACACATAAAGATAAGTTGAACTACATCAAAATTAAAAACGTTGGGGCTAAAAAAAGTGAAAAGATAATCCTCAAAATAGGAGAAAATATTTGCAAATCATATATCTATTAAGGGACTTGTATCTAGACTATATAAAGAACTCTTACAACTCAATAATAAAAAGCCAAATACCTGAATTATAAAAACGGGAAAAGATGTCCAGTCAGTATAGCTCAGTGGCTGAGCATCAACCTCTGAACCAGGAGGTCACAGTTGGATTCCTAGTCAGCGCATGTGCCCGGGTTGTGGGCTCAATCCCCAGGGTGGGGTGTGCAGGAGGCAGCCAATCAGTGATTCTTATCATTGATGTTTTTATCACTCTCTCCCTCCCCCATCCTCTCTGAAATCAAGAAAAAAATATTAAAAATAAATAAAAATGAGGAAAGAATTTGAATAGGTATTTTTCTAAAAGAGATATGAAAATGGCCAATAAGCACAGGAAAAGATGCTCAACACCATTAGTCATTAGGAAAATGAAAATCAAAACCACAATGAGATATCACTTCACACCCACTAGGATCATACACTGCTGGTGGGGATGCAAAATGGTATAGCCATTGGAAAACAGTGAAATATAGAGTTATTATATGACCCAGCAATTCTACTCCTAGATATGTACCCAAGACAATTAAAAGCATATGTCTACTCAAAAACTTGTATATGAATATTTATAATGGCATATTCATAATAGCCAAAATGTAGAAAAACCCAAATGTCCACCAACTAATGAATGAATACATAAACTATGGGATCTCCATGCGATGGAATACTATTCAGCCATAAAAAAGGAATGAAATACTGATCCATGTTATAATACGGAAGAACTTGAAAAACATCATGTTAAGTGAAAGGAGCCAGTCATAAAAGGCCACATAGTATATGATCCCATTTATAGGAAATGTTCAGAACTGGCAAATTTATAAAGACAGAAAGTAGATTAGTAGTGACCAGGGGGGAGGGAGGGTGCTCAGGTGAAGGCCAGAACAAGTAACAGGGAGTAACTGCTAACAGGTACAAAGTTTCTTTCTGGGGTGATGGAATGTTCTGGAATTAGATAGTGGTGCTATAGTAGGCAGGTAGACAGACATAAGCAGAGTAGGAAAAATAGGCCAGGTCACCAGAGCAGAAAGCCCCGGATACCCCTAATGCCTTGGCAGGGCCAGACCAAATGATTTCACAGCCAGACGTTCCCCACCCCTGCCTTGAAGGGACCTACTACCTTCTCCCATCCCAGGTTCATGAAGGCTCTGTCTACTCTAAGACACCCAGTCTCATTTATTCAAGGAGCTTTGGCTTCTGCTGATCAAGAGCCCTCTCTTCAATCAACTGCTTTGCTCCATGCCAGGAACCCTGAGGCAGAGGAATTGGAAGGGCCAGGCTGTTGGCGTGGAGCATAGGGATTGGGGAATAGAAAAAAAGAAAAAGAAAAGCAAAATGCATTCATATGTCAAAAATAGATCCTGCCACAAGCATACACCAGAAAGCTTTTATGGGCCGTGAAGGGCCATGCCGTGAGTAGGAGTGACACAATGCCAGGCCAGCCTGCGCAGTGCTCCAGTCCCCCCACGTGCAGGCCTCGTCTGGGAAGGGCCGCCATAGTGAGCCATTAGCAAATAATAATTTGTGGGATGGATGAAAGAACAGAAAGGTCTGCCTTTTTCATTCCTAAGCAGCAAGCCTCTCTGACTTAAGCAGGGCTGTCAAAATCCAAAATCGGACGCTTGACACCTGACGTGGGCCTTTGGGCGCTGTTTGGTTCCTCTGTTGTTCCAGATCAAGCAGGATCTGCAGCCCAAATGCCAGTGCAGACTGCGCGCCTGGGCTGCTCCGTAGGAAACAGAACATGCTGAGCCATCTTGGGAACACCACAACAGTCCTGACATTGAGCGAGAGCTCGCAAATGCCAGGTACCTTCCTGTCTTCAACACAGTATTCCATTCAAACTGCGTGAGAGTCCTATTGCATCCCTCTTTTTACACTGAGGAAACTATAGCACAAAGAGGTGGGTTCCAACCTACATCTGTCTGACTCCAGAGCCTGTGTCCTAACCACACTTGCCCATATTGTCTCCCTTGTTCGTTTTAAGCCTGCAAATGTGCCCACGACGGAAGGAGCAAACGCAGTAACTTTGCAGGGAGACAATTAGTGGCTTCCAGCAGAAGGTGGAGGGAAGGGGCTGCCCTGTCCACTCAGCACAGGCCCATCGCCAAGCCCAGTAGGGCTCCTGGGTCACAACAGCCCTGCTGTGTGTTTTATTGCCTGAGATACCCTCACGTCTAGGACTGCCCTGTGGCTGTGGGGCTCAGAATACAAGGTCACAATGCCCAAACCTGCCACACCTCTGCTCAAACATCTTTGGTGGCTTTCCATCACCCCCACAATCAGACCCCTCTTCCTTTTCCAATCTGTGGGGAAATGAGTCCTGGCCTGTAGTCTGGAGACCTGAGTTTTGTTTTCCTCCTGGAACTCTGGCTTCCTAGTCTGTGACATGAGAGTGCTCATCTCTCAGCCCTTCCAGCTCAGATGGCTTGAGTTATTCCACGAGTAACTCTGCAGTCTCATCTCCCAGGAAGTCCCTTCATACCCTACCCGAAGCCCTTGCCTTGCCCTGGACTCCTCATGCCTTCTCACCTCTGGGTCTTTGTTCATGCCCTTCCCTCCCATCTCTGCCCACCCAGCTCCTCCTCATCCTCCCAACTCCAGCCCAAACACCACTTCCTCCACGAAGTCTGCTCTGATTCCAAAACAGGGAGCAATCTCAGCCCCTCTGAACTTTCCTAACACAATGTCTGTGGCTTTCTCGAGGGACATGGTTCCCTCACTTCTTTTTTTTTTAAAATATATTTTATTGATTTTTTACAGAGAGGAAGGGACATGGATAGAGAGTTACAAACATCAATGAGAGAAACATCGACCAGCTGCCTCCTGCACACCCCCTACCGGGGATGTGCCCACCACCAAGGTACGTGCACTTGACCAGACTTGAACCCGGGACCTTTCAGTCCGCAAGCCAACGCTCTATCCACTGAGCCAAACCGGTCAGGGCTCCCTCACTTCTTTTCATGGCGTTTTATGCCCTTGCAAGAGGCACAGTATTGTTTGGGTGAACAGCACAGGTTTTTGAGTCAAACAGACCTAGGCTCCAATCCCAGTTCCCCTGACTGTGATAATCTTGGGCAAGTGACTTAATGGTTCTGAACTTCACTTTCCTCATGTACAAAATAGGAATAACACACAGTATCTCCCTCAGAGGGTCACGGTGAACCTTAAATAATAGGATGCACGAAAGAGCTCAAGAAACAGTGGGTATGCTATTGTCTTGCTTTCTTTTTATGCAGCTCCTGAGAGCAGACAGCCTCTTTCTCATCTCCTACCGCAGCTCAGCACAGGGTCCTTTCTGAGCAGGGTTAAACATTTTTAGAATAAGTGAAACAATCACAAGCAGCTTCAGGCCGCATACCTAAGTTCACAGCAGTGTTACAACAGCCAAATGTGGAAGTGGACCAAGCGCCCATCAACAGATAAATGGAAAATCACATTGGGGTACAGACATAAAATAGAATATTATTGAGCCTTAAAAAGGAAATTCTGACAGACAGATAGATGAAGCTTGAGGACATAATGCTAAGTCAGTGGTTCTCAACCTTCTGGCCCTTTAAATACAGTTCCTCATGTTGTCACCCAACCATAAAATTATTTTCGTTGCTACTTCATAACTGTAATGTTGCTACTGTTATGAATCGTAATGTAAATATCTGGTATGCGCGATGGTCTTAGGCGACCCCTGTGAAAGGGTCGTTCGACAGCCAAAGGGGTCGCAACCCACAGGTTGAGAACGGCTGTCTAAGTAAAGTAAGCCAGTAACAAAACAAAAAAACACAAATACTATATCATTTCACTTATATGAGGTACCTAGAGTAGTCAAATTCATAGAAACAGAAGGTGGATTCCTGGGGTGGGGAATGGGGAGTTGTTTAATGGATACAGGGTTCAGTCTTGCAACATGAACAGCATTCTGAAGACAGGTGGCACAACAGTGTGAATGTATTTAACACTACTGAACTGTACACTTAAAAATGGTTAAGATAGAAAAAAAATGGTTTTACGATGGTAGATTTTATGCTACGTACATTTTACTAAAAAATCAAATTAATAAAAACATTGAATTAATAACTTGTTTGGAGCTTTTTAAAAGTAGTAGATTTTTGGCTCAGTCCCTCCAGGGTCTCAGTAGGAACAGAGCAGCTGAAAGATGTGCTTAGAGTTTAAAATGTTTGGGTATAAAAAAAAATTCTTAATGTCTGTGAGCCACCCCAATATGCATACACTCAAAACGAGCTCATTTTTCTTCTCCGTTCTGCTCCGAAGGGTGACACAGAAATCATCAGCGCAGGAAGGCTCCGAACGACCTGCTGATGACAGGATAATATTCATACAATGAGGTTAAAAGCACTGGCTGAAAAGTTCTTTCATAAAACCTGCTACAGGAGAAGAGAAAATAATTTATGAGAACATGAACAATTAGCACTTTGTAAAAAAGAAATAATGCACTTAACTTGATCCCTATATTTAACATCAATTACAGATTATCCTCATGAATGAAACTCGACCTGGAAATTAACAAGGGATTTAAATGGCATTATGCGAGTGAAAGCGAGAAGCCGGTGCGCCAGTTCAGGGCTTCCAATATGCAGCCAGGACGGCATCGGCACAGTGAGGCCTGGCCATTTCCTCACATGGCTCTGAGCTGCGAGACGCTGTTACAACCTATAGAAGCATTTGTTTCAGCCCCAAAACCAAATGATAAAAATCCCTAGGGAGCTACAAGCACAAAGTTGGCACCCATTTTTTTTTTTTTTTGGTTAATCCTCGCCTGAAGGATATTTTTTCATTGATGTTTAGGGAGAGTGGAAGAGAGCGGGAAAGACAGAGAGAAGCATCGATGTGAGAGGAACACATCGATTGGTTGCCTCCTGCCTGAGTCCCCGACTAGGGCCCCGGCTGGGGAAGAGCCTGCAACCAAGGTACATGCCCTTGACTGGAATCAAACCCAGGACCCTTCAGTCCACAGGCTGATGCTCTATCCACTGAGCCAAACTGGCCGGAGCAGCACCCTTCATTTTTAATAATAACTTCTGGGTCTTTTTTTTTTTTTTAATGAGTAAAACCAACCAAGAGATTCCCTTTAAAAAGGTGACTTGAATCTGGATCATTTCCATAGATCTATTCAAGTGAACCTATAGGTCAAAGCTAGATCAATTATTTTCTGGGTCACCTAGTTTCAAGTCACAGAACATTTTATTCCCTAAAATGAGCAGCTAAATTGGGTCTTAGGAAATAAGTGTGGACTATATGTATGTGTGGTTTTTTTTAAACAGTCACTGCACACTGGGCCAGCCTTTATGCTAAGCAACCCACACACGTCTCATGAAGCCAGTATCATTACCTCCATTTTACAAATGAGAAGACTGAGGCTCAGGAGTTCACATGGGCAGGTCCGGGACTGGGACCCAGGTGCCTCTGTTTCCGGAGCTCAATGGCAGTCACCATCCTTTCCTGTGGAGGGCTGATATGATGGCAACAGCACAGAAACCCTCAGAGGACAAGCAAAGGCACCCCCCACCCCGCAGCCACACCCCAGTGCTCCAGGGCTTGTGCCTAGAACTAGAAACTGAGCTCTCTCAGTTTGTCTCCTTCTGATACAAAGCATGCTGCTGCTTCCCAGGGGGACATGTCAGGACCACAGCTCTGATGCTGATTGCTAAGAATTGCCCCGCTGGGAGGAAGCAGAGAGCTTCTTGCCATCTTCCAGACCCCCTGGAAGAAAGGGTCTTGTTCACAGCCCAGAAAGTGCCCCCTGAGAGATCGGCTTTGTTTTTTTCTATCACTGTCACTCTTGCTACATGCAAGTTTTCTGGTTACTGTTCCTGGTGCTGGATCTGGGGAAATTTACCTCTTTGCTGAGAGAGAGAGAGAAACTCGGCTCTCGCAATCCTGGCTGAGTGTGTGTGTGCGCAGAGCACAGGTTCCCCCATTGTTATCTTGGGAAAAGAGAAAGCAGATGTTAACCGCTACCCCTTGAGAATTCACCTTGCTATGCTGTAAAATTCTGCATTATTAACATTCCAAAATCCTTCCACTCTTGTATGCGTCTTAGATGGGAATGAATTTTTGAGAATTCAGAAATGTGAAGAGGATGGAGGTGGCAGAAGTTTATTAAATTGGCCCAGGGCAGTTTTGAAATTTGAAAGTTTCTCACTCTCAGTGGCTCTGGGCCAACTCACAGCCAACTTGACTGAGCAGCCTGTGTGCAGGCTTCTCATTGGGCAGCCCTCTCCATCCTCGGAAGGTGAAAGGCAAATATGGGGTGGGGTGGGGAGTAATGGAGGACAGATTTGTCCAGCTCCAGCTGGACTCTGGGGCATGCTGGGAAGAATGACAAAAGGAAGACATCCCAGATGACTTCACAGTAAGTACATTAAATATTAGATAAATTAATGGATCATTTTTTAAGGCAAATAATTCTAAGGCAACTTCTTTTTTACAGAAGCCAGCAATGTACCTGGGAAGACTCCCTTTGATCCAGTTCTCCCATTGGAAAGTGAGAATTGGTGTCTTTGTTTTGTTTCTTGCTCTGTTTTAAAAAGAGAGAGAGCAGCATACACATGTGCTTGGCAACAAGATAACCGCCAGTTTGTATACTGATAGAGCAGAGTGATGATCTAGGCCAGTGGTTCTCAACCTTGGCTGCACATTAGAATCACCTGGGAATCTTTTTAAAATCCTGATTTCTGGGCCTCA